>NC_034599.1:78441249-78446121 GCF_900095145.1 Mus pahari
CTTCTCTTCTTCTTCTTCTTCTTCGAGAAGAACCCGACTGGCCTAGAATTCAATATGTGCACCAAGTGGGCCTCAAGCTCATAGAGATGCAGAGATGCACCTGCCTCTGCCTTCCAAGTGTTGGAATTAAAGCCATGTCCCACCATGCCTGGCTACTGATGTTCTTTATTCCATGGATAAGGTAAACTAGACATAGGCAACCGTTCATTCATACTTGGACTTGCCCACCACACTCTTCATTAGAAAATTTGGAATGACTCATGAAAATCCAAAGACTGTTTTACAACCAACCAACCTTCCTACCCCTCAATGCGTTCTCTCCCTCTTCCCTCCCTCCCTTTCTCCTTTTCTCTCTGTTGTGGTTATTTTATACATCATGTGCAATAGGATTTGAACAGTGTTTGTTAACTTGCACACTTATAGATCGACTATAATGAAATATGTAATTATCCTAGATTTGAAATGAATAAGATCAACTATGGAAAGAAAAATGTCTACCCAGCATCCTGAAGACACATGACAAACAGCAAGGGTCTGGAACCAACTACTGTTATCCAAGGGGTCTGCAGAGTTGGCCAGATCATTGACTATGGCTTTGCTGTTGACTTGGGAAAGGGAATTGAGACATGTGGACAGGTGAGAGATCTGATTCTTCCTTAAGTCAAATTATTAAGCAAGAGACCTCTGATTGTTTTGTTGTTGTTGTTTCTGTTTTGTTTTTGTTTTCAGGACAGCATCTCACATAATCCAGGCTAGCTCCCAACTTCTTATGTAGCCAAAGATGTCCTTCAACTTCTGCTCCCTCTATCTCTACATCCTAAGTGCTCCTGCTCACATTACAGGTGTGAACAACCAACCATGCTCGATACTGATGTTTCAAGTAATTTCAAGCCAAGTATTATTGTGCATGTCAAATGAGTTTACCACTCTATTTCAGATGTAAATTATAATCTTTCCCTCACTATTTTTTTCTTCAAATCTTTTGGCTTGAACCACTTACACCAGAGTGAACAAACAGATTCATTTGTCAAGAGTGTTCAACTCTGTGGCTGTCAGCTGAGATGAAATCCCAACTTGTTCACACTGAAGAAGCAGGCTCCTGATCATGCAAGCCAGTCCTGGCAATCCATAGAAATAAATTCGCTCCCGCTCTGGCTTTCCCTGTGTGATCAGTAAACCTGTTGAAAGGCAAAGCCTCATCCAGGAATTAGTTCAGAGTAGGAGTTTATAATATAATACTCTGGGAAACATTTGAAATTCTAATGAGCTCCATACAAGCGGTATTAGCTTTTAGGTATAATCGCTCAAAGATGTCTCATGGTATGTGCAGTTTGTGTTTTCATTAGTGAAGGGTGTGCTTTGGTTTTCTGCAAGCCAGTTTTACTCTCTACACTAATGCCTTAACCTTGAACCTTGAATCATAAAGGCAGGAATTTCCCTTTCTCCAGTCCTGAGCTTTCTAATTAGCTGCCAAGGAAGCAACTGTTGTAGAGCTGAGTCCCATGGGGCCAGTTGGCCTCAAGTTAAGAGAAAAATTTCTCAGAAACACAGACAGAATTCCCATTTCTAGGCAGCTACAGGCATATGTCTACCACAGGATACAATTTGATCTTGAGAAAAGACGGAGGGTGTTTAGTGTATTGAAGCCTACAACTGTACTTGGACAAAAGAAGACCAAAGTGCCAAGAACAACCTGCTGTGCTGTGTGTTGACATATTGGCCAGTGTTTTTCCTTAATGATAAAGAAAATTCTAAGCAATAAAAATTTTATAAAGGGAGAAAATGTAAAAGGTCTTGCTCAAGTGTACTAACTTAAAAGGGATGTTTTGTTCTGCATTGACTGCATTGCACAAGATTTTAAATATTGGTCTTGGTTTTCGTGGGTCTCTTTCTTTTGTGGTAATGAAACTTAAACCCAGGACTATGTGTATGCTAGGCATGTGCTCTACCACTGAACCCTGGCCTTCTGAAATCTGGCTTCCCACTAGTGACTTTTATATCAGCTTCTTAAAAATAGGTAGGGCCCACTCTACCTCCACATCTGTTTCAAACCCATAGCCTCTGGACAGACAGCAAGAAGGGCAAACTTGGGAAGTGAGCAGTGACCCTTGGAGTTGAGATCCTCTGCCAGCTGGGAGAGCAAACATGGAAATTCCTGCCCTCATACTTTGGGATCAGAACTGTTTTTGCACAATATGTGCTAACAACCCTCCACAGACTGGTTCCATGACTAGGAGCCCAGAGTAAATTCAAAATGCAAATACTTTTGCTCAAAATGCATTAAAAGTTACCACTAAAAATAATGAACATATTAAGCCCTTTTCTGCTTTCTTTCTCCATTTGTCTTGGCAACTTTTTATTTGCTATTTAATGTTGTCCTCCTAAGAAAGAAAATGATTAAAAATCACAAAATATTAGCATGGGTTTTGTATATTACAATGTCAACTTTAAGTTCAAATTCTAAAGTATTCCATTCAGAAATCTATTACTGTCTGCCACAGGGCTTCATACCCAAATAGCGCCAGGAGGGAGCGAGCCTCCCAGGAGTGCAAACAGGTCTCTGAGTGCAGGTAGGATCACCACTGCTGCTCAGAAGAACCTGCCCAGGACCCTCAGGACACAGGAACAAAGGGGAGGCTTGGGACAGGAGCCTTCTGGTCTACATCTGTGCCCAGAGCTGATCCTGTGCCACAGAGCTACATACACAAATATTGGCAGGAGTGCCTATACACCTTTGAGCACCAGTAAGTCCAGGACTTCTCTTCAAATTCCTGGCCCAAGAGGGACCCTCACAGAGCCATCAGGACACAGGAAGCAAGGATCAGCTGGGGACAGGATCCTTCTGATCTCTGTCTGCACCCCAGAGCTGACCCTGTACCACAGCTCTCCATACCCAAAATCATCCTGGAAAGAACTGGTCTCCCAGGAGTACTGACACACAGGCTTGCAGGAGGGACAAGCTAAAGTCAGAGACAGCAAGACCAGCTAATACCAGAGATAACCAGATGGCAAAAGGCAAGTGCAAGAACATAAGCAACAGAACCAAGACTACTTGGCATCATCAGAACCCAGTTCTCCCACCACAGCGAACCCTGGTTACCCCAACACACCAGAAAAGCAAGACTCTGATTTAAAATCACACCTTATGATGATGATAGAGGAATTAAAGAAGGACATAAATAACTTCCAAAGAACTGCAAGAGAACACAGATAAACAGTAGAAGACCTTGAAGAGGAAACATAAAAATCCCTTAAAGAATTACAGGAAAACACAACCAAACAAGATATAAAAATGGAAGTAGAAACAATAAAGAAATCACAAAGGGAGACAACCCTGGAGATAGAAAACCTAGGAAAGAGACCAGGAGTCATAGATGCAAGTATCACCAACAGAATACAAGAGATAGAAGAGGGAATCTCAGGTGCAAAAGATACCATGGAAAACATTGACACAAAAGTCAAAGAAAATACTAAAAGCTCCTAACCTAACACATCCAGGAAATCTAGGACACAATGAGAACACCAAATCTAAGGATAATAGGTATAGAAGAGAGTGAAGATTCCCAACTTAAAGGGCTAGTAAATATCTTCAACAAAATTATAGAAGAAAACTTCCCTAACCTAAAGAAAGAGATGCCCATGAATATAAAAGAAGCCTACAGAACTCCAAATAGATTGGACCAGAAAACAAATTTCTCCTGTCACATGATAATCAAAACACCAAATACACTAAAAAAGAAAGAATATTAAAAAGCAGTAAGGGTAAAAGGTCAAGGAACATATAAAAGCAGAAATATTAGAATTACACCAGTCTTCTCACCAGAGACTATGAAAGCCAGAAGATCCTGGACAGATGTTATACAGACCCTAAGAGAACACAAATGCCAGCCAGCCCAGGCTACTATACCCAGCAAAACTCTCAATTACCATAGATGGAGAAACCAAAGTATTCCATGACAAAACCAGATTCACACAATATCTTTCCACAAATCTAACCATACAAAGGATAATAGATGGCCAATACAAGGAGGGAAACTACACCCTAGAAAAAAAAAACAAGAAAGAAATCTTATTTCAATAAGCCCAATAGATGATAACCACACAAACATAAAATAACATAAATAATAACAGGGAGCAAAAACCACTATTCCTTAATATCTCTTAACATCAATGGACTCATTTCCCCAATAAAAAGACATAGACTAACAGACTGGATTTGTAAACAGGACCCAGCATTTTGCTGCATGCAGGAAATGCACCTCAGTGTCAAAGACAAACACTACCTCAAAGTAAAGGACAGGGAAACAATTTTTCAAGCAAATGGTCCCAATAAACAAGCAGGAGTAGCCATTCTTATATCAGATAAGATCAACTTTTAACCAAAAGTTATCAAAAAAGATAAGGAAGGACACTTCATACACATCAAAGGCAAAATCTACCAAGAAGAACTCTCAATTCTGAACATTTTTGCTCCAAATGCAAGGGCATCCACATACATAAAAGAAACTTTACTAAAGCTAAAAGCAAACATTGCACCTCAAACAATAATTGTGGGGGACTTCAACACTCCACTTTCATCAAGGCACAGATCATGGAAACAAACTAAACAGAGACACAGTGAAATTAACACATGTTTTGAACCAAATGGATTTAAAAGATATCTATAGAACATTTCATCCTCTGACCTTAAACTGTACTACAGAGCAATTGTGATAGAAACTGCATGGTACTGGTACAGCGACAGACAGGTAGATTAATGGAATAGAATTGAAGACCCAGAAATGAATCCACACACCTATGGTCATTTGATCTTTGACAAGGGAGCTAAAACCATCCAGTGGAAAAATGACAGCATTTTCAACAAATGGTGCT
>NC_034599.1:78447778-78452031 GCF_900095145.1 Mus pahari
TTCTAAGAAGGGGCGAAGTGTCAACATTTTGGTCTTTGTTCTTCTTGAGTTCCATGTGTTTTACAAATTGTATCTTGGGTATTCTAGGTTTCAGGCTAATATCCACTTATTAGGCTCCACTATGTTCTTAGCAGCCTTATTTATAATAGCCAGGAACTGGAAAGAAACCAGATGTCCTTCAACAGAGGAATAGATACAGAAAATGTGGTACATTTACACAATGTAGTACTACACAACTATTAAAAACAACAAATTTATGAAATTCTTAGGCAAATGGATGAAACTAGAAAATATCATCTTGAGTGAGGTAACTGAATTACAAAAGAACACACATGGTATGCACTCACTAATAAGTGGATATTAGCCCAGAAGCTCGGAATACCCAGGATACAATTCACAGACCATATGAAGCTCAAGAAGAAGGAAGACCAAAGTGTGGATACTTTGGTCCAATACCCATGGGAGGAGTTACAGAGACAAAGTATGGAACAGAGACTGAAGGAAGGCCATCCAGAAACTGCCCCACCTGGGGATCCATTCCATATACAGTCACCAAAGCCAGACAGTATTGTGGATGCCAAGAAGTGCCTGCTGACAGGAGCTTGATATAGCTCTCTCCTGGGTGTCTTTACTAATGCCTGACAAATGCAGAGATGGATGCTCTCTGCCAACCATTGGTCTGAGCACAGGGTCCCAAATGGAGAAACTAGAGAAAGGACCCAAGGAGCTGAAGGGGTTTACAGCCCCATAGAAGGAACAATAATGTGAACCAACCAGTATCCCTAGAGCTCCCAGGGACTAAACCACCAACCATAAAATACACATGGAGGAACCCATGGCTCCAGCTGCATATATAGCAGAGGATAGCCTTGTTGGTCATCAATGGGAGGAGATGCCCTTGGTTCTGTGAAGGCTCTATGTCCCAGTGTAGGGGAATGCCAGGGCCAGGAAGCGGGAGGATCAGGGCAAGGTGATAGGGGATTTTCAAAGGATAAACCAGGAAAGGTATAACATTTGAAATGTAAATAAAAAAATCTAATAAAAATAATCTAAAAATAATACACACACACACACACACACACACACACACACACACACACACACACAGGAAATCTATTACTGTGTACCTCGCACAGTCTGTGGATTCTCTCCCTCCCAGAATGCTGGGGCCACTGAAAACACTTGTTCTGTTGTGTGGCTTATCTGTATATACCATACATGGGTGAGTTGATGTGTACTCATACAGTCAACACCGTGGCTGACTTACTGATGAGCATGGAAGACATAGGAGAAGAAATTGAGGTTGCCCAGCTCTCTCTCCCATCACTGTCCCCCTCCAGCTTGATTTAGGAAGAGTCTGGCTTTCTCATCATTCTTTTCTTAGAGATGATTTTGTACTAGCTTGCATATGCAGATTGAGCGGTCGCACGGCCCCTCATGGCTTTCAGCCTGTTTCTTTCTCTTGCCTTACACAGTCAAAAATAGAACACACTCATATTGTATTGTATCCTTGCCATCTCCCCACAAAGTGAATTCACTAGAAGGTTAAGAGTGAGACGTTATGCATGTCACACCCAAATAGGGAAGCAAGAATGGCGGGTGTGCACTTACACAGTTCCTTTTCACACATGCATGCCCCCTCCTACCACACAACTTTACTTACAAGACACAAACTCAGAGATAAAGTTACTAAGACTTTCTAGACATAAAGCCATCACTATAGCCAGCTTCCTGTCACTATAACAAAATGTACAGGATGCTTAACTGATCAAAAAGAAGAAGGTTATTTGGGACCACAAATCTGAAGGTTCCAGTTCATCATCAAAAGGCTTCACGTTTGTCCTGTTGCAAGACAGCAGATCTTGGATGGAATGGTGGGCAAGGAAAAACGCTTACCTCATCAACTAGGGAGCAAAATCCAACACGAGTAAGGTCTGGAGAAGCACGGTATCTTCTGAAGGCTTGCCTCCAAGGAGTTAGGGACCTACAAGGTAGTTCTTACCTCTCAGAGGTTTCACTCCACCTTCATAGTGCCACTTTGTGTACCAAGCTTTTACTGTATGAAAACCAAGGCTCTCTCACATAGTGTTCCCCATGACCCTGGCCCAGAGGTCCATGTCCATATTACATTGCAAATTGCGTTCATTGTATCTCCAAGAGTTGCCCAACTACTAGTGCCCTGGCAGCTCTCAACAGTCCAGCTGCCAAATGTCTGAGGTTCAAGGAGGGGAGCTCTTTGAGACTCTTGTGAGGATAGAATAGAAACTTGCACCTGTATAAGAATCAGTGACAGCACAGTGCAAACAGGAAGAATATTATTTTCTAAGAACAAGACTGAAATGGAGCAAGACAGCTGCTTTCTGAAGCTGAAGGTCCAGCATCTGAACACACTGTGGCAGATGTTGGCTCCCAGAGGCTCCGGGAGCCCTGCCTTACAGCTCTGGAGCTACAGCACATGTCTTGTGGTTGTTCTGCTGGTTATCTTTTTCTTTTGTGAATGTCATGTGTTTCTGGCACCTTTTCCTTCCCAGGGACCTTACTACAGCTTTGACAGCTTGGAGAAATTCTGACAGGATAGCATGTTTCCTGACATCTTTGTGTTTCTCCAGAATCTCTGTAGACACTTCCAAGATCCACAAATCTTGCACTTTTCATGACTGCAAATCTTCATGACTTGGACAGTGCCATGAGATACCACCAGGCACAGCTGTGGCTGGGCCTTTTCAAATGGTGGCTTAGTAGCCTCTAAGTGCCTTGCCTATTCAACATGGGCAATATAGACCTTAGAGCCATGATTCTCAACCTGTGGGGTTGGATGTTCATTTCATGGGTGTCGCCTATTAGGCATCCTGCATATCAGATATTTACATGACAATTTGTAACAGTAGCAAAATTATGAAGTAGCAATGAAGAGATTTTATGGTTGAGATCACCACATGAGAATAACTGTAATAAAGAGCCCCAGCATTGGGAAGGAAGAAAACCACTGCCTTAGAGAAACACTCTTGGACATGTAGGTACCCTGAGGCTTTTTAAATAAAAAAATCAAACCATGTAAGTTTTCTGGCACAGGTTTGTGTTTCTGTTCTCAGAAGCCTATGATGGACCTTAGGGCAGGAAAGATTTCCGAGATGGCGTCCAGGCATCTTTCCTAATGTTTTCTATCTGAAGCAGTTGGCTTTTTAAAATTGGTACAAACAACTGCACCCTCCATGGCTATAACTTTGTAAGACCTGGAGATTCTGCAAAACTTTCTACTCTCTCCATCGCCCACAATAGTCACAAGTAAACTTGTCCAAAGCACCCAGTAATGTCCATGCAACAGTAGGATGTTTTACTGCTCAGAAATGTTTGCTCTCAGATAAGCTAGCCATGACCAAATGGACAATATGCTGCCAAATGTTGTTATGGTACAACCAGAGGGAGCTCCAAATCTCATTCCTGGTAGACTCCTTATTTCTTTTTTTTCCAATTTTTATTAGGTATTTACTTCATTTACATTTTAAATGCTATCCCCAAAGTCCCCTATACCCTCCCCCCTGCTCCCCTACCCACCTACTCCCCCTTCTTGGCCCTGGTCTTCCCCTGTACTGGGGCATATAAAGTTTGCAAGACCAAGGGGCCTCTCTTCCCAATGATGGCTGACTAGACCATCTTCTGCTACACGTGCAGCTAGAGACACGAGCTCGGGGTGCTAGTTAGTTCATATTGCTGTTCCTCCTATAGGGTTGCAGACCCCTTCAGCTCCTTGGGTAATTTCTCTAGCTCCTCCATTGGGAGCCATGCTTTCCATCCAATAGATGACTCTGAGCATTCACTTCTGTATTTGCCAGGCACTGGCATAGCCTCACAAGACTCAGCTATATCAGGGTCCTGTCAGCAAAATCTTGCTGGCATATGCAATTGTGTCTGTGTTTGGTGGTTGATTATGGTATGGATCCCCGGATGGGGCAATCTCTGCATGGTCCTTCCTTCCATCTCATCTCCAAACTTTGTTTCTGTAACTCCTTACATGGGTATTTTGTCCCCCTTTCTAAGGAGGGATGAAGTATCCACACTTTAGTATTCTTTCTCTTGGTCTTCATGTGTTTTGCAAATTGTATCTTGGGTATTCTAAGTTTCTGGGCTAATATCCACTTATCAGTGAGTGCATATAATGTGAGTTCTTTTGTGATTGGGTTACCTCACTCAGGATGATATCCTCCAGATCCATCCATTTGCCTAAGAATTTCATGAAGTCATTGTTTTTAATA
>NC_034599.1:78453271-78471930 GCF_900095145.1 Mus pahari
TATAGCCCTGGCTGTCCTGGAACTCACTTGGTAGACCAGGCTGGCCTCGAACTCAGAAATCCGCCTGCCTCTGCCTCCCAAGTGCTGGGATTAAAGGCCTGCGCCACCAGACCCGGCTATTGCCCACATTCTTAACAGGATTTTAATAGCATTTTGATCTCCTGTACCCGAAACAGCATTACCCATCAATCGCAAATAACTACATTTTAGGCTTTTTCTAGTCTTGACCAATTCCAGAGACTCCTTCATCCCACCATGAATCACAGTTACAGCAATGATCCTACAATGTGCTACCCCTCCTTTCTCTATCAGTCAGCTCGCTATTACTATAAGAAAAAACTTACAATTATAAACTTGCAGAAGAGAAAAGGCTTACTTCAGATCATGATGCTGTAGGCTCAAATCTGTGTGGTCAAGCCATCTTACTGCTTTTGGCCCCCTCAAACAGCAACATATGGAAGAAGTGCATGGTGGTGGTGGGGATTCGACATCCAGAAGTCAAAAAGAAAAAAAAAATGGGGGAAAGGTTCTCATAATTGTGTTTAACTATATAAGAACATGGTCTCATGGTCTTATTGTCTTATAGGCCCCATCTCTCACTGCCAAATGTCATTGCTGTAGAGGCCTAGTCTTTGGCACATATGCTATTGGAGTACATCCAATGTCTAGCAGAGCCCTGATGAGCACAGGCTCCTGACAGGTAGCAGTCCACACACTCCTGAAGCTGGCTCTGGACATACTCTGGCTGCTAGTCACCCCATCTCCCGAAGAACTGCCATGTGTAGCTCTACCATCATCTTTTCATCTTTGCTCCCCAGGTTTCATTCACCTTTATAGAGCAAATTAACACCTATATTGTTCCCTGGGTTCCCCCCACCCCCAGCTTGGGAGATTTTATTGCATGTTGAGCGCATTTTAATACAAAACAGGTCTGAAATAAAATTTTCCATTTTCCTCCTAAATCTGTTCTTCTTGGTTTAGTTGCTGGAAGCAAAATTCTCTGTCACTGGGGTGATAGACAACAGGATACTTACAGTACAATAATTGCTCAGTGTATACTTGTTTACTGACTATATTGAAAATCTACCTGTATTTATGCATTTATAGGATTAACCCATAATCGATCTAAAATTGATCTTGGTTGTAGACTTTTCATATTCTTTTCAATTGACAATACCTTTTTTTTTAAAAAAAATAGTTTTAAGCTTATTTCTAAGAAATCGAAAGGAGAGACAGACAGACAGACAGACAGACAGACAGACAGACTGACAATAGGTTTGGCTACATGAGTGCAGGTGTCTACAGAAGGCAGTAGAGGGCATCAGACATCCGGGAGCTGGAAATTCAGTTGTGGGGAGCATGTGCATGCTGGAACTAAACTCAGGAAGATCAACAAGTGCTCCCCCTGAGCCATCTCTCCAGCCTCTGACCATACATTTTGATATTATTTTTTACAATAATGTTTAAGACATTGGACAGAGGCAGGGAATGTCTCTACCCAACACTGACCAAAAATACTTAAAAGGATAAATACTGGTAAGTGTAGCTAGTGGATCCAATTGTCCCCAAATACGCAGCTGGTTCCCCCTCCTCCTTCCCAGCTTCCTTCCTCCCCACTCCATATATATGTGCTTTTCCAAAACCTTAACCAAGGGCCTTACTCTCGGCCCATGTCAAGGCCACGTCAGATACTGCCTCGTTTGCATCTTGCAGAGATTGTAATTTGACAAGACTTTCATTATGGTGTCTTGATATTTCCACTGCTTACCACTTCCGGCTAAAGCATAAACATGGCGGCAGGATTCGTGGTGTTATCTGATATGTGACCCCTGTGAAAGGGTCATTCAATTCTGAAAGTGGTCATGACCCACAAGTTGAGAACCTCTGTTCTAGACTTTAAGGTTTTTTTTAAATGATAATAATAGTAATTATGTAATTCAAAAGTGTTCTCTTTAATAGCCCTATTTCAAATACTATTAACAATTCAGCGACATCACATTAAACAACATCAAAACCAAACATGTAGAATATTGGTTGATCAAAAATTACTTTACAAGCTGGGCGGTGGTGGAGCACACCTTTAATCCCAGCACTTGGGAGGCAGAGGCAGGCAGATTTTTGAGTTCGAGGCCAGTCTGGTCTTCAAAGTGAGTTCCAGGATGGCTAGGGCTATACAGAGAAACCCTGTCTCGAAAAAGAAAAACAAAAACAAAAAATTATTTTGCTTTTTTTTGATGCACTCGACACTGTGAGTTTAAAGCAGAGGTAAAATGAGCAATTCCTACCTTCAAAAGTAAATCAATTGGAGGTATGGAGAATAAATGCACCTGAATGATTAAAGGAAGACAGAAGGTAATATGCAGCCTTGCAAAAGAGAGCAATCAGAGGAGGAAGAATCTAAAGCCCTTTGCATAGAAGGGAGGGCGTGAAGGAGACTTGAAGGTTTGCACTGAGTTTTTGTTGTTGTTACTGTTGTTTTGTTTTGTTTGCTTTTAGGAACATGGATCAGAACCACATTTATTCCAAGGACATTTGTAAGGTAAACTATGCATTTAGCTTCAGATATGGTGGTTTCTGCACATTATTTCACATTCCTTTAGCTTTGAACGCACATGACAATCACAAAGATGAGGCTGTGAGAAGCAATGATGTCTTGGAGCACACACCAAGGGACTTACACACTGGGAAGAGTAGCTCATCTTTAAGAACCACTTCTTAAGTGGAACGAGATGTGAAGGGCTAAAAGAAATCCATTTGACCCTTCATGCCTTTGCTGTATGTTTGTTCTCCAGTATTGAACAGTAGATGCTCTTTATAGATAGATGTCTCTGGTCCTCTGTATTATTTCCAGTTATTTTCATTTTAATGAATTCGTCTTATTTGACTGTGTCATACACACACATAAATATATGTGTATAAATATGTACATACACACACACACACACACACACACACACACACAGTGTGTTCTGATCACTTTTACCTCCACACCCTCTCTGTTCTCCCTCTCATCTCTATCAACTCCACTCCTACCTCTATCAGTCCCTTACCCAGATTCATGACTTGGGTTTTTTGACACATTGAGTGTAAGCAGGGTGGTTTGTATGAACTATTGGAGTGAGATGATATGGATGGGGCCTCTTCTTCATCCATGGCTGACTGTTGACAGGCACATTCCTATGATATTCTTTGAATTATAAATGTTTTTAAATTTTAATTTATATGCTCTTATTTTATTACTTACATTTTTGACATCATAAGACTCTCTTGCCAAACTGAGGTCATAAACTGTTGCTTTTCTGTTTTTTTCCCCCTAAAAGTTTTAATTTAGGGCTTACATTTCCACCTTCAATCCATTTTGAGTTCATTTTAGTGTATGATGTGAGACTGTAGGATGAGGTTGCACTCTTTTGTTTTCATTACTGCGTCTTTTACCAATGTTATCTTTTACCAGGGCATACTTGTCAAACATCAACTGGCTCTGGAGGTGTGGATGTGGATGTGGATGTACTGTTGTCCCTGGAAGTGTGGACAAACTTCTGGATCAAACTCTATGCCAAATCCTTATACCAGTCTCATAAGTTTTGAATAGCGTTGCTTTTTTTGTCAGTCCTGAAATGCGAGCATGTAAGGACCCCTATTTCATTATTCTCTATATTCCCATTATTCCATATTTTCAGTTACTCTAAGGAGTTTCAGTGTGGCTCAGTAGGGAAAGGTGCCTCCTGCTTAACCTGATGAGTACAGTTCAGTTCCTGGAACATACACGGTAGGAGGACAGAGCCAACTCCTGCAAGCTGTCCTCCGATCTCCACTTCACCAGGATGGGTATGCCACCCCTCCCCTCCACCACACACATAAAATAAATGTGAAAAATTAAGATGTTATTCTGAGCCTCTTATCCTAAAATACAGATTTTAGGATAAGCTTGCCAGTTTCACAAAGCAGTTAGCTGCCATGTTGACATGAACGGTATCTCAGTTTGAGGAGTGTTCCATTTGAACGAGGTTAAGTCTATAGGTTCATGTACATGGGAGTTTCCACAGTTTTGTTCCTTTGTTAGCTCTTGTCTCAGTGTTTTATGGTGTTCGAATCGTATTTTCTCCTCTTTCTATAAACTTATTCCTAATAATTTTACTATTTTAATGTTTCACCCCCTTTGATGTCCCCTCTCTCCAACTCCTCCCACACTCTCTCAAATCAAGCATTTTTTTTTGTTTTGATTATGAAAGATAAACTGTTGAACCTAGAAATGATAGGGCTAAGTGAAGTAACCCAGACCTGGAAAGACAACTGCTGCGTGTTCTCTCTCATCAGCAGGTTCTAGCTCCAAATCTTCAAAGGTCAGTATATAGCATAGAGTGACTGCAGAAACCATGAAATGGAAAGGATCTACTTTAAAATGTATGTGTACACATACATGCCATAATGAATTTATGTGCACCAGATGTGTGCAAGTGCATGAGGAGTCTTATGGTGGAGTGACAGGTGGTTGGGAGCTGCTCCGAGTAGGTGCTGAGAACTGAATCTCCGTCTTCTGCAAGAACATTAAGTATTCTTAATACCGAGCCATCTTGCCAATCTCAGGATTTTACTGTGTATGTGCGTGTGTGTGTGTGTGTGTGGCTGAATAGTATTCTATTACGTATATGTACATTTATCTGGCTATAGGTTGATGGACACTTTAGCTACTCCTATTCCTTGGTAATTTTGGATGTTGGTTTAATACACACGGGAGTACAGATGTATTCACATACTGACTTTGTTTCCTTTATATTATACCCAATAGTTGGATAGTTAAATCACATGATAGTTCTATTTTACATATTATGAGGAGCCTGAATACTATTTGCATAATGACTGCACTAATTAATATTCTCAATCTCTCTAATACTTGCTATCACTTCTATGTCTCTTTTTGGCAAAAACCATTCTTCCTGGTTGGAAGTGGTTTCTTACTGGGGTTTTTGACCGGCTGTTTTCTATTGTTGAGTGATACTGAGCATCTTACATATACATTTGCTGCCTATTTGCATGCCTTCTGTTGAGAAAGTTTAACTCCATCACCCATTTTTAGAAGAGGCCACTTTTTATTGATTTATTTATGGTTTTTAACCTTTTTGGAGTTCTGGCTTTGAACCATATAGCATGTATATAGTTGGCAAACATTTTCTTCCATCCTTCTGGCCATCCCTTTGCTTTGATTCTTGGTTCCTTTTTGGTTTAATACACTCTTCTGTTCCTTTTCACTTTCACTTCCCGTCCTTGCCAGTTATTAATGTTCCAAAGCATTTTCCACATGCCTTCTTCCAGGAGTTTTATAGGTTCACGATTTACATTTAGGTGATTAATCTCTTTAAAATTGAGGATTGCATTTGAGGAGAACTAGGGTCATGTCTCACTCTTCTGAATGAAGATGTCCACTTTTTGCTGCAACACTTACTCAGAAGTCTGGTCCTTCCTTATGTTGTGTTCTTTGACTATTTGTTGAAAAATTAGTTGACTGTATAGAAATGGCAGCTTATTTCTAGGTCCTCTCCATGTTCCATAGCTCCTCTGTCTTCCTTTGTATGCCAGTACCACACTGTTTCAATTACTGGAGCATACACATTACTGAAAGTCCAGATGTAAGACACATTGAGTGATATCAGGAGAGTTCATGCTTTTTGGGTTGGATTTGAAGTTCTTCTAGAAGCTGTTACATAAATAGCAATTACATAAAGGCTTCAAGGATTCTCCACATGCCTATGGTACAGAGGCTATTGTGCATAGTGAAGTGTGTCAGCTCCCCCATCATTTCCAAATGTTTCATAGATTAAGCTTGAATGCCTGCAGATTCACTACATTTAAGCTTTTGTACTTGCGCACGTGTGTGTGTGTGTGTGTGTGTGTGTGTGTGTGTGTGTGTGTGTAAAATGAAATGTAGATCTATGTATGGCTTTCTTTTGACCAGTTTGTACATTCACATGTACACTTTAAAAATCAAAAGGTAGAAAAATCTGATAGTTTTCCTCCTATGGCTTACATCACATACCATAAAAGGGCAGAGTAACCTCCTGGGGAGCATAGCTCATTTCCTCACTCTAAATGCACCACCTCACAGATAGCCTTTCCAAGCTGATGTGACTATAGTGCAGTTTTTATGTTTTGACATCCTATATTGCAAACTAGTATTCTGTATTTAGTTGAATAAAAAGGTATTTTTTAAACACTTAGAAAATATTATATCTACCAATACTTGAACAAATACTTTTATACCTCAGTTTTTTCATTCATGAATTCCTTAACATCTGGAAGTCAGGTTTTCATTCATTCCAGTATTTTGTTTCCTTTTGAGGGTAACAAAATCTGTGCAGTGGGTGAATAGTATCACACAGGATATGTCCACAGAACAGTCTCAGAAACAGTCATAGCTTAAACGGGAAAGCATGTGAATGTGAGATTGAGTTAAGAATCCATAGAGGAAGAGGCAGCTCCGATTTCCTAGGTGTGTTCTTAGAACAGCAGGGGAAGATTTCATGTACACTGAAGGTAAGAGTGTGCTATTTGCAGTTTGGAGGATATAGCCACTAACCTACCCAGGGTGGCAGGCAGCCACCATCAATGAACAAGAGGCAAAGAAATGGATTCCTTCCCTGGGGTACGGTTTAGTTGGAGACCTTAACTTTGGATATGTCCTGAGAGACAAGATGCCATTGGTTCTAAGCCACCAGGATTGTGCTAGTTTGTTATAGCTGCTTTAAGGTCTCAGCAAAAAGAATAACAGTTTCTCTGCCATTAGAGACTGAACTGTCATTCCAAAGTAGTAAAAGCTTAGAGTTAACTTATTCATGCCCAGTATTCTCTTGACCTTCTTATTCTCTCTCTTCACTTTAAAAAAAGGGAAACACAGACTTTCCCCCTGATAATGGATCTTTTATTAAGTTTTTTTCAGGGTGCACCCTCCCTGTTGATTGCTTTCTGTCATCCAGTGAGCTACATTAGCACACACACACACACACACACACACACACACACATGCACGCGCGCACACACACACACAAAAAACATACACACACATATATACACACATACACATTCACATACACATATACATATATACATACACACACACATGTACACACACTCACACACATGCACACATACACATATACACACAATACACACATACATACAAATACACACACACACACTTCTCTTACACCTCATTTTTCCAAGGTTACCTCTTTTTGGGGGGATTATAACCTCCTCCAAATTACTCCTAAAACCAGTGTGGAAAAAAAAATCTTCCCTGTTTTCTTATAGAGGTTTTATGGGTTTTGGGTTTACATTTAAAATATAATTCATTTTAACTTCAATAAGCATGGTATAAATGTCCATATTTTTTTCTGATTAGCACATGGTTACCCAGGTATGCCAATGACATCTCGTCAATTTTTGTACAAGTTAGCTAGCCTTATATGCGTTGTCTTATTTCAGGGCTCCCTTTCAATTCCATTGGCCTATGTGTGTTTTCTAAAGTACAATACCAGACTGCCTTGGTTATTTGTAGTATAATTTATTAGAAAGCGAGACCTCTGTAAAGACTTTTTTCTTATGCAACCTTATCTTGTTTATTTGAGATCTTCCTGTGACTTCATAGACATCTTAGAATTGCTTTTATCTCTTTTCTTTTTTTGTTATATATTAAATTTCTTTCTTTTTAAAATTGAACATTTCATTTCTTTACATTTCAAATGTTATCCCCTTTCCTGGTTTCTCCTCTGCAAACCCCCCTATCCCACTCCCTCCCCCTGCTTCTGTGAGGGTGCTCCACCACCGACCCAACCAGTCCCACCTCACCAACCTGGCATTTCCCTACACTGGGGCATTGAGCCTTCACAGGACCAAGGGCCTCTCCTCCCATTGATGCCAGATAAGGACATCCTCTGCTACATATGCAGCTAGAGCTATGGGTCCTTCTATGTGTACTCTTTAGTTGGTGGTTTAGTCCCTGGAAGTAAAGGTTGGTTGATATTGTTGTTCTTCCTATGGGGTTGCAAACCCCTGCAGCTCCTACAGTCCTTCCCCCAACTCCTCCATTGGGTCCCTGTGCTCAGTCCAATGGTTGGCTGTGAGCATTCACATCTGTATTTGTCAGGCTCTGACAGAACCTCTCAGAAGACAGCTGTTTCAGGCTCCTGTCAGTAAGCACTTCTTGGCATCCGAAATAGTGTCTGGGTTTTCATTTCTGTATTAGGATGAATCCCCAGGTGGGGCAGTCTCTAGATGGCCTTTCCTTCAGTCTTTGCTCCACACTTTGTCTCCCATATTTTGTCCTGTGATTATTTTGTTCCCCCTTCTAAGAAGGATAGAAGAATCCACACTCTGGCCTTCCTTCTTCTTGAGCTTCATATGGTCTGTGAATTGTACCCTGAGTATTCCAAACTTTTGGGCTAATATCCACTTATCAGTGAGCACATACCATGTGTGTACTTTTGTGACTGAGTTATCTTTCTTGGGATGACATTTTCTAGTTCTATCAATTTGCCTAAGAATTTCATGAAGTCATTGTTTTTAATAGCTGAGTAGTACTCCATTGTGTAAATGGACCACATTTTCTGTATCCATTCCCCTGATGAAGGACATCTGGGTTCTTTCCAGCTTCTGACTATTATAAATAAGGCTTCTATGAACATAGTGAAGCATGTGCCTTGTTATATGTTGGAGCATCTTCTGGGTATATGCCCAGGAGTGGTATTACTGGGGCCTACTATGTCCAGTTTTCTGAGGAACTGCCAGATTGATTTCCAGAGTGGTTGTACCAGTTTGCAATCCCGCCAGCAATGGAGGAGTATTCCTCTTTCTCCACATCCTTGCCAGCATCTACTGTCACCTGAATTTTTGATCTTAGCCATTCTGACTGGTATGAGTTGGAATCTCAGGGTTGTTTTGATTTGCATTTCCCTGATGACTCAAGATGTTGAACATTTTTTCAGGTGCTTCTCGACCATTCAGGTTTCCTCAGTTGAGAATTCTTTGTTTAGCTCTGTATCCCATTTTTTAAATTGGGTTATTTGGTTTTCTGGAGTCTCACTTCTTGAGTTCTTTGTATATATTGGATATTAGCCCTCTATTGGATATAGAATTGGTAAAGATCTTTTTCCAATCTGTTGGTTGCTGATTTGTCCTATTGACAGTGTCCTTTGCCTTACAGAAGCTTTGCAATTTTGTGAGGTCTCATTTGTCAATTCTTTATCTTAGAGCATAAGCTATTGGCATTCTGTTCAGGTAATTTTCCTCTATACTCATGTGTTCAAGGCTCTTCCCCACTTTCTCTTCTATTAGATTCAGTGTGTCTGGTTTTATGTGGAAGTCTTTGATCCACTTGGACTTGAGCTTTGTGCAAGGAGATAAGGATGGATCAATTTGCATTCTACATGCTGACTGACAGTTGAACCAGCACCATTTGTTGAAAATGCTGTCTTTTGTTCCACTGGATGGTTTAAGTTCCTATGTCAAAGATCAAGTGACCGTAGGTGTATGGGTTCATTTCTGGGTCATCGATTCTATTCCATTGATCTACCTGCCTGTCTCTGTACCAATACCATGCAGTTGTTTTTTGTTTTTTGTTTTTTGTTTTTTGTTTTTTGGTTTTTGGTTTTTAAATCACTATTGCTCTGTAGTATAGCTTGAGGTCAGGGATGGTTATTACCAAGAATTCTTTTATTGTTGAGGGTAGTTTTTACTATCCTGGCTTTTTGGTTATTTCAGATGAATTTGGAAATTGCTCATTATAACTCTATGAAGAATTGATTTGGAATTTTGATGGGGATTGCATTGGATCTGTAGATTGCTTCTGGCAGGGTAGCCATTTTTACTATATTAATTCTGCCAATCAATGAGCATGGGAGATCTTTCTATTTTCTGAGAGCTTCTTCAATTTCTTTCTTCAGAGACTTGAAGTTCTTGTCACACAGATCTTTCACTTGCTTGGTTAGAGTCACACCAAGGTATTTTATATTATTTGTGACTATTTTGAAGGGTGTAGTTTCCCTAATTTCTTTCTCAGTCTGTTTATCCTTACTGATTTGTTTGAGTTAATTTTATATCCAGCCGCTTTGCTGAAGTTGTTTATCAGGTTTAGGAGATCTCTGGAGGAAATTTGGGGTCACTTAAGTATCCTATCATATCATCTGAAAATGATATTTGACTTCTTCCTTTCCAATTTGTATCTCTTTGACTTCCTTTTGTTGTCTAGTTGCTCTGGCTAGGACTTCAAGTAGTATATTGAACAGGTAGGGAGAGAGTGGGCAGCCTTGTCTAGTCCCTGATTTTAATGGGATTGCTTCAAGTTTCTCTCCATTTAATTTGATGTTGGCTACTGGTTTGCTGTATATTGCTTTTCGTATGTTTACATGTGGGCCTTGAATTCCTGATCTATTCAATACTTTTACCATGAAGGAGTGTTGGATTTTGTCAAATGATTTCTCCCCATGAAATGAGATGATGATGTGGGTTTTTTCTGAGTTTGTAAATATAGCGGATTATCTTGTGGATTTCTGTATTAATATATATCAATATCAGTATATACCATCACTGCATTCCTGGGATAAAGCCTACTTGATTATGATGGATGGTTGTTTTGATATGTTCTTAGATTTGGTTTTCAAGAATTTTATTGAGTATTTTTGCCTCGATATTCATTGTATTAGTCAGGGCTCTCTAGAGTCACAGAATCTCTATATAGTATGGGTAATCTATATAGTAAATGAATTTGTTGACTAACAGTCTGCAGTCCAACTCCCAACAATGGTCAGCAGCAGCTGTGAATGGAAGTCTAAGGATCTAGCAGTGGCTCAGTCCCACAAGGCAAGCAGGCCAAGGAGAGAAAGAGTGTAAATCTTCCTTCTTCCAATGTCCTTATGTTGGTCTCCAGCAAAAGTTGCAGCCCAGATTAAAGGTATGTCGCACCATGCCTTTAATCCCAGATGACCTTGAACTTAGAGGTCTCCCTGTCTTAATCTTCTGGAATTCATAGCCACTATGCCTCAAGATCTCCATGCCAGGATCCAGCTCAGAAACTTGTATCTCCCAGCCTCCAGATTAGGATCACCGGTGAACCTCCAATTCTGGATTGTAGTTAATTCCAGATATAGTCAAGTTGACAACTAGGAATAGCCACTACATTCATAAAGGAAATTGTTCTGATGTTCTCTTTCTTTGTTGGGTCTTTGTGTGGTTTAGGTATCAGAGTAATCATGACTTCATAGAACGCATTGTCTGTTTCAATTTTGTGGAATAGTTTGAACAGAATTGGTATTAGGTCTTCTTTAAGGTCTAATAGAACTCTGCACTAAATCCATCTGGTCCTGGGCTTTTTTGGTTGGGAGACTTTTAATGAATGCTGTTATTTCTTTAAGTGTTATGGGACTGTTTAGATTTTTTTTTAATCTCATCCTGATTTACTTTGGTACCTGGTATCTATCTAGAAAATTGTCCACTTCATCCAGATTTTCCAGATTTGTTGAGTATAGGCTTTTGTAGTAGGATCTGATGTTTGTTTCAGTTTCCTCAATTTCTGTTGTTATGTCTCCCTTTTCAGTTCTGATTGTATTAGTTTAGATACTGTCTCTGTGCCCTTTGGTTAATTTGACTAGGAGTTTATCTATCTTGTTGATTTTCTCAAAGAATCCGCTCCTGGTTTGATTGATTCTTGTATAGTGCTCTTTGTTTCTATTTGGTTGATTTTAACCCCGAGTTTGATTATTTCCTGTTGTCTACTCCTCTTGGGTATATTTGATTCTTTTTGTTCTAGAGCTTTCAGGTGTGCTGTTAAACTGCTAGTTAGTGTATGCTCTTGCCAGTTTCTTTTTGGCGGCACTTAGAGCTATGAGTTTTCATCTTACCACTTCTTTCCTTGTGCCCTCTAAGTTTGGATATGTTGTGCCTTCATTTTCATTACATTCTAAAATGTTTTTAATTTCTTCATTTCTTTCTTGACCAAATTATCATTGAGTAGAGAGTTGTTCAGTTTCCATGTGTATATGGGCTTTCTGCTGTTTTTGTTTTTTATTGAAGAATAGACTTAATTTATGGTGATCTGATAGGATGCATGGAATTAATTCAATCTTCTTGTATCTGTTGAGGCCTGTTTTGTGACTGATTATATGGTCAGTTTTGGAGAAGGTGCCATGAGGTGCAGAGAAGAAGGTATATTCTTTTGTTTTAGGATAAAATGTTCTGCAGATATCTGTTAAATCCATTTGTTTCATAACTTCTGTTAGCTTCAATGTGTCTCTGTTTAGTTTCTGTAATGCGTCTCTGTTTAGTTTCTGTTTCCGGGATCTGTCCATTGATAAAAGTGGGGTGTTGAAGTCTCCCACTATTATTGTGTGGGGTGTGATGTGTGCTTTTAGCTTTAATAAAGTTTCTTTTATGAATGTGGATGCCTTTGCATTTGGAGCATAGATATTCAGAATTGAGAGTTTATCTCGGAACTGCTTCTCTTCTATTTTGATAGAAATTGCAGTGAAATTGCAAATAGCCTTTAGCAACATTGATATTTTAACAATATTAAGTATTTTAACACATGAGCATAGTGTACCGATCTACTTTTTTTCAGCTTTAATTGTTTTAACCTGTGTTTTATAGTTTTTCAGTTTAAAAATCATTTACCTCCTTAAGTTTATACCCAACATTTAATTTTAGGATGCTATTATAAGTGGGACTGTTTTTTAAATTTATTTTAAACTATGTACATTTGATTAACTTTGTGTGTGTGTGTGTGTGTGTGTGTGTGTGTGTGTGTGTGTGCACGTGCACTTTCCTCATTACTTATGATGTAAGCTGTGGATACCTTACACACAGCTATAAACATTACAGGAGTGTATATCTCTTCCGTCAGTCCTTAATTTTTTTGAGATTTGTTGCTCTGTAGGGATGTGGAATTTGGTCATATTCCTTGTATGCATTATTCAAGATGACTGTTTGGTAGTTTCATCCTCCAATATGTTAACATTATCTGCTATGTTTATTGATTTATGTTACTTAGTAATGCTGGAAATTTGGATTCAGGGCCTTGTACATGACAGGCAAGTACTCAGATAGTGAACTGTGACTCAGCCCACATAATTAGTTGATCTATGTGTATATTGAGCCCTCCTTTTACCCATGGAATAAATCGCATTTACTTATGGTATATGATCTTATAAATATATTGCTGAGTTTGGCTTACTCGTGTTTTCTTGGGAATACTCAAATTGCACTAATTGATGGTATTGGCTGCTCCTTTAAATTATTTTTTGAAGAATGTGGGGAGGATCGGTTCTTCAAACGCTGTTAGAATTCAGCAGTGTGGTCAACAGGCCATGAGCATTTCTCTGGTGGGAGATTGTTTTTCATGCAGATTCAATCACTTATCTGTTGGTGGTCCATTCACTTTTCTATATCTTCAGTTGTATCATGTATGATCCTAAGAATTCATTTACTTCAGCTAATTCAGTTTATTTAGATAAAGTTGTTCACAGTAGTCTCATGATGCCTCTGTTTCTATGGAATTAGACATGATCCCTTTAACTACTTCATTTACAAATATATCCTTTTTTTTTTCTTTTAGTTTAGATGAAGTTTTTCCAGTTTTACTTATCTTTGGGGAAAAAGAGCTAAACTCATTTTGTTTATTTCTATTGTTTTTTCTCCTCTATCTTATGTCCTTCTATCTTCATAATTATTCTTTTCTTTTCTCTGCTGACTTTCTCATGTTTCTCCCAGTTTCTTGAGTTATAAATATGCACTATTTGAGATGTTTCTTTATTCACTTCTAAATCACATCTGTTTATTTGAGGCAGGTTGGGGTGCATACAGGTGAAAGTTGGTGGAAGTCAGTGGATGACATGATAAAGTTTAATCTCTTTTTCATCACATGGGCCTGGGGCTGGACTTTGGGTTTTCAGCTTGGGGGCAAGTCTCCTTAGCCACGTAGCAGTATCACCAATTCACTTTTTTCACATTAATGTATAAGGTAGCTTGCGTACACTCTTCTAAGAATGTATTTTACTCAGTTCCACTGTTTTGTATAGAATGTCCAAGTTTTCATTTTTTTTTCCTTAGGATTTTCCTTTCCCTTTTATCATGTTCGTTGACACGTCCAATGGTTAGTGTGCTGCTCACTTTCCACATATCTGTAAGTTTTCCAATTTTCCTACATTATTTATTTTTAATATCATACAATTGAATTTAAACTATTGACTTATAAAACTATCCATATTTTCAGATGCTATGAGGTACACACAAGAGATCCCCCACTCAAAAATTTCCATCAGAAAAATTCTATAGGAAGCCAACAATTTCAGCAAAGGGGCAGTGTACAAAATCACCTTAGAAAAATCATTAATCCTCTTATAAAACCACCAACAAACACTCTGAGAAAGAGATCATGGGCATACTTCCATTTACAGTATCATCTAAAACAATATTATATCTTGGAATAAACATAACCAAGGAGGTGAAAGATGTCTACAATAAAAAAATCAAATCTTTCAAATATTTTAATCCAGAATTGTTCCTGTCTAAAGGAAATGCAGGGACAAAGAGTGGAGCTGAGACTGAAAGAAAGACCCTCCAGAGTCTGCCTCACCTGGGGGTCCATCCCATCTGCAGATACACCAAATCCAGACACTATTGCTGATGCCAAGAAATGCCTGTTACCGGAGCCTGATACAGCTGTCTCCTGAGAGGCTCTGCCAGATCCTTACCAATACGGATGTGGATGCTCACAGCATGGGGACCACAATGGAGAGTTAGGGGAAGGACAGAAGGAGCTGAAGGAGTTTGCAACCCCATCGAATGAACAACAATATCACCTAGCCAGAGCTCCCAAGGACTAAACCACCAACCAAAGAATATACATGAAGGGACCCATGGCCCCAGCTGCATATGTAGCAGAGGATGGCCTTGCTGGGCATCAAAGGGAAGTGAAACCCTTGGTCCTATAAAGGCTTAATGCCCCAGCATAGGGAAATACTATGGTGGTGAGGTGGGAGTGGTTGAGTGGGTGGGGGAACACCTTCATAAAAGCAGGGGGAAAGGGGAATGAAATAGGGGTTTTGTGTCAAAATACTCACAACATTCTTCAGAAAAATAATAGAAAAAAATCCTAAAATTCATATGGAACCAGGAAAAAAAAAAGGATAGCCAGAGCAATTCTCAGATAAAAGAATATTGGAGAGATGCTATTCCTGACTTCAAGATATGTTACAGAGCTATAGTAATAAAGGTCTATTAAAGTGGCATAAAAGTAGATGTATAGAGCAATGGAATACCAGAAGAGCCAAACATTCATACTCATTACTTCAGCCATGTGATTTTTGATAAAAAGACAAAACTATACATTGAGGAAAAGACCCTTTATTCAACAACTTGTGCTGGGGAAACTGGATGTTCACAGACCGAAGAATGAAATTGAACCCATATCTATCACTCTGAACAAAAATTAGATCTAAATGGAAAAAAGACTTCAGTTTGAAACTTGGAACACTAAAACTGCTAGAAGAAAACATAAGCAGTATACTGTATGATAGAATGTGTAGGAACGGACTTTCTGACCAGGACTCCACTAGCAAAGGATTAAGGTCAACACCTGACCAATGAGACCTGAAGAAACTAGAAGGCTAAGGAAACAATCAATTGAAGAAAGGAGACGATCACAGAGTGGGAGACAATCTTTGCTAGCTATATATCTGACTGAGGATTAATATCCAGAATATACAATGAGCCCAAAAATCAGGGTCAAAGAAACAAATGACCCAATTAAAAAACTGGCCAGGTATCTATACAGAGAGTTCTCAATAGAAGAAATAAAAATGCAACTGAAAACAAGTGCTTTTAATATTTGTGGGAAAGAGGAACTCTCCTTTACTGTGGGTGTGGATGCAGACTGGTGCAGCCACTCTGGAAATAAGTATGGAGAACCTATAAAAAAATCTAAAAATATACTACCATATGACCCAGCTATACCACTCCTTGGCATATAGATGCCCAATAACCTTGACATTCTACTCCACAGGTACTTGATCAGCAAGGTTCCTAGCTACCCCATTCCCAATATTAAAATTGAAACAGTATGACTGTTCCTTCCACTGATGAGTGGATAAGGAAAATGTGGTACATATACATTATGGAATACTACTCAGCTGTAAAGAAAATTAATTCATGAAATTTGCAGGTAAATGGAAGGACCTAGAAAAGATTATACTGAATGAGAAAACTCAGACCCAGAATGACAAACACTGCATATTCTCTTACATTTCTTTTTTTGTCTTTTTATTTATTTTTATTTTTATTAGATATTTTCTTTATTCACATTTCAAATGCTATCCCAAAAGCCCCCTATACCCTCCCACTGCCCTGCTCCCTAACCCACCCACACCTGCTTCCTGGCCCTGACATTCCCCTGTACTGGGGTATATAATCTTTATAAGACCAAGGGCCTCTCCTCCCATTGATGACCAACTAGGCCATCTTCTGCTACATATGCAGCTAGAGACACAAGCTCTGGGAGAGTATTGGTTAGTTCATATTGTTGATCCTCCTATAGGGTTGCAGACCCCTTTAGCTCCTTGGGTACTTTCTCTAGCTCCTTCATTAGGGACCCTGTGTCCCATTTAATAAATGACTGTGAGCATCCACTTCTGTATTTGCCAGGCACTGGCATAGCCTCAGAAGAGAGAGCCTCAGATGTGAGTATGCAAAATGGAGTGACCATAGAACCCAAGCAAATATAAAGAGAACATAGATGTGTGCGTGTGCGTGTGAGTGAGTGAGTGAGTGTGTGTGTGTGTGTGTGTGTGTGTGTATAGGGGGGCTACATGGGAGTGTAATACTAGGATACAAGTGATATGAAGTGGGAAATGAAATAACATGGGGGAGGGGGACCCAACTGGATGGTAGGACAGAGGCCAATACAGAAGGAAAAAAATAAGGGCCAAGAGACAAATAATACCAATGCTGTTTGGTAAAACCTCAAAGGCTCATATTATTTTATATTTACCTGAATTATATATAATACCTATAAATGTATGCACACACATTATATACACACAGAAGTTAATTATTATATATATATGTGTGTATTAATATATATGCTATTATATTAATATTAACCCACTTGGGCTAACAATGAACCATAACCATAACCCAAGAACCATAAACTAACAAAAATCCAGTACCAGGCACATGAAACATCCTTTCAGATGGTTGATCAGGGTAGACCAAGTGACTCCTAAAAACACTATAGTTTATAGATGTAGCCTTTGGTAGCCTCTCACATGTCAAAGGTGGGCTTCTGTTGCTGAAGACAACATACTTAGGCACAGGACTCAGATGATTCGAGCTCTATCTGGCCTGAAAGTGTCTTTCCTGTGTTCTAGATTCCATGGTTCCAGTACATACAATGAAGCTGCCCGTGGAAGGAAGCAATTAGATAGTTCGACTGAGCTGCAACACCTATGAGCCAGGACAGTGACCAACATGGCAAGATATGTATAAAGGTGCAATAAGTGGCATTCACATGTCAGTAGTAACCAACAACTGTCTAATTGAACTCAAGGTCCATTCAACAGGAAGCAAATGATGTTTGATACTGGAAATCTAGCCAGTTCCCCAGGGTTAGTGAGGTCATAAACCTTAGGGGGAAAATCTATCACCACCACTTTACTAGATCAGCATAATTCTAATCTTAAACTTACACCCACAGATAGGTGGAGCTACTACCTTCATCAAAGATGCTTTTCTTTACAGCAAATGGAGATCACCACAGAAAAATCACAATTGGACATAATGCAGATATCAGCGGGTTGTAGGGAGCTAGCTCCCAACACATACATCTATATCACAGCTCCTGCATTTATGGTTCAGGAGCTATTTCAGGAGAAGAGATGAAAAGATTGAGCCAGAATATCAGATACACTGGGGTTGCTTCCTGTAGAGTCTAGCTGTGGATAATCCGGTAAAACACAATTATATGTTACTCCGCTGTGAAACAGTCTTTCCTACATATGGCTGCATGAACAAGACCAGAACAATTGCAATATCATTGTGGACTACAGGAATGTGAAAACAACAATTGCAATGTTAATGAGAAATTTTTCATAGGGTCCCACCCCTAGACAAAGAATTTCAGACAACTCTTGACTGCTAAGGGAAGGAAAAATTGTCTCTTCCAGGAATGAATCCTAGGGTTCATCGTTCAGTGTAGTGTGGTTAGCCATGAAATCATACATATACAGACAACAAAAATGGGCTCAGTAGGTTGTATTTGTGCATACACGTATGTATGTATGTATGTATGTATGTATGTATGTAACTGTAATAAATACAAAGAGGCTATCAACTTGAAAGTGGGAGGGGCATGAGAGGGGGTGGATCCAGAAAAGAGAGGAGAGAAAACAATATAATTCTCTTTCAATTAAAAACCTATTTTAAAATAGACTTGTAAAATAATATGTTTTCTTGAGCTTTAACCCACTTATATTTAAAGTAGTTACTGATAGAGATGTACTGCCATTTTTAGTTCCTGTCTTTATGGATTCTCTTTCTTTGTTTCTTTGTTTTTTGCTTTTCTTTATTCTTTCTTTCTTTCTTTCTTTCTTTCTTTCTTTCTTTCTTTCTTTCTTTCTTTC
>NC_034599.1:78472854-78506815 GCF_900095145.1 Mus pahari
ATTAGTATCTTGGTTTGGTGGCTGATGATGGGATGAATTCCTAGATGGGGTAGTCTCTGGATAGTCCATCCTTTNATCTTAGCTCTAAATTTTGTCTCTGTACCTATATCCTTTCATGAATATTTTGTTCCTTAGTCTAAGGAGGAATGAAGTATCCACACGATGGTCATCCTTCTTGGTTTTCTATAACTGATCCATATTGCTTGCTATTTGGATCACGTGGGTGTTCTATTCTGTCCTGGATTTTCTTTTTCGTCATACTAATTCCCTTCTTGTTCACGTAAACTTATAGTAATAGATACTGATTCCCGGTTCCTCTGCTTTTTCCTATGAAATGCCTTACCTAGGAATTCTGAGCCCTCAGAGATGTGCTGTGCCCAGGAATTGACTTTTTCTTTGTGCCTAGTTGCCTCTCAGGAGTGTGTAGCATCTGGAGTTAGGCAAAATACACTCAGAGTTAGAAACAATTTTGCTATAGGAGAGACAGATATTTTAGTTTTCTGGTCAGTATTAATTCTTGTATTCTTTCTGTTCCTTGTTAGCAATTCTGTTGCAAGAAGCAAAGTTAACATCTGCTATAACTACAGCTCTATGAACTGCCTTTAGTTAGTGTTAATTCTTCTGAAATTTTGGATGTTGTCCAGTCTTTACTATTTTATTGAGAATTTTCATTTTTCTCCTGTAGCTCTTAGTGAGAGGTTGAGCTAAGATGGTTGGGAATTGCCATCTGGATTTCCTTAGAGCCCAAATTCATGTCCCATTAGAAAATATTCTTGTGGTTAGCTTTAAACGTCAACCAGACACTGTGGTAAATTGGATAGAGGAGAACTAGGAGAAATTGGTCAATGGATAACCATGTTCCATTAGGCTGAATGAGGGCTGATGTATAGCACAATGGGGTGAATTTAATTAATAATAATGCATTGAGAATCTTGTCAAAGAGAGGATTGTGAATGTAACCACTGTAAGAGAAAAACAACAGGTTTGAGGGTGTCAGATGGTTTGATCATTGCCTAGTGGGCACATGAGTCAGGACAAGACATTGTTTCTCATAAGTTTACAATGGTTTCAATCACAAAATGCTAATTTAATAAAGACTTTTTTTAGCCTCTAATTCTCTAATGTGTTTCCTAATGCCAAGACCAGACATACATATTTGTATTATCAACTTATTGCTTATCCCTGGGACCATCTTCTACTACTAAAGGTTGATAATTAGTTTTTGACATTTACATTCAATATTATAAACATTCACATTAAAGATATTTTTATGCTTCATGTGTTAACAGATATTTTAAGCACTATTTTTATCCACAAGACTCTTGGTCTTGAGAACTCTGATTTATTCCCTTTTATGTAAAGTATGCTGTCATGTAGAAATTTTGGAGGTTTCTTTTTATTCAAAGCACCATGGCATTAGCATATGACTAGCATACCAAAATATGTACATTTTGTATTGTATGTAACATGGTAAGTTTAGCTATAACTACTTATTTCTGAAAGTGTTACTGTAATGTTCATCACATCTAAAAATTCCTCTTACTCTTTATGATGATGGTGGTGGTGGTGGTGATGATAGTGGTAATGGTGGTGGTTGATGATGGTGACCAAGGCTAATTAACTATGATAACCTTTTAGTAAACTCTGTCATCTTGGCAAAGCATTAAGCTATATAATAAAAGGAGAACTTTTATTTTGCACAGAGAAATAACTCACTTGCTTGATGCCCTGAAATAAGTTGGTTTTATTTGTCATAGAGTAGTACTGTAATTAACATTCATGTCCTAATTGGTCCTTATGCTTTGGGGCCTCTCTAATTCTAGAACCCATGGCTTTGGCATCCCTTGAGATGGTCAGTTTTCTCTAATTGTATTTGTCTACTGTCTTAGTCTCTGCTATGACAATCCATTCTGCTTGTGTTGTATGAAATTCTATGATAAATTTGTCTCTGCTTATCTTTTAAGAATACACACACACACACACACACACACACACACACACACACACATGCACACACACACACACATACACACACTACCAGAGAGGTTACCGACACACAGCCTTTGTGATTTCTTTTAACTGACTCTATTATTTTATGCTCAAATCTTTCTAGAGGCATTGAGTAACAAGGCTAGTGCTTGTAGGTAATTTTATTATATATAGCAAATAACCTCTTTTTGGAAGTCTGTCAACAGTAAGAAAATTAAAAAATTAAAGTTTCTTACAACTCATTATCACTGATGAATACATAAATCAAAAAAGTGTGCTCTACAAAAAATGTTATTCATCTTTTAAAAAAATAACTAGAACCATGGCACATGGTGGAATTTGGGTGAAAACTTACATGATGCTAAAAGGCATAAGCATGCCCCCCAAAAGGAACAAAGGTTACTTTATTCTGTCTACATGGCGTATCTAGAAGAGTCAAAGTCATAGAGAAAAAGAAGTGTTGCTTTCTATGAATATTTTACTACAATTTAAAAACAATGAATTTTATTCATATTCTACTAGCTGAAATTTTATTCATTAGACTAAAGTTATAGACAAGACAGAGGTGTAAGGTTTTGAAAGAGCTTTGTATTATGCCAATAAGAAAGAGAACAAGCTACTGGGAATATTTCTTGTGTTGAACAGAATGCCACATTTAGAGACTGGATGTTACCTTTTTCTTTTTCGCTAGTGTAAAAGGTTTGCTCTGGAGGAGGTACCATGATTTCTATCACTGTCCTACTTGAAACAGAGAGTTGTTAGTTAAAAGTAGTATGGCCAACATTGTTTGCAGTAAGTTAAATAAATGTCTGTAGATTTTGAAAGCTATTAGGTTATTTAGCGAAGGATATTTTGGCTCTGTGGTTAAAGAGAACCTCGTAACCATGGAGTTAAATTCTGAGTCCTTCAAATGTCTCTGTGGTATCTGGAGTAGACAGCAAGTCAACAGAAGCTCATGGTTATCTTCCATTGTTTGAAACTGTTGAGTGTAGATGCACCCCTGCGGTGTTTATTACTAATTAGATTATGTATGTGCAAAGAAAAAGAATAGCCAAAATTACAGATGACTGTCTGAAAAAGACTTTTTCCAGACAGGAGAAGTGGAATAATTCTGATACAGAGCATAATGAAGGACAGATTGGAAGGAGCCAAACAATGATGAGCTTACCAACTCGCCCCACATGAAACATTCTCCAAATACATGGGACACAATGAGTAAGCCTTGAGTAAAGGGATCAAGTGGGTTGTATGTATCCCACAGATTTGGAAAAAGAGACAGCTAGCATTCCTTAGGCCACACTGGAATTCAAGACCAAAATGCTCAGCTTACTCAATGGTTAAGTATAAACTGTGCAACCACCAAGCTGCGTGAGTTTCCTCTGGTTATGACTTGGTACAGATGCAGCTGCCTCACATCACCAAGAAAATCATAACAACTCAGTCCGGTCGACCGAAGAAATATAGATTCAAGGAATTTGCTCCTGACAGCATTTTTCGGAGTGAACCACTCTGTGGTCAGTGGAGGCTTCCAGCTGGAGTGTCTGAAAATAAAAACATTTCACAAGCATACACGGAGGATCTTAAAATAGTGTGTGTGGGGACAGGCTCTTTTGTTCCCAAGGAGGAGCCAGCAGCTTTGGGTGCTCAGTCATTTAGCAGCTGACAACAATGAAATTTAAGAAGACTGACCATCTCCCTATGAGCATCCATGAAGGATGCATCAACCTTAGGTGTTTGGGGTGTAATCTATGCTTCCTCTTTTTTTTTTTTTTTTTTTTTTTTCTTTTCTTTCTTTCTTTCTTTCTTTCTTTATGCTTCTTTTTTTTTTTTTTTTTTTTTTTTTTTAATACGTGAATGATGCAGTGTCTTTTAAGTGGAAAAATGGCCCATCCAAACAGTTTTCAGTTAGGCACTTTAGTTACACACATGAAAACTGAGAGTAAATGTTGCTTTCAGAGGGAAGGCAAAACCAATCTTCTGTTTAATTTCAGACTTTACAGGCAGAGACATTACCTACATGTTCCCAGTGGACTCAGCCTTCTCCTGCCAAGCCATATTTAGCACAGTGGTATCCCACAGAGAGCTCCTGTTTGCAGAGCCTTCTCCTTTTCAGTTGGACCAGGGGGATACAGGCTTCTTTGTTTGTGCTGGCTTTTCCTTTAAGCTGGAAGAAAGAAAAAACATGTTATCCTATCTTAGAAATAAGGACAAACAGGGAGAGTATTATTTAAGAGTACTTCTTTGTAACTACTGATAATGTTGCATTAAGCTGACTTGATAACACATCAGTAGAATGCAGTCATTTTGCTGTATGAGTTGGATGTGGTCAGCTAATTTATTTTCTATGTGTTTCTGTTTCTTCTTTAACACTTATATAAAAATATACAATGGAAAAGAGAAAGCATCTTCAATAAATGGTGCTGGATTAACTGGCAGTCAGTATGTAGAAAAATGAAAATAGATTCATATTTGCCACCTTCTACAAAGCTCAAGTCCAAGTGGATCAAGGACCTCAACATAAAACTAGGCACACTGAATCTAATAGAAGAGAAAGTGGGAAAGAGCCTTGAACTCATTGGCATGAGGAAGGGGAAATTTCCTAAACAGAACTCCAATGACTCAGGTTCTAAGATCAAGATAAATGGGGCTTCATGAAACTGGAAAGCTCCTGTAAGGCAAAGGACATAACCAATAGGACAAATTGGCAACCTACAGATTGAAAACTTCTTTTGAATATGAGTATAATGCTATGAATTTTCCTCTCATAATTTTGTTAGCTGCATCTCACAGAGATTACTATGCTGTGTTTTAATTTTAATTGAAATAAATGTTTTAAAATTCCCTTTGTGGTTTCTTCTTTGGTCATTTAGTTATTTAGAGGTGTGCTTTGTAAATTTCCAAATATTTGAGTACTCTAAAAAATTAGTCTTGTTATTAATGTTAAACTTTGTTATCTTGAGATCAAGGAACATTTTTTATATGAATTCAGTCTTTTAAACATTTATTGGTACCCTGTGACCCCAATTATAAGAATATTACAAAAGTATCCTTTCATCCTCTTTCCCTATTACAACCCTCATATATGGTTATTGATTTTGTATTAAAAATGTCTTTTAAAGAGCTTCATCAGTGGGAAAAATATTATCAATTTACCAGTTTACCTTTTCTCATGTATTGTCATTGATTTCAGCATCTAGTTATTTCCTGAAGATTTCATTGTCCTCATTTTCTTCTTGCCAGAACTTTTAAAGCCTTTATTTGGGGGAATATATATTATATATAATAAATTATCATATTAGTTATAGTAATATATTTATATTATAATTACTATATCATACAATATATTATATGTCATTATATATCATCTTGTTGTATTATAAAATTACATATAATATAATATTGTTATATTAATTAATATAGATATACTAATATACAAATATATTATATAGTATAATTTCCTGTGTCAACATACCTACTGATATTTTCATTTTTCAGGTTTTCTTTAATCATCCATTTCTAAGACATAGCAGACGCCCTGGTATTTGGGCTCTTACAGTCTTTCTGGGCTGTAGATGGAGGATCTGTGCTGCAGATATATTCACTGGGACAGAGCTTCCCCGGAACCATTGATCCCTGCATTTTGCCCAGTCATGGCTTTCTGTGATCTACTACATCCACTATAAAAAGAAGGTTCTTTGATGGGGTGTGAGAGCCACACTTATCTGTGGGAATAAGGATAAGGTATAAGATACAGTAAGGAATTATGCTGGTCTAGAATGGTGGTGGTGCTTGATTCTCTCCGAAGATCCATGAATGCACTAGCTTTGGATGGTTGGCTATGTTTGTATACTAGGCATGTTTGCCCTCTGTTAAGTAGGCTTATAAGTCCTCTTAGCAGCTGTTGGTTCCCACCATGTGAGTGCTGGTGGGAATGTGAACTCTTCTCAGCCCCACTTCTTGCTCGACTACTTGGACATTCTACTACTTTTCTGTGATTATTGCCATGGGTGTGGTTTTTTTTTTTTTTTTTTATGTACTCCCAGATATGTTTACCTAAATCGCAAAGGTATGTTTTATATAGATATTCAGAGCTTTCTTTCTGTTCGTGTTTTTGTATTTATTTATGTTGAACTTGACATCTTCCTGCCTCTGTTTCCATGTGTGCTCAGTTTTATACAAATTTTCTTTTTCAGAATTTGTGACTATCTTGGCTTTTTTTCTGTACTCCAACACTAGCCTAGGAAAACTGCAAATCTTTTCTCAGCACTATAGGATGGAAACTATTTCTAGGCTGTCAACTGGAGATACTTTTATTGTAAAGCCATCACATTATTTGTAGATCTATGAAGGCCAGCAACAGGAGAAGCTAGCTGTGCATAATCAGATCCTCCTAAAAGTGATCTGGTATTCCTCAACTTTTATTTTCTGCTTGAGTTCATATTTAGGAGCTAGGAAACTACTAGGAAAGCATTGATCCACACACATAGGCAATATAGACCCAAATCAAAACTCCATCTACATAAATATTAGTTGTTCAATCTATGACTTTATTCTTTCATTTTTAAAACATTCATTGAATATCTGTTCTATGCTGAGCACTATGTGCTATTTTTTAGTCTCGGTTTGTCATTTGTAAAATTGGCACCAGTCATGTTACTTCTTCATGATATCGTGTGAAAGATGACTGTGGTTTCTTCTACTTTTCTAATGATATTAAAATGTGACCTAAAAGACCCTCTCATTGCAAGGACTCCATTCCATTGCTCATCAAACCCGGTCTCCCCTGTGACTGACTGAGGTGTTTGTACTGTGGTAAGAGTGGAGTGCTGTGTCCTAAGCTTGCGGATGTATTCTGGTTAGAAGAGTGGAGGGCAGAGGATAGGAGGCATGAAGTGTGAGTTGTATGTTATTCTGAGCTGGTCTTCCAAATGACAAATTCCTTTTAGGCTTTATTCTTTCTCTCTTTTAAACTAAGGGGGGGGGAACTGTTTAAATCCAAAGTGATGGGTGAATAATTCAAAAAATGATTTTATTAATTGGACCACTCACGTATCTCTGGGTATCAATGAGTGGAGGACTTTTGTAAGGAATGGGTTTCCTTTCAGTGTTGTATATACATACTGACTTGGAGCTATTCAGAGAGTTGGCAGCCCAAAAGATACACATACTGATTTGGAGCTATTCAGAGAGTTGGCAGCCCAAAAGATACATACATAATACAGCAGGAAATCAATATATTCAGAGCACTAGGTGGAGTCACTAATGAGTCTGCATAAACACTGCCATGTGAATATTTAAATAAAATATTTAAAATTGAATCGTCACTGACCTCCTGGATTTCCAGAAACTCATTTCCTTTCTCTGAAGACACACAGCACACATGCATAAATATTAATCCTGTCCCTTTAAACGACTTCATTGTGGAATTGTTTGTTTTAATCATCATTTAATCATTAAAGACAAGAGCTGGATGACCTTTAGTTTCCAAGGAAACAGAGCTTATGTGTTCAGGAAAGGGTGTGCCAGATGACCAGGTGTCTCTGCAAAATCATGAGCCGCCTTCCGGGATTCAGGTGTGTACCGAGTCCCATATGCATATGGGATTGTGCATTTGAATCCCTCTTCTCAGCACCAACTACCTACTAGAATCCACAAAGTGGTACCCTGTTGTGAACTACCAAGAGTTTAAATATTTGGTCGATAGGACAAGAAGAGTAAGCCAGTCCCTACGACAGACACTTGGCCTGGGTGTAGTTTTCTTCTTATACCATTCTTCTCATTAAGTAACTAATGAGTCCTTGGTGATAGGTATGTGATGGTCAGCTGAGAGGGGAAAAAAATAACTTAAGTGAAAGGAAGTTCCAGAGACAAATCTCAGCAAGGAAACTATAACAAGCTTACAGCAGCAGTAAATACTGCCTGCAGGTATGTGTTCTTTTTGTAAGCATGGGAGAGCAGTGTTCTTAACCAGTGGGTCTCAACCCCCTTGGTGGGGTCAAATGACCCTTTCACAGATCACATATCAGATATCCTGCATGTCAGATATTTACATCATGATTCATAACAGTAGCAAAATTACAGTTATGAAGTAGCAATGAAATAATGGGGGTCACCACAGCATGAGAAACTGTATGATAGGGTCACAGCATTAGGAATGTTGAGTAGCACTACTGCAAGAGTCAAATCAGTGCAGACCCAAAGGGGACCTGGGAGAGAGGGGCAGCCATCTCCAGGAAAATAAGCAAAGCTGCTGTAGACCGTCAAACTCTGAGAAGCACAGGCTAACGAAGCTGTCTAGTCATTCTCAGTTGTTTGGTTCTTTTTATATGACATTCAGTTATTATTTATGACTGTGCTTAGAGAAGGCAGCTGGAAGAGTTAAACTACCTGCACTGTGTTTCATGTTGAGTATTTAGTCATCGTATCACCTTTTATACAGTCCTTGGCTCATACATGCATTCCACAGACTGCTGTGTTTATAAAAGCAGAATGAAGTAGGCTGCAGGCTGAGATCCTGACCTCACCATGATTGGAATTTAATACTGGGCACTGTGCTCATCTGACAGTATGGTCCCAGCCCAAGGAGAGAGGGACAGCACATCTGAAGCTATGGTAAATCTCCAGCAGTGAATCTCCCTCCCATTTATATTTTACATTTCTGTCATTACTGTATTTCTAGAGGGCCTGTTTCACATGACCATTTTATTACTTCCCTTGACTTGCCAAAGCTCCATCTCCCAGTGCCAGAAAAGGCATTAAACTATTCGGCTGGTCTTATCATCTTCCAGAAAACAATAAAGGCCCTTTGTACGCCTTAGTTAAATGCGTTCATTGTGCCAACAAGACAGGAGTTAGGCAAGTCTTATAGTCCAGGCTGACATCCAACTAGAGAGGATTACGGCTTTCTCTATTCTCCATCCCAGGTTTTGGAATTGACTTCCCTCCTTTGCAGAGCACATATTTGGTTAATTTTATTTATAGATGCCAGACTCCTCTTAAGCTTATGCATTCTTGATTTCAAACTCTTAAGCAATCACAAATTTGTTTTTGTTTAGCCTTTTTGAAAAGATGACCTAAAGTTGAAAAAAACAGAAGACAAAGATGCTTTCTCTACAAATTGGAGAAAGAGATCTAATTATTAGGCTGTCACAATAGCTTTATTCTAAGTCATTGCCTTATTCATAAAACATTTTACACTTTAGGAGGATTGACTAGTTACTTGTATAGTCACAGGTGTGTACAATAGTAATAAATACAACTGAGAAACCTTGTTGGGAGAACACTATATAATTTATAATTTATGTAAAAACCTTTTAACATTTAATTTTTTAACTGTGTGTGAGTGTATCTATATAGATATCTGATATGTAACCCCAGGGTGGACGTGAACTACAGGTTGAGAACCACTGTTCTTAACTTTGTGTCACATTTCCAGCTCACTAAAAACCTTTTAAAAAGCAATTTTATCTTCTTGATTTGACCTTAAGAAGTGGCATCTTTAAAAGAAAAATAAATGGTATCTTCTTAGTTTTATCTGATAGTCTGAATCATACCCGTGATTTGTGGAGATTTAGTTACTGAGACTGGTAGTTTCACTCAAATCTATTCTTCCTTTCCTCCTGGAAACAGAGTTATAGTTGTACATAGATCTGTGAACTAGACCCTATCTTCCAGCCTCCCTTGCAGCTAACTGACTAAGTTCTTATTCATAGAGTGGTTACAGAAATGAAATATCTGGGTCTGAATATTAAACTCAGGTAAAAGTTCTCACGACTCTTTCCAGATATACCTTTATCTGTGTTTCAGAATGTAAGAGGACAGTGAGGCTGAAGGTCTCTGAATCTGTGAATTACTACATGTCACAGATCTGCCTCATCCATTCAGACTATGCAGTTACACATAGTTCTTTTATGTGAGAAAAGATCAAATTCAAAAGTTCATCGAACCAGCCAGGAGTGGTGGTGCTTACCTTAGATTCAAGCCTTTGGGTGGCTGAGGCAGGAGGATTGTGAGTTTGAGGCCATCTGGGCTGCTTAGCAAGAATTTGTCTTAAGACAGACAAAGAGAAGATTAATGAACCCACTGGAAGTTTTTTTTTTTTGTCTGTTGGAGGAACTTGTTCATCAATATAATGAACACAAGTATTATCCCGATAAGCTTTTGATGTATACTGGTTATAGTTAAATTTTGTAGTTTTAAATTTACAACAGGAAGTAGAATTTGAAATATGACTTCACTAATTGGAGATTAAAAAACCACCAATGCATATTAACATGCCTGTTTTCTTCTCGTGTATTCTTCACTGATGATGAAACTGAAGAATCTTGGAGTCTTTTATATTAGGATGCAAAGTAATTGTTAAGAGCTCTTTAAAAGTTATTTGGTTGCTGTCAATTGAACACAAAAATATGTGACTTTTATCTCCCATTTAAATATCAGTCATATATATATATATATATATGACTAATATTAAACATATATACACCTATATGGAAAATACATGACTTGTAAATACTTTCATTGATAGGGAATATTGTTTTAAAAAGGGTGAGCATTGATCAACATAAGGATGGCTTCATAAATTACAGAAGCAGACATGCTGTGACATCCTCATTGAGGATAAGGTGGTGGATTTTTCAGACATAGGACAACAACTGGAATGGAATAAGAAAAACAAGTTACAGAACAATGTGTAATTGTGCTGTATGATGTTCCATCTAAAAGAACAATGCATGTGTATCCCCCGTGATACTCTTAAGCATGTGATCAGAGGAAGAGAGAGCAAGATAAGACTGCAATTTCATCTTTGAATTCCTTCATTTGCTGCAGCATCCAACATATAATGGAAGCCAGATGTTGACCCAGATATAATGAGTTTCACCCCTCTATCATCCGTCGTGCAGTGAGCAGTGAGTGCATCCACATGAGTATAAGTGTGTCCATCTGTGTGCTGTGCAGGACAAGCATAAGAGACCACACTCCACAGCTGCTTCTGGAAAGCCAAGGGCCACTTACAGCAGAGAACGAGCAGGGAACAGGATGATCGTTTTTCAATTCTATGATGTTCCCTCTTTCTGATTCCTTAAATATGTCCCATGACTCTGAGATTCAAACAACATTACATTGAGAATCAAAAAGTCATTAGAATGTTTGATATAAGTCTATCCACCATGGGCGTTTTCAGGATTTGAATGAAGCTGTGGGATTTATCACTTTGAAATCCACCTGATCTAGAAGGAAAGCACTGGGTCAGAAAGAAATCCAAATCCAAGTGTAAAATATGACTTATCACAGAACACTTCAAGAATGTGTGGGGATTTCTGTATGCCGGTACTACAGCCTTTTTACTGGTAAACTTGGGAATTATGAAGAAGCATGTAGGCTTCAGCCTCTGGGATGAAAGTGATGTCTATGACTTTGAGATGGTCCCAGAACAGATCACAAACCCGGTTTGTACCCGAGAATGTCACCCTTGAAAAACAAAGCTCTGTTTTAGTTACTTTTCTGTTGCCATGCTAATATACCATGATCATAGCAACAGAATTATCAGAACATGTTGGAATTACAAAGAAAACTCTGCAGCTCAATTATAGCTCCCTCAACCCTTGCATTATCTCATAGGCTGATGTAGATATTTAGTGAACTATCCATCAGTGAGCTACATCTGGGATTTTCTAGAGGAGCATTAGTTTAATGATTTTATATTTGTATATGGTAAAGACTATAGCTAGGATCCCTCTTAACTCTCTCTTCTGTCTTGACTGTAAGCATTCACCTGAGACATCCATCTTTAGTCCCTTAAATTAAAAGGTGAAGATGAAAAGGCAATACATTGGACTTTATGTGTTTGCCATGCAGGACTGGAGTTTGGTTCCAGGAAACCAGGTAAAAGCTTGGTGGGTGTGTGATCACAGCACATATGAGGTGGAGAGAGAGGACCCTTCTGCCCACTTGCTCCATCAGCCTAGGCAAGACAGTGAACTGTGGGTTTAGGTAGGGAGTCTGCCTCAGTATATTAAGATAGAGAGCAACCAAGGAAGACACTCGATGTCAACCTAAGGTCTCCACGTACGTACCTATGTATCTCTCAGAACATATGCACATACGTACTCACACCCCACAAACATACATGCTAAAGAAATGTGAAAAACAAATCTACTGAGACTATAGAGTGAAAACTGAAAGGAACTTTTAACTCATATGATTATTGAGTGATTAACAATAAAACCTCCTGTGCTGGGGGGTGGTAGTGGTTAACTTGGCACAAACCTAGCCATATTCAGGAAGCAAGGAAACTTAATTGAGAAAATGTCCCTAGATGATTGGCCTGAAGACAAATCTACAGGGCACTTTTTTGATTAAATGATGGATGTAGGAGGGCCCAGCTCACTGTGAGAAATACTACCCTGGACAAGTGGTTCTGGATGAGTAAGAGAGCAGGCTGAACAAGTCATAAGAAACAAACCAGTAAGCAGCGCTCTTCCATAGCTTCTGCTTCAGTCCCCACTTCCAGGTACCTGCCTTGAGTTCCTACCCTGACTTCCTTGGATGATGAACTGTGATATAGAAACATAAGATGAAATAAACCTCTGGTCATGGTTCTTTAATCACAGCAATAGAAACCTAAGATACCTGCTTATCTCTGGATTTTTTATCATGTAACAAAACCACAATTTTTGCATCATATTTAACTGTATTTTCATAACTTTATTTCTGTATCAAAATTCCAGTTGTCTATCTGGCATTTAAATCTACTGAGCGATGTTGAAACGAAATACAAAAGGGACAAAAGGAGATACAAAATACTCAGTTTGAAGAGAACTGGAGCACTAGAAAATGTAAGGCTGGAGCTTAGAATTGTGCTGAAAGAGATAATTGAGGAGGAGCTGATCTATAAGGAACTAAAGGGAGAGATACCCTCAGAGGAAGACCCCACCCATTCAAGCTTCCAACTGTTCCAAAAAACAACAAAGAAAGCCCCTGTAAATATAGTTCAAGGGGACCAGGATACTTCTCCAGTGGAAAACCAAACTTGGAAGCATTGTAAATGTGGTTCTGGCTTTAAAGTCACAAAGGGACACATAAGTAAAGAGGTTATGGAATCATTCTCTGCTAAGAAAAACTTCTGGGTCCAGACAGTGTATCATAGGGAGGTTCTAGCATAAAGGCCTTAAGAGGGCAAGGGGCCTCAGATGCCACTGAATGAACTGATACCTGGATTGAGTTGGAGGACCCAAAATGTTGGGCATATTGGCTCTGTGAAGTGTCTACCAAGGAGAGCTGTCCACAGAGAACAAATCCAACCTGAGACAGAGCTCGGTCTTTTAGGCAACAAAAACTAGAAGAGCAGACATAGCTAAGTCCTTTGACCTTGGACATAGAGCTGCAGGATTTGTAGGTTGCCTTGTTGGGTTTTGGTCTTTCTTCATAATGCCCTGATTTTTCTTTTGGAATGGCAATGTATATTTGGTACTATTATGTTGGAAGTATGTGATTTGTCCTTTGATTTTATAGAGGACTACAGTTAAGAGATTTCCTTGAGTCTCAGAAGTCTTTGGACATTCAAATAGTGTTGAGACTGTGAAAGACTATGAAGAAATTCCAAGTTGGCCTGAATATATATTGATATGTATTGATATGACCATGAGACTAGAGGGGGCAGGGAGTATAATGTGGTGATTTGGTGTCTCCCATAAATCTCAGGCATTTGAATACTTCATTCTCAGTTGGTGGCTGTTTGGGAAGGATTAGGAGGTGTGGTCTTATAGGAGGAGGTGTGTTACTGGTAGCAAGCTTAAGGTTTTAAAGGCCTCCCAACATCCCCAGCGTACTTTGCCTGTTACTTGGTGATAAATATATGACCCCTTAGCTATTCTTGTCACTATGTTGCCATGTCCAACATGGCTCCAAAGATGGACCTTATTAGAGTGTGAAAAAGGGTGAACACAAATACACACACACACACACACACACACACACACACACACACACACAACTGAGATTGGCTCAACTGGACTCTGATGGAGAAGCTCAGGGCGTGAATAATATACATTCAAATAGGGATGTGAGGTTGTTGCAAACACCTGAACAAAGAGGTAGGGTTTATATTTTACAGCTGAATTGAGGAGGAGATTTAGCTAGTATCAGTAGGAGCAGTCTCTGTAAGGGAATAGTTTTTAGGTCATAAATATATCAAGGGAAAGAGGGAGAAACCTATGGTTGAATTTTTTGCACACACTATTAGTATCTGTACATCAGCCAGAGAAAGGTTTTGTTATCCCTCTGTATCTCACCCCAAGGGGAGGGCTTTCCTGAGTCTGAAGTTATGGTCCTTTGAATGGAGGGCTTATGTCAATAACACACATTCACTCAGAACCTCACGTGCCCAGGGCTTCCTGTGTACCCATAGTATACATTAGCTCCACCATCATGGACTCTAACTCTCTAAAACCATAAGCCCAATTAAATGCTTCCTTTTGTAAGTTGTTTGTTGTTGTTGTTGTTCATGGTGTTTTAGCACAGCAGTAGAAAAGCAACTAAGATACTTACCTGGCAGGATACGTGCCATGATCACGAATGTGGTTTTCTCAGGTGATGATCATCCTTTGCATGCTAGATATGTCGAACCCTGTGATTTCTTTAAATTCAGGGAACTCAACTGCATAATTTGTGATAGTGGGGGAGGGGGAATGAGTTTGAGCTCTCCTCTAGCCCTGTCTCCACCAAAAAAGAAAGAAAGCAAAAAGAAATAAGAAAGAAAGAGAAAAAGAAAACCAACCGAGAGAGTTGTATTGTATCATAAGAAACAAGTGGAGCCATTTAGACAGACCAGCTTATGCTACAGGGTCAAAGCCACTTAAAATCTCAGGGGTTAGCACACAGGTGTGTTTCCTCTCTTGGGGTGATCCTGGTATGGTTAAACTGAGGAAGAGGGTGCTCTGCTTCTCATCTCTATCCACTGCTTCTAGCCAGGGAAACACCAGATTTACTGTGGTGGGAATATAGTAAAGGAGCGACAGGAAGGCAAATGTCTACTCTGAACATCCCTGGCTAGATTGTGAAGGACGATTCTCATATTTTATGGGCAAAGGTATTCATAAGGGCAACCCAAAGGGTGAGATAGAAACAAACAAGAGACAAACAGTCCTAAGAAAATCCCATGACATTGCATGTCTTGGAAAAATTAGAGATATTTGGTGGACAGTGTTTCTGAAGCCAACACCCCGTGGCTTCCCGAAGTCAGAGAACAACCCAGTTGGGCAGTCTGCCTGGTGCTGGGCAAGAAGCAAGGCTCTGGGGTCAAGGTACATCAATTTGATCAGGTCCACACTGCCTGTCTTGCTTCCCACCAAGCAAGGCTCTGCTTGGAATTTTTTTCTTTTCTTTTCTTGGTGCCCTGTGATTCAACTTCTAGAGGACCTGGAGTTAATATGGCATGGGCTCCTAAAGGAGTGTGCTTCACACGGGCTACCGGAGCTACCTTCCCTTCCACTGTATGGAAGGCAGTTTCAGGTAAAGAAATGAGTGCACAGGATATCATAGAAGCAGCTTGGTGAGCAAAGGAAAGGAAAGACTGGTCCTGCAAGCACAGAAGAGAATTCAAGAAGCAGGGCCCTGGGAAGTCAAGCACAGAGACAGTGAAGACTGGATGTGCACTCTCTGAAGAGCAAACCCCCAACATTAGCTCCCTCACTCCCACAAAGGGTGTTCCTGGGTCATTGTTCTCTCTAATTACAATTAGTCACACTTCATTTCTTTTCTTTTTTTTTCCCCTCCCCTCCTTGGTGGCCTAACAGAAGTGTGGGCCACACACCACTGAGGCATGGTAACTCATTGATCTCGAAGGCACCATTACTCATATGTGTGATCAAATTTACTCTTGACTGTGCTTTGTGTGTAATGAAGCTGTGGGAATCTTAGGCTGGAAGCATTTTTCCCCCCCTGGTAAATGGGTTGAAGCTCAGCAGGTCTGGTAAATAACAGAAGTCAGATTACAGGCTTCATGACCTCTAATCTTCCACAGAGACCTGGATGGAGCTGAGAATTGTTTGCAAGTCTGGATGTTATAACTAATGATGTTATAACTAACGTTCCAGATGGGATCTCAGGAGATGAAGGCCTGGAGACCCTTGGAATTTGTGTATAGATTTGTCTGTAAGACCACACAGAATCAGTAGCCCCACCCTGCAGTTTCAGGCCAGGTCCTCCAATGTTGACTCAGACCATCCCATGCTTTCCAGGGATGGCTGCAATCCATCTACAGTTTCTCCTTGAAGTTGCCCTGCTTTATCTGTGCCCCAGGTGTTTCCTTTTCCTTTGACTCTCCCTTATGATCTATGATCTGAGCTTTTCTGCCTTCCTCATACCTGCCTTTCAGTTTTCACAAGTCATTCTAATTTTCGTTGTCCTGTAGGATTGGCCTGGGAGCCTCACAATGTCATCTTGTCAAATGAGTCCTATTGGGAAGGACCTTGCCATCAATCAGTCTGTCTGTCTGTCCATTCATCCATTTATCATCATCATCATCACCATTACCATCATTATCTATCTATCTATGTTCTACCATCTCATTTTTTATCCTTCTGTTCTTTGCATTTATTTCATGCACATACAACTATGTTGCTCTTAACTTTATGAACATGCCTCATGTTCCCATTCTGTCATGACTAATGGCCTTCTGAGTACTGTTGTATATGTGGGAGGTGAGAGGGGAAGTAAATAGATGCAAAAATATTTCTATGGATTTCAGTTGTGAGCTAAGGCTATCCCATCTGCTGAAACAGATACAATTGTTTCACATCCTTTGGGGATTTCCTGGTCACCCCCAAGAATTCTAAAGTCTGGAAGTCTTACAACTTTATTGTAGTTATTCACTTCCATTGTCTGTTTTTTTTTTCCTTTATTTAGTTCTCACATGTATTATCTCCTAAAGATGGCCTCACTTCAATCAGTGTGACTGAGAAGGTGTTTATTTACTTCAATTTCTCTCATAATATTGTTAATTATTCAAATCATCTGTAGTAGCAGAGAAAGTCATGCCTTAGCAACATTCAGACTCACTGCTTATTCATTTCATGAGGATAATACAAAATATATTGGATTCATAGATATTTTCATGCATTTATATAAATATTTTTATTATATTTATGTTGTATTACCCTCCCTTATACTCTCACCTCTTTTTCTCTAATAATCACATTCTACTTTTATCTTCTTTAAAACAAATCTAGATTCTGCTTATGAAAGAAACATGCAGTAAGTTTTCTGCATTTAGTTTATTTTGTTTAACATGATGACCTCTAATTCTATGTTTTCTTGCAAAAACCAACAAAATAAAGCATAATTTCAATCTTCTTTAGAGTTTCCTGCATTTCCTTTATTCATTCATCTGTTGATGGGCAACTGGGCTAACCCCATATTTAACTATTCTGAATTGAATTTCCAGGAGCTGGAGTTACAGGTGGCTGTGATCTGCTTGATGTGGGTTCTGGGAATCAAACTTGAGTCCTCTCAGTAGTCATTCTTACCTTTTGGATTTTCTCTGCAACCCTTATAAAGATTCTTAACTCAGTCTTGATAAACTCTAGGAGAATTTTTGTGCTTTAAAAGTGTGAAATCTGAAGTGTAAATTCATTTATTTCTTGTCTGTGTTTAGAACAAAATGATTCTTCCTTGTGAAAACTGCATACATCTTCAGTCATGGTCCATCTGCTTTCTTGGGACAGGATGAGCTTGTTATATGTGGTTACAGACATACACTTTGCTGTTTTGAGTCTATGTCTGCTATAGTAAATGACTTTGTTGTTCCTGGAGGAAGACTCAGTTACCCTTATTTATCACATGTTGATTTATGGACCCAACGATTCATACCTATTTCCCACACTCCACCTTGAATTTAATAGTCACTAAAGAAGAAGTATGTAGATGAATCTTGTGGCATGTTAAGCCACATGAGAAAATGGGCCACTAAGCAATCCCAGCTGAGATGTTATTTGAATGAGAACATGGAAGAACGTGTTCTTAGTGTGGACTTGGAACATCTGAGTGGGGCCTTTCATGGTCATCCACCAATGTGGAACTGCAGGCTTGTACAATTTGGAGGCTAGACCTAGAACCTCAGAACCATGAGAATATAGTTCATTGATACCAGTGGGAGCAATCCTAGCCACTCATCTGTACAGCTGGGTGCAGGATTTACCTCCTATGCAAATCCTGACCCTGCTCTGAGCTGGGGCCCTGGCACACTGTGCAGGCAAAACTGGCACCCTCTTGCTTATGTCTGCGGAGTGACTCACCGAGTATTCAGAGCACACTTCCCCTTCTCTGTCTGCCAGCTATAACTACTGGCTCACTCTCTCTTTGGAATGACTTGGCTAATGCAGTCACTTAAACTGATGTTTAATTGTGTAGAGTTCTGCAGAGGACTATAAAATGCTAGTTATCATTGGCTGAAGGCTAGGACCTGTCACAGTTGCCAGGACAACTAAACATTGCTACCTACCCTGTATCCTTCTCCTATTTGTGGCCCATTTCTGAATCTATAGACTCCAAAGACATACAAGTGACAGTGGACAGGGAATCAAAGGCCAAAGCTTTCCCTTTCATCTTTGTCTTAAGATGAAAGACAAAGGTCTTGTCCATCTTGAAATGTGGGCATTTCCTTTCCATCTCTGATGTTCCTTAGCATTTACAATTTCTGAGTAGTTTAGAAGGCAGTGTTTTTAGCTTGAATATGGGCATTGATTTTAGGTAAGTTGATTCTCTTTCCTGATGAGAAACAATCTTTTTAAAGAGCAAAGAAACAATCTTCACCTTCTTTCTTGCTTTCCCCCAAAGCAAACGTCTGTTCAGTTATTGGTGCCTGGCAGGGCTTGCTGAAAGAATGAATGGAGCATGCTCCCATGGAAAAGCCAACTGTGATGAAGGAAGCACTGATTTGCCAGTCATGTTAATTTGTTCCACACACTTTCACAACATCAAAGGAAGCGCCTCTTATTCTTGGATGAGATGGATGCATAATAAGTCCGTCTGCGGTAACCTAATTTCACATCATGGGTTGAGCGAATAGCCAGAATGAAGTTTTGAAGAAAGAGCACTCATGGGCACCTGGCCTTGAACAGAAGCTGGATATCTTATGTTTGTGTATGCTTGTGCATGTCTGAATTTGACAGTTACTATTTAGTGGACAGAAAGGGATCAAGATCCTTGTACAGACAGCAGTGCAACATTGTGCCTAGTAGTGTGGCTATATTATTTAGTCCCTTTAAACCTTGGATAGATAGTTCATACATCGAGCATTTATAACAGAAAATCCACTTAGGAGTTTTGCTATAAATAAACAAAGTCAACTGATACATAGTAATTAATAAACAGCACCTACCATTATTGATAGTATTTGATTAAATGTGGACACTGAAAGTGGGAAAACAATTGATTCATACCCACGTGTTCAGAATTCCTAAGTGTTTCACTAGGAGAACAAAGCAGAAAACCACCAAACTCCCATGAAAAACAAAACTAAGCTAAAAATGTGTGTCTTAGTGTTGTAGTACTATGAAGAGACACCATGACCACAGAAACTTACAAAAGAAAGCATTTAACTGGTGCTTGCTGACAGGTTCAGAGATTTAGTCCATTGTCATCATGATAGGAATGACGGTGGTGTACAGGCAGACAGGGCTGGAGAAGAGCAGAGTCCTAGTTTCGATCCACAGGTCGTAGGAAGAGAGGGAGAGAGAGACACTGGGCCTGACTTAGACTTCTGAAGCTTCAGAGCTTATCTCCCAGTGATGGACTACCACCACCAAGGCGGCATCTCTTAATCCTATTTATGTCATTGCCTGATGACTAAATATTCAAATATATGAGCCTGTGGGGTCCATTTCTATTCAAACAGCCATAGTTTGTGTCACTAATCACTGAGGAAATGCAAGGAAAAAATTATACTGTTATTATCTCAAACATTCCAGGATAAGTACAATCAAAAAGAGGAAAAAATGGGTGTTGAGGCTTTGTGTAAAGGGGAATTCACACTATTGCTGGGAATGACAGATGGTCCAGCTGCTATGGAAGACAGCACAATAGTTCTTCAAAAAAAGTTAAAGCCAGATTTACGCATGATCAAGGCAGTCTTCAACTGAAAGGGTTTCCAAGAGATATAACTACTCATGTTCTTTTCAGAACTATTTCACTGTAGCCATGGTGTGAAAACACAGAGAATGTCTAACGTCTACCAGCTACCAATGGGGGAAAAAGTGTGACACAGATAAGCTACATTATTATTCAGACTTAAAAAGAAATTCTTAAATTTGCTGCAGAAAGGATGGACCCTGAAAAGACTGTGCCAGTCATGGAGACACTAATACTTCATCGTTTCACCTGGGTGAACCTCACAGTCTAATTCATAGACTCGGAGCCTGAAATTGTGTCTGCACCAGGCTAGGGAAAATAACGCTTTCCTATTCAATGGGTAATGCAACTCCAGTGGAGCAAGGCAAGCCTTGAGATCCTGTGCAGCAATTGCTTGCCAGAAATGCTGTGTGCCTGAGAACAAGGTAAGAGGGCAGACATCAAATAGATACTCTTATTGCAATGATAACTTTAAGCACTGTAAACTAAATAAATTCAACTGAACATACATAATTTATGGGCTGTTTGGATCATTGATGATGCTTTTGTGGAAAGCTTGGCAACATGAGGGTTTTGTAGAGACAGAATTATGGCGTTACATTTATTTTCAAATGTGTAACTAGCATCCTCACTGTTTTTTGCAAAGGTCAAATTGCAGGCTTATGTAACTGCAAGGAATTCCTTGATGAGTCGAATGACTCCAATTAGTTGTGACAACTTGGATCCGTAAGACATTTCCTATGCCATCCCAAATAGATAAAGATCATCTACGGTCAGTAGAACTTGAATGCAAGATGAAAAAAATTGGCAGAAAACACATTTTCCTGTGTGTTCTCATGATTTTTGAGGGTAGTTTCATCCTGAATTAGGAGGAGATAATGGATTACATTAATAGCTTCTGTGTATGAAAAGTTGAGAAATAGACTTCTCTCTTGTCTGTTATATACAGTAAGTGCCAAGATACATAAAGAAAAAAAACAAAAGTTTTGAACTTTCTGGAAAAACCATGTTCTATTTTACTAATTTAGTTATCACCAATATTGAATTTGCTTCGCATAGCTCTGTATCAAAGAGCACATATTTTAGATAATTATAAAATTGTATGTGCATCTTTCAAAAGCAAACTTGGCAAAGAGTTTTCTTTATGAAAATATATACATAAATGCTAATAAAATTATTAATGTAGAAGTTCTTGCCTTAATCATAGTTCCCAGGGAACACTGCTTGAACTTCACTGTGAGGACACATAGCAAGAGAGGCTTCTGGAATACTTCACCCTAAACAGAAGATGAATTTATTATATCTCTGAGTGAAAAACACCCAAGGATTGGCTTACTCTTGGACAGAGAAAGAAAATGAAAATATCTCAAGCTCCTTTTTCAAAAAAGTACAGTTTTCAGGTTTATCTTCAAAACATTAATGTCAAAGATATTTGAAGCTGTGTGACCTGACAGTTTGTCTCCCTTGTGAATAACGAGTCGCCCAGTGCGTTTACTGCTAATGTGGAAAATTGACAAGCTGTGAGCCCAGAGTCTGCTGAGATGATTCTTTTGGAATGGGACTTGTCATCTTGGCTGGGGAGAACCCTGAATCAGATGGACACTTCTTAGACCTTGTCTCCCTTGACGGCCCTGCAGCATTTGACATCATGGATTGAACTCTCCTTGGTGAAGCTCTTGGCTTCTGAGATTTTTTTTTTCCCTCTCTTGGGTAAATTTTTTACTCTGACTTTTGAGAACTCTGATTTCCTGATGGATCACTTAATTGTTGGTCTCTGCATTTTCTCATGAGCTTGTTATAGTGCACACATAGACCTTGGCAATTTTACCCAATTATGACATCAGCTACCACAAATGAGGTGAAGAATCAATGACATCTCTATTTCTCAAGGTCAAAAAAATCTATATTTAGAACCTTTTACTAGATTTAAATTTTTTTGATTTTCTTCTCATACACCAAATTAATATGCAAAATGAACTAGGTATTTTCTGCTTTGCCTCTCCTCATCTTCTTATACCAATGAAAGGCATACCTGACTGTTTAATGTAAAACCCTAGGTCCCCTTCTTGGTTCACTTGTATCCATTGTTCCTTACAAATAATTTTTAAGCCTTCTCCTTCTAGTCATTTGTCCTGTTTATGCATCTCTGCCCATGTTCACTGTCATTGTCATAGTTCAGGTACCTATTTGTGTTTGTGACTTTTGAATCACTGGAGGAAAAAATCTGATGGCAAACTTAAAGGAGGGAGGACTTATTTGGAGTAAGCGTTGTGGAGCCTTTAGTCCATGTTCACTTGGCTCAGGTACTTGGTCTGTATAGTATTAGCAGAAACTTGTGGGAGAGAGCTGTTCATGTCCTAGTTGACCAGGGCAAGAGGGAGAGGAAGCAGACAGGGATAATGTAACTCTGTACTAGATACTTCTCTCTTTGCAGGGACAAAATACTAGACAAGAGCAGCCTAATGATGGCGGGGTTTTATTTTGGTTTATGGTTTGAGGCAGGCAAGCATGGCATGCCAATCAAAAATAACTAACCATCACAGACTCTGAAAGACTAGCCTCAGCCACCTTCTTCCTCTAGTTACGCTCCACTACCCAAAGCTCACCACACATCCTAAAGTAAAACATCCTAAAACCCGTATCACAGATTAAAACCATAACATCATATCATGTCTCATTTTTTCTTTGTTTCTTGTTTTTTGTTTGTTTGTTTAATCATTGCACCAAACTTCTAAGAGCTTTTTTCTGGCTCCTTCCATGTTCTAAAGTTTTGTGAAATACACAGCCAATCGTTCATTTCACCTGATTAAGATTCTTTGAAAGTTGACTATCATCTATATAAAGTTCAAACATGTGGTCATAGACTAGACCACTCTGATTCCTTTGTACTGCTTTCAGTCTCTGTAGCTTCAGATCTTGCCCTGTTTCTATGCTTATCCCCTCAAGTTGTATGAAATGCTTACTTTCTGAACTGGCCCTTCCCATAATTTTCCCTTGTGGCATTGCAAGTATTCCTCCTTCTATTTCTTAATTGGCCTATTTTCTCCCATCCTTGTAGCTGAAAGGACATTTCATTTGAAAACCTTTTCCTCGTTTTCTAAGATCTGACTCACACCCCATTTTTACCAGAATAATACCTGATACATTTATAGTTCACGGAATGTGTATAAAAATAGTTATTCTTCTACATCCCACTAAGAACTACTTAAGGATAGGAATTATGTATTTTCAACATCCTGTTCCTAGCATCTTCTTCAGCGTTTGGTACATGGTTGGCACTCAATAAATCAATATTAGAATAAGCTATTTTGCTGGCTAATTAAAAAATTGAAGGGAAGTCAAAGATCTAGTTTTAGTTTGGAGCCACTAAGAGCCAGATGAGACTAGTCAGTTCTCTATAAATGAAATGCCCTTGACTCTCTCCTATCACACTCATGGCTGGAGTTGGTAGGTAGTAGATAATTAAGTAGAGATGGCTGAAAAATCTGTGTCCCAAAGTCCACAGCTGGTGTTCCAAGAGTCTTCTCTAAGTACTTCTAAAGTCTAATGGAGAATTTCTCACTCCTCTCAGAGACCTTATGTGTCCATGGTATTTGAAAACCTGGAAGTGCTTGATTCCACATTCACAGCTTTGGGGGAAGCATATGGAACCCAGAGTGCTGGACCCAATGCTTCCCATTTGTGGGACTCAAATTGAGGTTGTCAGTGGCTACAGATTGCCAAGAGGACTTGATCATTTCGTAAAGTCTCTTCTTCCACGGGACACCCGGGATGATTTTTCTGTCATTCTGCCAGGATCCCATGAAGACTGTGAAATGATAGTAGCACCCCACCAAAACTATCTCAGAGCTCTATCCTGCAGCCACTGCGTGATAAATAGGATGTGTTGACAGCCTTGGAGCTGAACTTTCTGAATTCTACAGGACTCTTAAGCGGGCTAGGAGGGACATCCACCTGCACCTTCTTTTAAGAGAAAGAAGGATGAGTGAGTGAGGAACAGCCAATTATATATTTTCAAAAATTAGATTTATCTGTAAGCTTTAAATATGTACAAACATATTTCTGTAATCTGGTATGAATTATGGTTTGGTCACTAAATAGTCATTTTGTCTCATCCTTATGTGCAAAGTAAAAAGAGACTCATTTGCTGCATTACTTTTCTCATTGGAAAATATTGAATTTTTAGGGGATACAAGTTTTTCCAGTAAAATTGAAAAATTGCTCAGAATTGAAAGGCTATTCCAACTGAGCCCAAGCTGTGCTGAAGTTTGACAGCATCTTTTCCTTTGGCAATGAAAAGAATGTGTGATTTTTATGGCTTGGTAAGCCTCAAACGGACATATTGTCCTCAGAATGCAGATATGAATGAAGCCAAGAGACGAACAGAGCTTTATCTCAAAATAAAAAGGACAAGCAGAATGTAAAGGACATGAATGGCCAAGTTCAACCAACAGCCTTGAGAATTGCTTTGGTGTCTCATACCCTGATTGTATTTGTATTTGAAAAATCTGATAGTTATTGAATCGTTCCAAATGCCTGGATGCTTACCCCGTGCTCTTACCTATAAATGGCAGTGAGAATGTGGTTTGGCATTTCCCAAGGCTTAAAGAATAACTGTTACCTGGAAATTATATACCACAGCTCTGAGCATGTATCGACTTATTTAATTTTACAACTTTCTTACAGAACAGTATTATTTTCTTCTCTTTATACATGGAATGATGAAACTTAGATAAAATGATATGTGGAAAAGTATGTAATTAGCCAGCTTTGGTCTCCTTCTAACTGCCATTGTCTATGCTTAGAATATCTTTCTGGTACTCCCTTTGACTACTTTATAGACAATTCTTGCCCCCCACCACCACTTTATTTAGGCAACTTTTTAAAAATTTTTATTTATTTATTTATTTATCCAATTTTTATTAGGTATTTACTTTATTTACATTTTAAATGCTATGCCCAAAGTCCCCTCCCCCCTCGCTCCCCTACCCACCCACTCCCCCTTCTTGGCCCTGGTGTTCCCCTGTACTGGGGCATATAAAGTTTGCAAGACCAAGGGGCCTCTCTTCCCAATGATGGCTGACTAGACCATCTTCTGCTACATATGCAGCTAGAGACACAAGCTCTGGGGGGTACTGGTTAGTTCATATTGTTGCTCCACCTATAGGGTTGCAGACCCCTTCAGCTCCTTGGGTACTTTCTCTAGCTCCTCTATTGGGGGCCCTGTGTTCCATCTGATAGTGGACTGTGAGCATCCACTTCTGAGTTTGTCAGGCACTGGCATAGCCTCACAAGAGACAGCTATATCAGGGTCCTTTCAGCAAAATCTTGCTGGTGTATGCAATAGTGTCTGCATTTGGTGACTGATTATGGGATGGACCCCTGGGTGGGGCAGTTTTTGGATGGTCCATCCTGTCATCTCAGCTCCAAACTTTGTCTCTGTAACCCCTTCCATGGGAGTTTTGTTCCCAGTTCTAAGAAGGGGCGAAGTGTCCACATTTTGGTCTTCCTTCTTCTTGAGTTTCATGTGATTTACAGATTGTATCTTGGGTATTCTAGGTTTCTGGGCTAATATCCACTTATCAATGAGTGCATATTATGTGAGTTCTTTTGTGATTGGGTTACCTCACTCAGGATGATACCCTCCAGATCCATCCATTTGCACAGGAATTTCATAAATTCATTGTTTTTAATAGCTGAGTAGTATTCCATTGTGTAAATGTACCACATTTTCTGTATCCATTCCTCTGTTGAGGGACATCTGGGTTCTTTCCAGCTTCTGGATATTATAAATAAGGCTGCTATGAACATAGTGGATCATGTGTTCTTATTACCAGTTGGAACATCTTCTGGATATATGCCCAGGAGAGGAATTGCTGGATCCTCTGGTAGTACTATGTCCAATTTTCTGAGCAACCCCCAGACTGATTTCCAGAGTGGTTTTGCAAGCTTGCAGTCCCACCAACAATGGAGGAGTGTCCCTCTTTCTCCACATCCTCGCCAGCATCTGCTGTCACCTGAATTTTTGATCTTAGCCATTCTGACTGGTGTGAGGTGGAATCTCAAGGTTGTTTTGATTTGCATTTCCCTGATGATTAAGGATGTTGAACATTTTTTTTGAGGTGTTTCTCAGCCATTCGACATTCCCCAGTTGAGAATTCTTTGTTTAGTTCTGTGCCCCATTTTTAATGGGGTTATTTGGTTTTCTGGAGTTCGTCTTCTTGAGTTCCTTTTATATATAGGATATTAGTCCTATTTAGGCAACTTTTATGCTTTCAAATCTCACCCCCTTGTGAGGCTGTCCCTGTTTTTTCTATTGATAGTTCAGTTAGGTGCTCTCCCACATCCTGGGAGTATGCATCTATCAGGCACATATGAATGCATCTCTCTGTAATCATCATGGACTCATGATCTAGACCATTAGCCCAAATTCACAGCTTGTCTGCTTCACATGTTCAGGGACTCCACAGAATTTGCTGAATTAAAAAAAAGTAAAAAATCAGTACCCACCTAAGGATAAGGATGCTTGCTCTCATGTAAAAAGGAAAAAAAAAAATGCAGCATCCCTTAGCAATTATTCTCCCAGTCATGCTGAGTGGGAGCTACTCCAGGATGAGTGGCAGGAGACCACTAGCCCTTGCTCTCAGGTTGCCTTCATCCTACTCTGCTGACATGGTATCGGAAGAATTGCATCTCAGGATATCCATTATCGACTTTACACTTGCATTCTATCTTGGTTGCATGGTCTAGCTGCCATTAAGAAGATAGTGCTTTTGGCAGGATTAAGTACTAATATGCCATTTGCCATTTGAGCGTTCAATCCTGGGTAGTCTGTATGAGAGGAACAGCCGCATGATCAAGGATAAACTGTCATTTTCTGGTGAAGAGCTGCTGAGAGGTGATTGCTGTTGTCCTGTAGTTACCTACACTTGAGCACATAGCACATCTTTAGACAGCATAACTGGGAGGACAAGGTAAATGACATTGGTCTCTTCCTCTTCCATCTTGTGGCCAAGATGAGTCTGAAGTGAGTCAACCACTCTGCATCTCAGAGTAGTTCATCCAGGTTATTTGGCAGCTGCTTGCACTGTGGGGTGGCAACTTGCTAATGTAAAAGAAAAAGGAGGCATGTGTCTACCTCAAGACAATGAGCATGCTGCACTTCACAATCGTCCTGCTGCTTCAGGGGAAGTCGACAGGAAGAATATTCAAGCGGGTAAAGCTGAGAGATACTGAGTGGGTATATGGGTCCCATAGACATATTTTGACTTTGTGCCAACAACTCATTTCTTTTCTCACATCTCATGGTCTCACAAATAATGAAAAAACAAATCCAAATCCCAGAATGTCTTCTGTTGACAAAAATACTGGCACACTAAATGCTGTTTGATGTATCTGAGGTCTAATCAATGTAATACTTTTTCATTGAGATCTTGCCCCTTTTCTGGTTTTCATCATTTCTATTTTAAGAAGCATCAATATTTGTAGTTATCCTGGTTGAAATTTTAGAATACCAGCCCTGTCTCTGAATCTATTCAGATTAATACTCTGACACAAATTATGCAGGAATGGGGTATGTGGATATGAGAAGTCTCTTTGGTTTCCTGCTTGCTACTGTAGTTGTGCAGGGAATGTTAGATATCCTGATGGATAAGTCGGAGGGAATATAGAGGAAGGAATGAGGCAAACACAAGTTATAGGACACTAGCCAAGCAAGGCACAGAAGCCTAACCTGGGAGACTGAAAATGACGAGTATTTATTGCTACAATTGCTGTAACTTTATCACCCTTCCTCTGTAACTAGAACTACAGTGGAAAGAATGAAGTCTGTCCTGTTAATTATAGTTGAAAGTAAATGTATCATAAAGCTACATATTATGACGTATGCTTATGACTCCAGGTATCTGTTAGGCTGTGGCTGGAAGGTGACATGATCTCACAAGTTCAAGACCATTCTGGTGACACAGAAAGAGACTTCTCAAAAAAAAATTTTCACATACTTTATTAAGCAACTAGATCCCCAGGGTTCCCACCATACACCTTCATATGAGTGTGACATATGAGATAATAGAAATGTCCACTAAGTTGATTGTGACAGTGATTTCACAGAATGCACATTCTCTCAAAATATCATGCTGTACATCTTGAATATACATATGTTTTGTTTGTCAATAATGCTTCAACAAAGAAAAAAGAAGAAGAAGAAGAAGAACTATTGGAATTCGATTCCAACTTTCAATATCTACTTTTCAGGAATGCAGTCCAGGGGACACCCTGGTTCTGTCACACTGCTATTGAATCTCTCTCCACAGGAAAACTGTCTTTGGTGACAAAGGAAATTAGACTCCAGAAGTGATATTTTGCCTGCAATGTATCTAATGGCCTTTTCATTTCCCCACTGAACTCTGTAGCCATGGAAACTTCAATTTCTTTCCTGGCTCAGCTTCAGAGATACGTGTGCTAATGTTCCTCAAACCGACTTATCAACTAATGAACCAAGAAATGTTATATTTTTTGGACTATGCTTAGAAGTGTTTTGCTCAGATTTTAAAGGTCGGGGCACTTTACGGTCATGTTTTTTCCATAATTTTTCTATGTAACATATTCACTTTCTATTAAAATCTAATTTTCTCTACCAACAAGACACTAGGCCTCTGATCTCTCATGGAAATTGTACTTTGTATGATTCACCTCATCCAAATGTATGCTCTCAGTGACCCTGTCATCAAGTGGACTTGATGCCTTAATTTTCCCCTTTTGTAGCAAGATGCTTAACTTGTTACTTAGCAGGCAAGCTGGTCATGAAGCTGTGTGGGCGAGGTGCAAAAAAGGAAAAGAATAAAAGAAAGAAAAGTTATACAGCAATTGTTGTGGCTGAGAGCGACTGTTAGTGAATATCTAATATTCTAATTTCAGGGTAGACCATATCATCTCTGTAGAATGTCTAGGGCACCAATCTACCCATAAAATGTTTGACCCAGAACTTATCCCCCAGAACATCCAGGGACTGGGGATGGAGCAGAGCCTGCCAGCCAGCTATGACATAGCATTACAATCATGAAGACAGAGCAGCAATGGATACCTGCACAGCACTGAGTATGCAACATTCCCTTGAGGAGAGAAGAGTCACCCCTGAGACTCCATCACTTCCACAGAGGCTGTGGACTACTAATGGTTGCTAGAGAAAGGGGTGTCATTTTCATGGGTGGCGTAGCCTCTGCGTGGCTAGTTAAGTAGAAGGGAAAGGATGGAAATAACATAATAATGGAGGGTGAATATAGTAAGAGTACATTGGACAACTGTATGAATCTGTTAAAATACTTTTTAAAAAGTAAAAGAAAAAAAAAGACATATGTCTCAGTGGGATATCCTTAGCTCCTTGAGGACATGTACTTGAAAGAGATTGTGGGATATTGTCTATAATCTCTCTCTGCTCTTGTTCAAGACTCTACCATTTGTTCCCATGCATGCACCATGATGCAACACCTTCACCAGAGAACACATAAGTTAGGACACCTTTCTTCTTTATGTATTTACTTTACATTTGATGGCAGATTTCCCTGTTCCCTTCCAGCCCCTCCCTCTTATCTCCCCTCCTCCCCCTCCTCCAGGCCTCCCATTCACCTCAGAAAAGGGGAGGCCACCTAAGCACACCTTTCTTAAACTTGAACCTCCAAAACCCTGAACCAAATAAGTTTTCCTTTCTAATTTAGTTGTCTCAAGCTTTTTCCTATAGTAACACACAGCTGATGAATAAAGTCAGTGATGAATTTTTCTCTGTTGAAAACAGTTTCCTCAGCATTCTCCAGTTTTGCCTACCATTCTGGTCCTAGAGCTAATTCTAACTCAGCTCTAATACTAACTGCCTGGCCACATTCAGATGGCCACTAGACCTTCTGAGCACCTGTTGCAGATGAACTTCATCTTTAGTGACTATTATTGAAATTAAGTCTTATTTTTAGCACTTGGAAGAACTTGTGTCATATATTCTTGTATTCATGGCCTACCTAAGTGAATAAAAAAATACACAAAGTGTTTTAAAATGAATATACAAATTACACATGTAATCCCACGATTGTTTGTTATCTTTACCTAGCTGTTGAAGGAATTAATGGAGTCCAGTTGCCTTCACCTTTAATCCAACAGCTGACTCAGATGGATGCAAAGACCCACAGCCAAAAATTGGATGGTGCTTGTGGACTCTTACAGAAGAATAGGAAAAAGGATTGCAGCCCCTAAGGGGGATAGAAACTGTACAGGAAGATCATGAATCCTTGGGGCTCTCAGAGTGAACAACCAGCCAAAGAACATACATGGGCTGAACCTAGCCCTCCCCACACATATATAGTAGATATGCAGCTTCGTCTTTATGTGGGTCCCCAAAAATTGGAGCAGAGGCTATCCCAAAGGCTGTTGTCTGTAAGTGGAATATGTTCTTCTACCTGGGCTGCCTTTTCTGGCCTCAGTGATAGAGGGATGGCCTCGTCTTGTAGAAACTTGAAGTGTGAGTGTAGGGGGATACCCAGGGGGGTCCCCACTCACTCAGAGGAGAAGGGGAGAGAGGATGGGGGAAGGATTGTGTGTGCATGTGTGCTTACTTTTCTTAATTAAGTCTTTCTAGAGTCTTGCCAGTTTTAATAGCTCGTGTGAAGAAGATTTATGTATATTGAGCCATTAATTTCACCATCTTCCTTTTTCCTTCATTATTTACTATTATTTACTACTTCCTTTATTATCTTTTGGGGTATTGGAAGGTTTTTTTAATTTTCATTTTTCATGTGTTTGAAGGCAGATGCTTAGTTGATTAATTTTCACGACACTGCTTTTCTTCTGCCTATAGAGGCTATATACTTCTTTCTAAGGATGTTGTTGTGCATATTGTAGTAGTATTGCTCATTGTTCCTTTGAAATAATTGAATTTCCTTGAAGTTGACTTTTTATTTTCAATCATGGGATATTTATCTATTATTACAACAGTTTGTAGTCTTTTGGTATATAGTTTTGTCGGCAATTTTTAATTTAATTTATACAATATTTTGAAAAAAATTGAGATGTGATTTCATTTGCTATCTGTTTCAAATGGGCTTCGAAGGCCATTTAAATTCCAAAGAATTAGCCTGTCCTTCCTAGTGAGGGGTCTTATATTTGCCCATTTGTTCAAGTTTTAAATTGTTACTGTGGCAGTTATGGGAAGCTGAATGGAGAGGGTCTACATGGCTCTATAGAATTCTAATAACCTCTGATCCTTGGGGACTGACTAGTGAGAAACACGCTTGCATTATATCATCTGCAGTGAGAAGGCCTATCTGTCTATGCACTGTAGCCTCACACAGACTGAATAGTGCAGTGCTCTGTGTCTTCAGTGTTTCTGTTTAAACTAGAAACCACTGTGGTGGCTTCAAGTTTAATAAATGAACCTGATTCCACAGTGGTAATGACTCTTGCAAATTTCTTCTTATATTTCTAATATTTTTCTTTTTATGTTAGTTAGAACATATAAATGCAGAAGAGTATAATTTTCCTGGCAAATGTTACCTTCTATTCTTATGTAATGACATTTTGCCTCCAATAATGCCTGTACCTTGAGTCCAATTTCTTTTATCCAAAGGTGATTATTTTCAGTTTCTTTCGCTTTATTGGGTACAGTATCATTTCTTGCACTTTTAATACTCCCATACTTTGTACATGTGCCCTTGGGGAATGCTTCTTCAACTGTTAAAGATATGCTCTACCATTATAGTTGTAGAGGTTTTTTTTTATTAAACTAATAAAATTTATTTTAAAATGGACAACTCAGTATTGACATTTTTAAGTCATCAAAATATTTTATAATAGTTAAATGCCTCTTAAATATACATGATATCTTCTTTGATTTCTTTCTTCAGAGACTTGAAGTTCTTATCATACAGATCTTTCACTTGCTTAGTTAGAGTCACACCAAGGTGTTTTATATTATTTGTGACTATTGTGAAGGGTGTTGTTTCCCTAATTTCTTTCTCATACTGTTTATCCTTTGTGTAGAGAAAGGCCATTGATTTGTTTGAGTCAATTTTATATCCAACTACTGCAATGAAGCTGTTTATCAGGTTTAGGAGTTCTCTGGTGGAATTTTTGGGGTCACTTATGTATACTATCATATCATCTGCAAATAATGATATTTTGACTTCTTCCTTTCCAATTTGGATCCCCTTGATCTCCTTTTGTTGTCTAATTACTCTGGCTAGGACTTTAAGTCCTATATTGAATAAGTAGGGAGAAAGTGGGCAGCCTTGCCTAGTCCCAGATTTTAGTGGGATTTCTTCGAGTTTCTCTCCATTTACTTTGATGTTGGCTAATGGTTTTCTGTAGATTGCTTTTATTATGTTTATGTGTGGGCCTTGAATTCCTGATCCTTCCAAGACTTTTATCATGAATGGGTGTTGGATTTTGTCAAATGCTTTCTCAGCATCTAATGAGATGATCATGTGGTTTTTGGAAAGAACTCCCATGCTCATGGATTGGCAGGATCAACATTGTGAAAATGGCTATCTTGCCAAAAGCAATCTACAGATTCAGTGCAATCCCTATCAAAATTCCAAATCAATTCTTCAAGGAGTTAGAAAGTGCAATTTGCAAATTCATCTGGAATAACAAAAAACCTAGGATAGCAAAAACTCTCCTCAATGATAAAAAAATCTCTGGGGGAATCACTATGCCTGACCTAAAACTGTACTACAGAGCAATTGTGATAAAAAAAAAAAAAACAAAACTGTGTGGTACTGGTATAGCAACAGACAGGTAGACCAAGGGAATAGAATTGAAGACCCAGAAATGAACCCACACACCTATGGTCACTTGATCTTTGAAAGGGAGCTAAAACCATCCAGTGGAAAAAAGACAGCATTTTCAACAAATGGTGCTGGCACAACTGGCGGTTATTATGTAGAAGAATGAGAATTGATCCATTCTTATCTCCTTGTACAAACTCAAGTCTAAGTGGATCAAGTAACTCCACATAAAACCAGAGACATTGAAACTTATAGAGGAGAAAGTGGGGAAAAACCTCGAAGATATGGGCACAGGGGAAAAAATTTCCCATAGAACTGCAATGACTTGTTCGCTATAAGTTCGAGAATTGACAAATGGGACCTCATAAAATTGCAAAGCTTCTGTAAGGCAAAAGACACTGTCAATAAGACAAAAAGGCCACCAACAGATTAGGAAAGGATCTTTACCAATCCTAAATCAGATAGGGGACTAATATCCAATATATATAAAGAACTCAAGAAGACGGACTCCAGAAAACCAAATAACCCCATAAAAAATGGGGCACAGAACTAAACAAAGAATTCTCAATTGGGGAATATCAAATGGCTGAGAAACACCTCAAAAAATGTTCAACATCCTTAATCATCCTTAATCATTTGCATTTGAAATGCAAATCAAAACAACCCTGAGATTCCATCTCACACAAGTCAGAATGGCTAAGATCAAAAATTCAGGTGACAGCAGATGCTGGCAAGGATGTGGAGAAAGAGGGACACTCCTCCATTGTTGGTGGGACTGCAAGCTTGAAAAACCACTCTGGAAATCAATCTGGGGGTTCCTCAGAAAATTGGACATAGTACTACCAGAGGATCCAGAAATTCCTCTCCTGGGCATATATCCAGAAGATGTTCCAACTGATAATAAGAACACATGCTCCACTATATTCATAGCAGCCTTATTTATAATATCCAGAAGCTGGAAAGAACCAAGATGTNCCTCAACAGAGGAATGGATATAGAAAATGTGGTACATTTACACAATGGAATACTATTCATCTATTAAAAACAATGAATTTATGAAATTCCTGTGCAAATGG
>NC_034599.1:78509160-78515203 GCF_900095145.1 Mus pahari
TTTTTTTTTTTTTTTTTTTTTTTGGTTGGGAGACTATTAATGACTGCTTCTATTTCTTTAGGGGTTATGAGGCTATAGATGGTTTATCTGATCCTGATTTAACTTTGACATTGGGTATCTGTCTAGAAAACTGTCCATTTCATTCATATTTTCCAGTTCTGTTGAATATAGGCTTTTGTAGTAGGATCTGATAAGTTTTTGAACTTCCGAAGTTTCTGTTGTCACATCTCCCTTTTCATTTCTGATTTTGTTAATTTGGTTAGTCTGGTTAAGAATTTATCTATCTTGTTGATTTTCTCAAAGAACCAGCTCCTGGTTTTGTCGATTCTTTGTATAGTTCTTTTTATTTCTATTTGGTTGATTTCAGCCCTGAGCTTGATTCTTTCCTGCTTTCTACTCCTCTTGGGTATATTTGTTTCTTTTTGTTCTAGAGCTTTCAGATGTACTTTTAAGCTGCCAGTGTATGCTCTCTCCAGGTTCTTTTTGGAGGGACTCAGAGCTGAGTACTACTTAGTACTGCTTTCACTGTACCCCATAAGTTTGGGTATGTTGTATCTTCATTTTTATTAAATTCTAAAAAGTCTTTAATTTCTTTATTTCTTCCTTGACCAAGTAATCTTTGAGGTAATTCAGCTTCCATGTTCAGTTTCCATGTGTATGTGGATTTTCTGTTGTTTTTGTTGCTATTGAAGACCAGACTTAGTTCAGGGTGATCTGATAGGATGCATGGGATTATTTCAATCTTCTTGTATCTGTTGAGGCCTGCTTTGTGACTGATTATATGGTCAATTTTGGAGAAAGTACTGTGAGGTGCTGCGAATAAGGTATTTTCTTTTTTTTATTAGGATGAAATGTTCTATAGATATCTGTTAAACAACTTGGTCCATAACTTCTGTTGGTTTCATTGTGTCTCTGTTTCGTTTGTGTTTCCATGATCTGTCCATTGGTGAGAGTGGGGTGTTGAAATCTCCCATTATTATTGTGTGCAGTGCAATGTGTGCTTCGAGCTTTAGTTGAGTTTCTTTCATGAAGGTGGCTCCCTTGCATTTGGAGGATAGATGTTCAGAATTGAGAGTTCTTCTTGGTAGATTTTTCCTTTGATGAGTATGAAGTGCCCTTCCTTATTCTTTTTGATAACTTTTTGTTGAAAGTTGCTTTTATTTGATAATAAAATGGCTACTCCAGCTTGTATCTTGGGACCATTTGCTTGGAAAATTCTTTTCCAGCCCTTTACTCTGAGGTAGTGTCTTTCTTTGACACTGAGGTGTGTTTCCTGTATGCAGCAAAATGTTGGGTCCTGTTTACAAATCCAGTCTGTTATTTTATGTCTTTTTATTGGGGAATTGAGTCCATTGATGTTAAGAGATATTAAAGAATAGTGATTGTTGCTTCCTATTATTTCTAATGTTATTTTTATGTTTGTGCAGCTATCTTCTTTTGGGTTTGTTGAAAGATTACTTTCTTGCTTTTCCTAGGGTGTAGTTTCCCTCCTTTCTTTTTTTTTTTTGTTTGTTTGTTTTGTTTTTGTTTTTTTTTTGTTTTGTTTGTTTTGTTTGTTTTTTTTTTTGTTTTTGTTTTTTGAGACAGGGTTTCTCTGTATAGCCCTGGCTGTCCTGGAACTCACTTTGTAGCCCAGGCTGGCCTCGAACTCAGAAATCTGCCTGCCTCTGCCTCCCAAGTGCTGGGATTAAAGGCTTGTGCCACCACGCCCAGCTGTTTCCCTCCTTTCATTGACTATCTATTATCCTTTGTAGGGCTAGATTTGTGGAAAGATACTGTGTAAATTTGGTTTTGTCATAGAATATCTTGGTTTCTTCATCTACAGTAATTGAGAGTTTTGCTGGGTATAGTAGCCTGGGCTGGCATTTATGTTCTCTTAGGGTCTGTATAATATATGCCCAGGATCTTCTAGCATTCGTAGTCTCTGGTAAGAAGTCTGGTGTAATTCTGATAGGTTTGGCTTTATATGTTACTTGACCTTTTCCCTTAGTGCTTTTAATATTCTTTCTTTGTTTAGTGCATTTGGTGTTTTGACTATTATGTGATAGGAGGAATTTCTTTTCTGGTCCAATCTATTTGGAATTTTGTAGGCTTCTTGTATGTTCATGGGCATCTCTTTCTTTAGGTTAGGGAAGTTTTCTTCTATAATTTTTTGAAGATATTTACTGGCCCTTAATGTTGGGAATCTTCACTCTCTTCTATACCTATTATCCTTAGGTTTGGTCTTCTCATTGTGTCCTGGATTTCCTGGATGTGTTGGTGTGGGAAGCAAGGTAATTCACCATTACAAGATGGTGCCGACTTCCTGCATGCTTTCTTGATAAACAAGCAATGTGCGCATGTTCATTCGGGTATCCACTGAGTCACTGCTCGCCTCGGAGCATGTTAATGAGGTTCTGATGGCATATCCAATCAGGAGGCTTCATGCCTATCCTAAGCATATATAAGCAGCACCAGTTTTTGGGCTGGGGTCTTTCGCCACAGCAATCAAGCTCTCCCAATAAACGTGTGCAGAAGAATCCTGTTGTGTGGCGTCTTCCTTGCTGGTGAGTCGGGCATCCACAAGTGGTGCTGAAACCCGGGAACCTGAACATCTACAGGCACAAGCGAAGACCCCCCTGATCTAGGGAGGATTCAGAACTGCACTACAGGGAAAGGTCAGTCTCTGAGAGGTATGTTTTCCTTTGGGTAGACCCTGCGATAGTTGCTGCCGATCTTCCAATCCTGGTTATAGTAGTCCTGATTATTTGTTTCTGTTTACGACAAGAAGTGTGAGGACTTGGCTAAAGAGAGACAGACTGTTGCAGGAGCACCAAGATAGCATGTCAGAAACAGAGACCCGTCAGAAAAAGGAAGCGCGTCATAAACGAAAAACAAATTTAAAAGGTTCTCAGTAAGGAAACGTATTGTGCCCGGTAGAGGGACAAAGAAGGTTCTTGGTACAGAGACAAAGTTAAGCGAGGTTAAGGTTCAAAATTAGGTTCCCAGCACAGGGACAAAATTAAAAGTGAAGAGAGCAGGAGGAGATTGCTTAAAAAATGAAAATAAGAGCGGTGTTGGTGCAGCTGTTAGTAATTTTGAGTTTGATTAAATTTTGCCTGGTGGACGAAAGTGGAAAGTATGCTACCAAGTTACAGTTTTCCTGTTGCCAGGCTGAGCATTTTAAAAGAGATTGCTTTCCCAATCGCCCAAAACCAACTACTGCAGCTCCTGTGAGAAGTCTAAAATCATGTCCACGGTATAAGGACTCATGCAGCAGAGGCAGAAGGGTGTGGGCGAGAAGCCAGCAGAGGAGAGGAGAGGCTGGAGAATGGGAGAATGAGAAGGGAAGTTTAGATGAATCATCTGACAGTGGAGACCCTGACCCATGTTTGGGCCAGCTGCCCTCATTACCACTTAAATCAAAGCAGCTGGCTCAACTCCCTTGTTAACTCTCAGCTGAAAACTGGATTCTTACTGTAGATATTCTGGAGCAATTAGTCTTTGTGTCAGGTGTAAATGGTGCTTCCAAAATACTGCCTTCCATATAGTCAAATCATAATGCTAAGTGTAGTGGATTTTGAGTAATGAAGTTGGGGCCAGCCCAGAGATGGTACCACATATAAGGGGCCCTCCATTCTTGATCAGTAATTGAGAAAATGCCTTACAGCTGGATGTCATGTAGGCATTTTCTCAACTGAAGCTCTCTTCTCTGTGATAACTCCAACCTGTGTCAAGTTGACCCAAAGCCAGCCGGTTCAGATCCTGTCCCAGGCTGCTCCTTGGTTCCTGTGTCCTGAGGGTTCTGGACTGGTCCCTCTGAGCAGAAGTGCTGGTTTTACTTGTGCTCACAGGTGTGCCCACGCCCCTGGGAGACCAGCTCTCTCCCCGTGTATTTGGGTATGGAGAGCTGTGGTAGAGCATCTGAGGGTTTTTTCTTTTTTTTAATCAATTGGAATTTATTATAACATTTAAATTTTTCTTTTAATATGTTTCTTTCACTGCATTTTAAAAGACTTATTGCCTTTTTAAATATAGTAAAATATTTTTTTCTCATTCAATTTTGTTTAATCTCAAGAGTTTGGAAGGAAAGCCCCTTCCTCTGCTGATAACACATGCTTTAAAATGCTCTGCTAAAGCTGTTGCCTCCCATTTTTTGTTACCATTCTTTCCATCTTAATCTTTTAAAACTAAAATCTTATTGGGATTCAACTGTAGATGGAAGGATTTGTTTCTAGGAATTTAGATCAGATTGTATAAAATCAATCTTCATTCCCAAAACAAACCACAGCGCTGGGGAAAATAGGAAGTGTGCTTGAATGCATTGGCAAAGTACCTAGACAACCAAGCTATCAATGCAAGGCACTCAGGCCTCGCTATGAGAACCGAGACAGGAAGAAACTCGACTGAGGTTAGCCAAACACCACCCAGTGCTTCCTTTTCAACGCATCTGGAGGTTCTTAGTGCTGTGCAGTTGAGAAGTTGGGCACAGCACTTGTCAGTTTTCTTGTTTGAAGATATGAAAATGATAGTTTGTGGGATTAAATAAAGAAATAGGAACAGCTGTACTACCCCAAGACAACAGAGGAAAGAAAATGAAACATTGTGTTAATCTGAAGAAAGTGAGAGGAAGAAAAAGAGGAGTGCAGGCAGGTGAAACAAATGCAAATAAACAGGAATCCAATGTAAAAGGAATCAAGCCCATGCTTACTTTTTCCAGAGAAAGGACTAGAACCTGGGGGGTGGGGCAGAGGTGAGGCTATCTATCTATCTATCTATCTATCTATCTATCTATCTATCTATCATCTGTCATTTATCTTTCTATATCTAGATGTGTATGTATGTATGTATGTATCTATCTATCTATCTGTGGCTATACATAAATATACAACACACACACACACACACACATACACACTGACTGCCTATGAATGGAAGGTCCAAGAATTCAGTAGTCCATGGGGCTGGATGTCTCAACTGGTCTGTCTTTAGTATAAGCTAGACTTCTAAAGAAGTAGGCTCTATGCCATTGGGAAATAAGTGGACTTGCTATCCAGGTACAATCAAGCAGGCAATGAGCAAATGCTTTGTTCTTTTCTTCCATGTCATAATATAGGCTTTCAGCAGCAGTCATTATATAGGCTCCCAGCAGAAGATTAGAGATAGCTTTTCCCAGCTCAAAAATCTGGACTACCTCAAAGATTCATATTAGAAGTAGATCTTCCCACTTCAAATTAAGCAAAAATCACTCACAGGTGTGCCCTCCATTTTTGGCTTTTAGTTAATTCCAGATGTAGTCAAGTTGACAATTAAGTATAGCCATCATAGATGTCATTTACAGACAACACAAACAGTATTCTTCCTTCCTTCCTTCCTTCCTTCCTTCCTTCCTTCCTTCCTTTCTCTCTCTCTCTCTCTCTCTCTCTCTCTATTTATTTATTTATTTATTTATTTATTTATTTATTTATTTAAAAATCCAGATTTTATTCCTCTCCCAGTCCACCCCCATTCCACATCCTATTTTTCCTCCCTGCCCCCTGTATCCACGAGGATGTCACCACTCGCAACCCCCACCCGACCACTAAACTCCCTGGGGTCTCTTGAGGGTTAGGTGCATCTTCTCTAACTAAACCCAGATGGGGCAATTCTCTGCTGTATATGTGTTGCGGGACTCATAAAAGCTGTAGTGTGCTGCCTGGTTGGTGTTCCAGTATCTGAGAGATCTCGGGGGTCCCAAGTTTATTGAGACTACTGGTCCTCCTTCAGGGTTGCCTTCCTCAGCTTCTTCCAGATTTCTCCTAATTCAACCACAGTGGATATCAGCTTCTGTTCATTGATCGGGTGCAAATATCTGCCTCTGACCCTTTCAGCTTCTTGTTGGGTGTTTTGTAAGGTCCCTTTTTGTGAGTGCTCCATAGCCTCTGTAATAATGTCAGGTGTCCCGCGCTACCTTCCCGCCAGCAAGAAATGACGCGGCACACAAACAGGATCCTTCTACAGCAACGCTTTAATGCTCTTGAGAGGGAGAGCATAAGCTTCCAACAGGCAAAGGGCGAAGAGAAGA
>NC_034599.1:78515632-78537581 GCF_900095145.1 Mus pahari
AAATCTAAAAAAAAAAAAAAAAAAAAAAAAAAAAACTCCAGGAAGAAGGGTCTGCTGGATTTTGGACTTTTTTTATTCACCATACTTGAGAAAGAACAGATTTCTGTTATTTTATGTCACCAATTTTATGGTATGTTTTTAGAGCAGGCTTTTGAGACTAACATAAACTATACCTATAAAATGAACAATTGCTCCTATTCCAAGAGCTCATATGAAGACTAAATAATGATCATGTGTATTTGGCCTTGTCAGTTCAGCACAAATGCTGGATAAGGTTACCTGTTTTCATTTGAATCTCATGTAGAGAGGAGGCTTGAGTCTCCTTGCAGCATTCTTGTGCTTATTTACACAATATATCCAGATGTCTGCCAAATGCATCATGTGCATCAACACAAAACTGACTCTAACTGCCCTTCATTAAGACACCATTTAATCCTATCCATATGATCTCAGTCAAGAACCTGGTAATCTTTTTCTATTTATAAATCTGTGTTAATCAGTTCTCCATCACTTCAGCTGACAGAATGCCTAAGACGATCAACTTAGAGAAGGAGATGTTTCTTTTCGCTCCCAGTCTCAGAGGTTTTGTTCACAGCTGCTTGGATGTTATGGAACGGGCATGCAGTAGATGGGCAATGGATTCTATTGCTTACCTCATGGTTGACAGAGAGGTAAGGGTGTGTGTGTGTGTGTGTGTGTGTGTGTGTTATAAAGATTCCTATAACAAAACCTTCCCTAGAAGCTCATGACTCTAAATGATTAATCCATCCATGAGGTCAAGCTTCTTCCAATTCAATTACCTCTCCAAAGTTCCATCTCTGAACACTGCTACACTGGGGCACCAAACCTTCCTCACACGAGTTTGGAATTGTGGCAGGGAGGATAGTAAAATAGAATGACCCAAACCAAAGCAGAGTTCATTACGTCTGAAAATTTCTGAGTTCTGAACTATATTTTATAGAATGGAACAAGTCTTTTCCTTCAAATAAGAGAAGACAACTGTTCTCGTAACAGATCTAGAGTTGGTTGTGCTAAGGGGGGGGGGGAGTCCAACAACAGTTTCTTCTCCCTACTTTTTATTGCTTGGAAAGATCTTGTCATGAATGTTTTATAGAGGAAAATAAGAAAAGCAAAAATAAGAAGAGAAGGGTAATGCCATCTGAGTAGTTTGGTTGTGACAGGACTCACTTAGACCATGACTGAGAGCAACAGCCTTACTGTAGGTCACTGGTTTCACTGGTTTCACTGGTCCGCTAGCTTAGGCATTTGTGGCAAGATCTTGAAGCCTGGGGTGGAGGACCATGAGAAAAGTTAAATTTAGTCTTCTGAGTCCTAGCATATTAAAATTCCTGTGAAACAAAATGACAGTGTACTTTGAAATAAATTCTAGCATGAATCAAGTGAATGAATGGACATTTAGAATGAATGACATTATTTTTAGAAGCAGCTTTTTCTCTTCCTGTTTTCTCATTGTTAACTTGAGTTGGCAAAGCATGAAGAAACAGTGTGTGCTGTCACACAGCATAAGAGGTCTTGCACGTCCCATCTCTTCTAACATACTTTGAGACTTCAAGGATAATGCTAGGTTTAGTATCTGAACAAAGAATAAGGTTGTATGCTGGGCAATTGCATCTTAATTGAAAGATAGATGGTTGAACTCTGGACAGAAATCAAAAGTGGAAGGCACTAGAACAACTGCCTTCTAAATTACGTGTTTTTCATGTAAGTAGAAATTTTCTTTCCTATAAAGATTTAGTATCATGGGGTGATTATACATTATGGCTATAAACCAGCACAGTTCAGGATGATATCACCATGTAAGGAGGTTAATCTAGAGAAATCCTTCATTATCACTATAACACATCATTGAATATTCATACCAAACCAATGAATATTAACTAGCAATCTTTTTAAGAATGATGGGACTAAAAGACACATGCATGGACATCCTTATGATGGTTCATTAAAATATTTGACTTGTACACACAAATGCTATGGTATGTGTGGGAAAGGAAAACATTCCAAATAAGTAGTGTATATAGACTGGTAGATGGTGGTCAGTAAATTGGGGGAAAGTAAATTTGGAGGAAAAAAATAAAGAATGCGGAATAATAAAGCATTTGTTCCTACAATGAGCTTATTCCGTTAGCCTTGTTTCTTTAAATATTATAGAATTGTCTTAGTAAGTATTTATTATTATTATTATTATTATTATTATTATTATTATTATTGTGATAAGACATCATGTTAAGGCAACAGTTTCAGAAGGTGAAATCATGGCAGGAAGGAAGGCACGGTCTTTAAGCAGTAGCGGGAGAGCTTATATCCTGATCTATAAGGACAAGGCAGAGAGTTAGCTAACTGGGAATGGCTCAGGCTTTGAAAACTCAAAGCGTATCCACAGTGACACACCTCCTCTAACAAGGCCACATCTCCAAATCCTTTCCAAACAACTGAGGACAAAATATTCAGCTGGATAAGCCTATGGAGGACATTCTTATTCAAACCACCACATTCTACACTCTATCCTCCATATGCTTGTGGTTATACCATAATGCAAACTGCATTTAGTTCAGCTTCAAAAATCCTCAATATCTTTCATGAACCCAACACAGTTTAGAAGCCCAAAGTCTAAAAATCTCTTGTGAGAATCAAACCAGTCTCTTTTGTGTAACTCCCAGTGAAATGAAAAAAGCAAATTACATACTTTCAATGTACAATGCCACAGACTATATACTGTTTTAGTTAGGGTTTCTATTGCTGTGATGAAACACCATGTCCAAAAGCAACTCAGAGGATAAAGGTTTGATTTGGCTTGTACTTCTACACCACTGTTCATCACTGAAGGAAATCAGGACAGAAACTCAAACCAGGCAGGAACCGAGAGGCAGGAGCTGTTACAGTGGCCATGGAAGGGTGCTGCTTACTGGTTTGCTCCTCATGGCTTGCTCAGCCTACTCTTGTAGCACCCATGACCACCAGTCTGGAGGTGATTCCCCATAAAATCATACAGTGGCCTGAGCACTCTCACACGTCAATCACTAATTAAGAAGATGCTCCACAGACTTGGTTATAGTCCCAGGGAGACATGGGTTGATACTTCTTCCTCTCTAATGACTCTAGCTTTTGTCAAGTTGATGTGAAACTAGTCAGCACAATTATTACTGCAAAAGGTGTCAGGGGGAGATAGGGCATACTAGTGGAATGCAAAGCAAGACCAAAACCAGCAGGGAAATTTCTGAATCAATAATTCTGTGTCTCATGTCAAAGGGCTTAGATGGCTCTTTGCTGCAACACACTTCTTACTCCTGGACTATTTCTACTCCCTGTCTGCAGCTCTCCTTGTTAGCCATCCCATGGTTCTGGCACCTTCTACATCTTCCAGTTCAGGATTCAGCTCCACAGCTTTGCACAGTGGTCTCTCGGAGCCTCTGTGCAGGGATGCTCCTGCTACATGCCTTGCTTGCCTCCGTGGCTTTCCTCAACCTCAGAAAAAGATTCCACAACTCAGAACTCTAAAACCGGAACTCTGTGGCTGGTTGCTTGGTATAGAGCCTGACCACCTCCTTGGATTACATTTGTGTAAGCTTTGATTTGTTGATTCTTTTTATGATCAGATAATTTCTTTTTTTTCCAATTTTTTATTAGATTTTTTTCATTTACATTTCAAATGCTATCCCAAAAGTCCCCTATATCCTCCCCCGCCCTGCTCCCCTACCCACCCACTCCCACTTCTTGGTCCTGGCATTCCCCTGTACTGGAGCATATAGAGTTTGCAAGACCTAGGGGCCTCTCTTCCCAATGATGGCCGACTAGGCCATCTTATGCTACCCATGCAGCTAGAGACACGAGCTCTGGGGGTACTGGTTAGTTCATATTGTTGTTCCACCTATAGGGTTGCAGACCCCTTCAGCTCCTTGTGTACTTTCTCTAGCTCCTTCATTGGGAGCCCTGTGTTACAACCAATAGATGACTGTGAGCATCCACTTCTGAGACAGTCACTGGCATAGCCTCACATGAGACAGCTATATCAGGGTCCTTTCAGCAAAATCCTGCTGGCATATGCAATAATGTCTGTCTTTAATGGCTGATTATGGGATGGATTCCCCAGGTGGGTAGTCTCTGGATGGTCCATCCTTTCATCTTGGCTCCAAACTTTGTCTCTGTAACTCCTTCTGTGGGTATTTTGTTCCCTATTCTAAGGAGGAATTGAGTATCCATATGTTGGTCTTCCTTCTTCTTGATTTTCTTGTGTTTTGCAAATTGTAACTTGGGTATTCTAAGTTTCTGGGCTAATATCCACTTATCAGTGAGTGCATATCAAGTATCTCAACAACAAAAGAACCTCTGGTGGAATCACCATGCCTGACCTCAAGCTGTACTACAGAGCAATTGTGATAAAAACTGCATGCATGGTACTGGTACAGCGACAGACAGGTAGATCAATGGAATAGAATTGAAGACCCAGAAATGAACCCACACACCTATGGTCACTTGATCTTTGACAAGGGAAAAAAGACAGCATTTTCAACAAATGGTGCTGGCACAACTGGCAGTTATCATGTAGAAGAATGTGAATTGATCCATTCTTATCTCTTTGTACAAATCTCAAGTCTAAGTGGATCAAAGACCTCCACATAAAACCAGAGACACTGACATTTATAGAGGAGAAAGTGGGGAAAAGCCTTGAAGATATGGGCATAGGGGAAAAATTCCTGAATAGAACAGCAATGGCTTGTGCTGTAAGATAATTTTTAAGCTATTTCTTTTTACAAATTGGAAGCACAGGTGGCTGGGGCCTTCTGCAGAAAGCACCACTCCTATTATTCTATTCCTTGTCAGCCGTTTCATCTCTTTCAGCACACCTTTGACTTCAACGTTAAATTTTCTGATGCTATTTTTCTCCTCAAACTGTACATTTTGTATTTCCTTTTTCTCTGCTTGCTCTTTTTCACTGTAGACCTGTGTAAGAGTGATTACTAATAACCATACCATAGAGTCAATATTAGGCTGTCTTGAATCTACTCTGCCAAGGAAATTAGTCCAAAATTCTTCAATTTAGCCTCAGGGAAGATTCTCAGAACAAGACAAAAAACATCCATAGTCTTTATTAAGATATCGCAAGATTTGCCTGTAGCCCAGGTGTAACATTGTTATCCTCTCAAACCTCTTGAGTTGGGTCTCTATAGTATACATAGCTCTTAGCCGCTATGTTTTCCAAACTCCAACTACAACAGCTTGTTAAGTCCCACTTACATTGTTCAACCATTTTCCCAGTTCAATGTTCCAAAGTCATCCACATTCCTCAAAATAACAGTGTATCATCAGGCATTTCACAGCAATAGCCCACTCCCTAGTACCGAGTCCTGTCTTTGTTACTTTTAAATTACTGGGAGAAAGCATCAAAACAAGGCAACTTATAGGAGAAAGACTTTCTTAGAGGCTTACCATTTCAGTGGAGGAGTCTATGACCATCATAGTGGGAAGCATGCCATCAGGCAGGCAGCAGGCAGACAGGCATGTAGGCACACCTGCAGGCAGGCAGGCAGGTAGGTAGGGTGCTGGAGCACTAACTCAGAGGCTATATCTGATCCACAAGTATAAAGCAGATAGAGCAAATTACTGGGAAAAACAGACATCCTTCAACAAAGCCACATTTCCCCAATCTTTCCCAAACAGTTCTAGGAACTGGGCAACAAAGCATTCAAATATATGAATCTTTCCTCTCCCCATGGGGCCTAGACTCAAATCATTGGAATGCGTATGTTTATTTGTCTCAGTACATGCACATATGCTGCATGTATGTGGTTGCCCGTGGAGGCCAGAAGAGGCTCTTGGTCCCAAGAACTGGAGTTACAATTGTATGTAGTTCAACATGAGTGCTGGGAACTGACCCTGGGCCCTCTACAAAAGCAACAAGTGATCTTGCCACTGAGTTGCCATTCCAGCCCCTTATGTCACAATGTTCAAAATAATAGTCAGTTTTTTAAATTAGCTAACACTTGACGGAGGAGAGGATGTGCTCGGAAGTTCTGGAGAGGGAGGTGGCATTTTAGGTCTAAATGACAAGGAGACATAGCTAGAGATGGTTCACATACAAGTTGCTACTTACTAACTTCATCTGTTTATTTACCAAAGGTCCTGAAACGCTAACCCAACCAATACAATGCACGGTCTCTTCTGAAAGTCATTTGTTACAGTTCCACAGAAACTTGGGAGCCGGTTATCGTGACTTTGCTGAAGTGTTTGGTCACAAACCATTTATATGTGGTGAGTCACGTGTGCCCTCAAACATTAAGTGTGCATTTGTGCAGTGGTTTGACCAATGGTTTGGACACCTTGAAGCTGTGTAACGCCCTGATCCATGACAAGGGCAAGATCTCAGGAAGATCCTTTATCACAAGTGCTCCTTCAGCATCTTCATCTTCAAAATAAAGATATTTAAAAAAAAAAAAATCAGACCAAGAGTTTTTATAAGACCTTTTGGCTCTGACATCCAGTCTGATCTTATGAGCATTTAAACGTCCAAGTACAGGGTACAATTCCACAGCTCTCCTCTAAGACGTTTTGTTCTTGCTGTGATGGGTCTTCTTAAATTTTACCTTCAAACCTTCTCCCGCTCATCATGTACCGATTTGCCTATGGATTCAGTAAAACAGATGCTTCACAAAAGGCTTTGAGGCTTTCAGAAAGTGTTCCTGGGATTTTCTTCCACGATCTTTGTGGTGTTGAAGTCAGAATCAAGGCAAACCTAACTTACTTTTGGACATCAGTTACATTTAGAAAGCTTTTAGGCTTTTGAGGCTTTGAAAATAAATATTATCTTGTGGCTTACTCTGTTTTTTAGCATCGTTACAGCCCTCACCACTTTGTCAAGTCCTTAAATCCCACACGGCAGACTATAATCTTGTCTGCTTTACCTCACCACTTTTACCTCTTCCTGTCACTCAGAAGTAAGGAAGGCTATGCTTGCTGCACGTCCAAGAGTACATTGCTTTCCTTCTTTTTTTAAAAAAACATATTTTGACTTATTTTTATCTCATATGTGGGCACAGATATGCCACTGTGTGCATGTGGCCAGAGAACAACTTGTAGGAATTAACTCTCTCCTTCCACCACGTGGGGTCCTGGGGTTAACTCAGGTTGTCAGGCCTGAAAGTGCCTTTGCTCACCGAGCCATCTTGCTGGCCCCTGCTTTGTTTTCCTTAGAGTCTGGTTTTTCTTTTCTATCGCGTGTTATCATCAATAAGTTAACTGCATGAGGACAGTCTTTCCTCTGACATGAGATGCATATGGTGTGTCATGTCAGGAGAAGCATCATCTGAGAAAACCTAAGAGACTCAAGTTTTTGGTGACCAGCTAAGTGATTTGATTTCATCAAGAGAGGCTAAGGAAGAGATGTCTCTTCAAACACTAATGGCACCAGGAATCTCACTTAGCAGTTGGCCTATAGTGGATGGTGAATGAGTGTTAGTTGAGAAAAATCTATAGCATGTTGAACACATTATGAGTATTCAGAAATATGACTTATAAGAATGTCAGGGTAAATGTTTGTATGTGCTGAAGTCCATGGCTTACAACTCGGTGGAGTACAGTATGACAGGAGGGGTTATTTTAGTTATCTGTAACTTTGTGTTCACATAATGACTGTGGCGGTGGTCACAGAGAATCTTTTTCAAGAATGGATTCTGTGCTGTGGAACTAATCAAGTCTATTCCCATTTTACCCTAAACTTAGCCAGTTGAGATGGTGAGGTGACCAAGCCTGCTCAGTCAGTCAACAGGTTCTCCAGTGTGGGAGTGAGGATTAAAAAGAAAAAAGACAGTTAGACAACATTGTAGCATGACCCCAGTCAATTCTGAGACTGAAGGCAAATTTTTATTTTCCAACCCACTTTTTATACCATTTTAATTACATGGACAAGCAGTACAATAAGGAACTACTAACAAAGCAGCAAGGGCAATGAGGGTTTGTCATAATGACCGAAATACTTGAGCCCACTTCCTCGTCCAAGCCCAAAATCTTGCCTGAAGCCTAGTTCCACCCTAAGACTAAAATTCCTGCCTTATCCTACTTCCCTATAACAGCCTAAAGTTAGATTCTTGCTTCCTTATCATGCCCTAAATGTCAGCTTCCTGCCTGAGCTTACTTCCTTGTCCTTGGCCAATGTCAGAATCCTGCCAAGCGGTACCCCAGAAGGCTTTCCACAGTGAGGTAGACACGCTTCAGAGGCCAAAAATCATTCTCTTGGGATTCTGTAACCTAAATAAACTTGAAGCAACGTGGATAATAAAATAATTCAAGAACCGCTGTGTTGTGTTGTGTGTTCTGTAGCAGACCTGGAAAGAGAACCCTTCTACCCTGAAGTGTAAAATGCACTCACAGGGACAGACCTGCTGATTGGCTGTCGTGTGCTAGGTGTGAAATTATGCCCATCTCCACACTTTATTTCATTTCCTTCTTACAACAGAAATGTTGGGGAGCCACTATTGTCTATTGTTATCGGCTTTAATAAGTGTTAGTGCCAAGTTTTTTTTCTCATATCTGTACAATGAGGAAGTGGTTGGTATAAGAGGCTGTGACTAGGACATATGTGTGATTTTGGAAACACCAGAGAGAAAAGTTCCAGATACACACCAAGCTTATATCCTCTTGAAAAATATTTCATAAGTTGATATTCATTAATACATATTAAAGCATCATTAAAGTACATGGAATTATAGAATGAACATGTAAGCATTTCCCCTTCTGTCTACCGTTTTTATGTATAGAATAATACATAATCACCACTACAGTGGTTGTTATAGTAAAAACTCAAAACTAAGCAGAGTCCCCATTGGAATATTACAAGAGACCATCAAACAACTTAAATGCTATAGAAAGGCTCACTCTAATTTTTGTTTGTTTGATCTCACTGAAGTAAAGACAAATGCACTGAGTGAACACAGACGGAGAAAGCTTATTTTAGTTCTGATGTAGGTGCGGGAGTTGCTGAGCATGCGTGATTGCTTTCTTTTAGTTTTTCCTTCTTTAGCAAAGCGCAGTAAGCGCAGACAGACTACAACAATGAAAAGGCTAGAGAGGCGTGGGGATCGGAACCTTCACAGCTTTAGGAAACCCGCTGTCTATAGATTGATTATGGTTGACATCACAGCCCATGAGAGTGCGAACCTGCACAGGGCACAGGTCACATGCCCAAGAAATCTTAGGAGCAAAGTGGGTTCCATCTCCAGAGAAGAATATGTTCCTCCTTTGGAATGTACGATGTTTCCCTTGCTCCCGGCTTTATTGTTAGTTTTCTTCTTCTAACTGAGCTGGAGCTTTCTTTGAGTTTCCTTTAACCTGGCTATTTCTTCAAACCACGGGGAGACTAACATCTCAAATAACAGTGGGATTCTTAATAGTTAACTTCATAGTATATTTTTTCAAAGGTGAATGTGCTTTTATTCCCAAGTCATCAGAATCGGTCCGCTTTCAGCACAAATATTTCCTTTCAGTGATACTTACATAACATAAAAATTTGCTGCTTTATGCAGAATAGTCTTCAAATCGACCAATTTATAGCCCCTTTCCTAAAGTACTTATGTAAAAATTTATCTTTTTTTTTTTTTTTGAAAACAAAGTATGCCAATGTATCTGTTTTTCCCAGAAACACTGAAAAGGATTTGTTGAAACGATGTTCTGCCATTCCATCCTTTCCACAGCCCAAGTGTTCATAAAACATAATGACTGGGTGGAGGGTGGCAGCGAGGAAACCGACCATTGCTCATTCTTTATGTTGATCGGGAGGGCTTTGAAGACACACATGATCAAACATGGTGAATCTGGAACGAAAAGCAATCCGTATTTCCTCAATCCCTTGCAGTCACTCTCCAGCTTCTCTCATTTCTGTGAATTCTCTTTTTATATCCCTTCTCTAATACCACCATCTCAGGAGCAGCTCTGTCTCCTACTTATGCGTGCTGAAGGAAGTATCTGGGTTTATAATCACTGGTAAATTTCACTTTCCCTTCTGTTGTATTCCTACTGACTTCTTTCCTTCCCTCTCTGGCCAGTGATCTCATGCACCAGTGGGTAACAAAAATACGGAGGTACCAGTGTGGTACTTTTAATAAAGTCCACGGTCAAATTCTCCCAAGGCAGGTAATTTACGGGACCAAGCAATTTGTTTACATGAAGGCTATGCCAAAACCAAACAAAACACGAAATAAAACTGCAGCCACATACGAGAGCTTTTTGAGAGACCAGAAATATTTATAAAGGCTTCCTTTATTGTTTGTGAAAGTAATAAATTGGTAAAATTGGTATGGGTTGTTTTTGGCGTTTTCACAGAACCATGTCTCAGTGTTATTACTAGTTGGGAGTCACATGACTTGGAAAACACTGACACAAAGCACTTTGTTGGCTTCTCTGAGGCATCATAGCACAGGGGCTCACTTTGTGGAAGCTGGAATCAAATTGCTCAGGTTTTGGGTCTTCTTTCCATGACTATACAGTTGTGTGAACCCGAGTTATTATTTCATGGTTGTGTCCTTATAAAATGAAGGTCATACCAGCAGCATCCAATTTGTAGTTCATTTGTAAGGAGAATGCTGGGCATGTAGTAAGCTATCTGTGCTCAATATTTTTAAAAAATGAAATCAGGATTTTCCTAGAATGTGTTAGGTAATAAAATTGAATTAGTTTAGTCAATGAGGAGCTGGAGAGATGATGGGTCAGTGGTTAAGAGCACTGGCTGGGGCTGGAGAGATGTCTCAGTGGTTAAGAGCATTTACTGTTATTCTATAGGTCCTGAGTTCAATTCCCAGCAACTATATGGTGGCTCACAACCAACTGTAATGGTATCTGATGCCTTCTTCTGGTGTGTCTGAAGACAGTTCCTCATAGAAATAAAATAAATAAACCTTAAAAAAGAAAGAAAGAAAGAAAGAAAGAAAGAAAAAAAGAAAGAAAAAAAAAAAAAAAAAAAAAAAGAGCACTGGCTGTTTTCCCAGAGGACCCAGGTTCAATTCCCAGCACCCACATAGCAGGTCACAACTGTCAGTAACTCCAGTTCCACAGGGTCTGATGCCTCCACACCAACGCATATTAAAATAAAAAAGATGGTTAATTTAATCAATGAAATGTATGAGAGAGTTTGTTGAGAGTGATGAACCAATGCTTCTTCAGACCTTTTATTAGCCCATTACTTGTTTTTAATAATAATTATTTGATATAAAGCAATATGTTTATATATATATATATATTCAGAACAGCTTGCTATATTCTTTTTATTTTACAAGTATGATGTTAGAATTCTGATTCTTTTATTTCTAATCCACACTCATCTTGTGATGTCTGCACCTCTCAAATCTTTCATATTTTAGAGACCACATTATACCTGAGTCAATAGTATCTAGAAATGGTCAATAGATATGTTTGTTTTCTATTAAAATATTTTATTTCTAGGTCATAATTTGAGACCTGATCTGTCCATTTTCATGTTAAGTCTGTTATAATTAAAAGACCTATCAAGGGATGGGGGGAAAGGAGAGAAAATGTAGAAAAAAAAATGAAGTGGAAACTTAAAGAAAGTAGCAGAAAATACCCTTTCATTGGTTTCTCCTTGGACCATTTAACAATAATTTTTAAAATGCTCATGAAATGATCTGCAAGCCCTGGGGCCTATCTTCAAGGTGTCTGCTAAGTCTTAAGAACAATGTGTGGTATATCTTATTGTAGTATCCAGTGTACTTTCAGAAATCAGCCAGACTAAACGTAGCATGGAATGTGTCATTCTTGGTTTGGTATAGAGCTAGTTTCTTGAGATTGAACTTTAAGCAAAGTATAGAAGCACTGAGACTTATCATAGTCAAGCTTTACGACATGGATTACTTAAGTCTCAATGGGGCGATCATCATAGTTTTACTGTGAACTAACAATTATTTGAGTTTATCTTAGCATATGGTTACTGTGAGGTCTGAACCCAGAATAAGTCTAACTCAGTACCCGTGGCCCGTCCAGCCCTTTTCAAGCTGCCTCCTATCCTAAACCTTTCCTCCCAAAGGCTCGGCTTCTGCTCCCCCACCTTGTCCTTATATAACTCAGCCATTTTGGCACAGGCTACCTCTCTTGGTCCCGTGGCTCCTCTCTTGCTCTCCTTCTCCCCTCCCCCCATGGTCCAGTTTAGTCTGCCGGCCATGTTCATTCTGGACTCTTTCCTCTGCTGGCTTTCCCTCTTATATCTACTCTAAAAATCTTCTCCATACTTTAGGAGTAGTCACACCCTCATTCTTTTATTTCATCTTTTTATTCTGTTATTTATTCAAAATCATAGAAAGCAGAGAAGCTTATCCAAAGGGAGGCAGCCAGTTAGTAGCCTACAAGAGATTGGTCTACTTGATAGTGTAGACTGAACATACACCCAGCCTGCTTCTTGCTTTCCTGGGATTTTGTCTTGTTCTATTGTCTTCATTTGAAACTCTCATTTATCCCTTATTTTCTTTTAATTGTATGTTTATGATGCTCTCCTACAAATTTTCATGAGAAGAACAGCGTTAGGTGCCCAATAGGTTCTTGATAAATTTGTGTCGAATGAATGAGTACTTAATTCTTTAAAGCAGCACCAGATCATGTTCATTGTGGTCATTAAATTACCCATCAGTCTGACTAGGCTAAGAGATGACCTCATAGCTGGTTAAAAGTTGTTTTACAGTGTGTCTATGAGATGTTTGAGGGAGATTTTATTTGTATTACGTGATCTAGTGATGTGATTGACCTTGATCAATAATATGGGACTTTCTTTCTTGGACTGTTGGACTACAGATACTATAACAATGCCATCTTCCTCCTCCTTCCTGTTCCAGCTGATTGTGGACCATTCAGCCTCCTTACTTTATGAGCAAATCCCATTGCATATGGTTCTGGTTTTCTGGAGAACCACAACGCATCCTTCCATTCAGTATTATCTTCTTCTAAGTGGAAGAAAAGAAACAGATGCGAGGGAAGATGACATCTAAGGATCTAGTCAAACTTTGGATTCAAACCTGCATTTCCATTCCGTGCTTTGAGCCCTTCTCCATCTACTCTAAGCATGTGTCCTCACAGATATCCCATTATAACCCTATTGGTGTAATGAAGTAATACTAAAGGGATAAAAATCAAAGGTTTAACAATGCATGTAAGGAGCTGCATGGGACAGATGTGATTTTGAGAAGCATCACTTTTGTTTGGGGGGTGAGACCCATCTCCGTCTCCTGTGCTGCTCAACAGTGATGGACTCTATCCTGTGATTTATGCTCCTCAGCTGTGCCTCTGAGACAAGTGATTATGAAAACCCACAAACCCCACATTTTTCATCCACATTTGTTGTGACCAGTCCTTTGAACAAAATGACAGATTTATGTGCAACTGATTACTTCTTATGCAGTTCATATTTTTGCCTTATATAGAATAAAAGACAAGATGTATGGTATATTTTCTTTGTTATCGCTTCTTTAAACTAAAAGAAACCCTAAAAATCTTTTATTATCTACAAGAAGAAATTAGCTTTTAGTACAATCAAGTACTGGCTTTATCTCCTGTATTTGGCATTGTCTGGAAACATTGTCGTAAAAACTAAAGGGATCCTATAGAAATGTGGTGAGATGGGAGATGTTGCCAGATGACTACGCATGTACCTGCACAACAAAGGATTAGATGCTTAAAACTGTCAATATTTGATATATTACAGTGCATATATCTACATGCAATTGTACCTCCTTTGCTTGCAGAAACCTGAGAGTTCTTTATATGATGATACAGGAAAAAAATCATAGATGTAGAAAGTGTTTTCCCCCTTTTATGATGTAATAGATCTCCCCTCCTTGTCTAGTTTTTGAAATTAATTCAGTTCTATGAGACATCATTAGTTTGTGATATGAAACTTCAACTCTTGTATTAAAGGCCTTGTATTACTGTTTTAAAGGTTCTAATACAATTCCTAAAGTATGTTACAAAGAACCTTTAAAGGATTTTACAGACTTGCTGAGAAAAGCTTACAAGAAGTCCATGAAAAGGGCTGTTATAAGGAAATACCTACACAGCATCCAATGAATTACTCAGTGAGAACTTTGGTTAATGAATTTATAGTATTAAGGAAGTAAATATGTTATTTATTTTACCTGAAGCATTTTTTCAAGTAATATTTAGGTTGGATGAAAAAGTGGCACAATGAATGGGCTTTTGTAGTTTCTTTCTCTATTGCATTAAAAACATAAACACTAGAATCTCAAACACTATAACAAATACAACCTTATTTAAAAATGAATATTATATTAAAATAGCTGCCTTGCCAAAGAACACACTCAGATAGCAAACTGGACTTTAGCTGTCTCCCGAGAGACTCTGCCAGTGCCTGACAAATTCAGAAGTGATGCTCACAGCCATCCATTAGACGGAGCACAGGGTCCCCAATGAAGGAGTACCCAGGGAGCTGAAGGGGTTTGCAGCCCCAAAGGAGGAACAACAATATGAACTAACCAGTATCTCCAGAGATCCCTGGGGTTAAACCACCAACCAAAGAAAACACATGGTGGGACTCATGGCTCCAGCTGCATATGTAGCAGAGGATGGCCTAGTTGGTCATCAATGGGAGGAGAGGCCCTTGGTCCTGTGAAAGTTCTATGCCCTAGTGTAGGGGACTACCAGGGCCAGAGAGCAGGAGTGGGTGGGTTGGTGAGCAGGGGGAGGGGGAGGGGATAGGGGATTTTTGGAGAGGAAACTAGGAAAGGGGGATAACATTTGAAATGTAAATAAAGAAAATATCTTATTAAAAAAAGTTACTGAGGATCATGCTGTTAGGGTATCAAAGCAGCAATAACATGCTACTGCATACTTACTAGGGTGGCCAAGGTTCAAAACAGCAAAGCCAAACACTGAGTAGGACATAGGCTAGGAACTCCTGTTAACTTCTAGGGGAATACAGTATATGATCACTAGGGAGGACGGATTAATGGTGTCTTACGAAACTCTTATGTTTCTTAGTGCCTATCTAAATAAAAAATTATCACACAAACAGCTTTATTAATTCTCAATAACAAATTCGGAGACAACAAAGAATACAATAATAGCCAAAAGGTAAAACAAACAATGGTACATTCAGGCAATGGGATATTGTTCAACATGAGAAAGACACACACTTGAAGCTGAGGGAAGGGCCTGGAAGAAAGCGTGTGTTACCACGCTAAAGAATTCATGGAGAAGGCTGCAGTGGAGAATTCCAGCTATGTGACATTTAAAAGATCAGTGGATGCCAGTAGGGTTAGGTGTGGCAGACAAGCAGGGAAGCCACATTATATGATGTTCTGAAGGTGAGTTACAAGCAAGTGACAGTGCTGTGTTAAAGCAGAGACATCTGTTCATGTATGTGTTAGACACTGTATGTGAATTTAGCAAAAGGCTTTATAATAGGTATATTATCTGTACACCATACATGAGATCTGTGTTTTAGAGAGGGCACGGTGACATTTTTATGCCTGTTTTAGACATAGTGTCATTTGCCTTTGGTGTCACATGGTCAGTGATTGCCCGTCATTGTTTTTTTTCTTGCTCATGGTGGGGTTGAATTTCAGAGGCTGAAGAAATTTGGAAGGTGAAAGTGAATTAATTTGATCTTGAGACTACTTGACCTTATTTTCTGTGAAACCCTTTATCTTGCTTCCAGCCAGGATGGGGGAAATTTGGAAGACAACAGCAGAATATGTATATGCATGCAAATTAAAAATTTTTTGCAATAAACAAGATGCAAATATGTCTAATTCTGATTCAAATGAGGTCCTGGATGGATGCTTTCTGTAGTATTACTTTACAAGGCAAATGATGGTGGTTGAGTTTTAGCTTTCAGGATTGGGTGCACTATTGTTTGTACAAGCCTATGGTTTTCAAAGCTGTTTAAATTCTATATCCATGTATGAATTCGTTTTAATTTCCAGATGCTCTGCCTACTTCTGTTCTGTTCTTTCCATATTTCTTCCCCCTTTCTCATTGCTGAGTCCAACACAAACGGTCCCCTTTCAACACATAGTTCCTCTCATTATTTAGGATGGAAATAAGGCTGGAGAGGCATTTTCTCATGCTATTTCTAGGATACCTCAAATTCTGCTTTGCCTCTAGGCCAGTTCCTACGGAAAACCTAACCAAACGTTTCTGGAAACCCTAACCAGCATCCTCGGCGTGTGGAGTGTTAGTCCTGTAGTCCATTTGCCATTCTCTCCTATGAATAACAAATCAGTCGGCTGTACGGTCATCATAAGACTACTCCAGCAGCTAGGTTTATGGAATAAGTTAACCATAATTATAAAGAAAAACCAACATAGCAATACAGCAGTTTTAAAGAGTTTTTCACATTTAGCCCAAATTCTCTATTCTCGGAAAATGTTCATCCTAAACCCAAGAAGGGTCAACCCTGGCAGGAGACTGACAACTGGCTAACGATGTATTTCTTGAAGTCATTCTCTCCCCAGGAGGCTTTGATTCTAGGCTACAAAAATGTATCCTAAAATTTCATAAGAACAAAGGACTCCCTGGGAGGATGAGGCCATAGAACAGATATATATACTGCAAGTATCCTTTCTGTGCAAGGGTCCCTTTTGCTTTACCGAGGCTTGGAACACAAAAAGCCAATTTAAAATGCTTACTCCTACGGCCTGGAGCTGGAGTCTTTGGCCAGCTTACCTTGCCCTGTGTGTGGTGGTGGGCACAGCCAGTGTGTTGGTAACATTTACTTTCATCACTGGTTTGAACAATGCTTTTGACTAATTGTCTAAAAAAAAAAAAAAAAATATTGCCATCATCCTTGTAGCATTCCAAAATATCTTCCTTTTCATTATTCCGATAGCATTTTTTAAACACCTCCTGTGAGTACAGCTCACATTATTAACTTATTTTTTTTATCAATATCCCACTGAAGCTTAAGGTTGAATTTGGTGGTTGACATTCCTTTTAAGCTCATGCTGCTTTCTCAATAAAAGTCATTTGCTGTTTTGTCACCTCATCATATATTTAAAAGGGTTTTTTTGTACTAGTCTTTAATTTTTTTCCTACAGTTTAATAAGGTCTACCACAGAATTAGCAGAGGTGAAATGTGGAGATATGTCATGCTAATGTAATAAAAAGCATAGTTCGACATTCTTATGTTACACTTCTAGGGCTTTATACCTATGAACTTGATAAAAAATAAAACCAAAGTACTTTTTGAGTGTTCTAGTTTTGGAACTTATGTTGCTTTCCTGATCTCCAAACCTCCTCTGGTCTTGAGGTTTCCAGAACAAAACAAACAAACAAAAAAAAAAAAACAAAGGAAAGTACATATATTCCGTGGTGGTGGGACCCTGTTGTGGAGTATTTCTTCCCTAGAGGCTATGGGAGACTTAGAAGTCTCAGTGCATTCCTGAAGCTTACAAGATTCACAAGACCCCAGATTTATAAATGCAATATACAATCGGGGTGTGGTGGGGATTACAGACTCAGTAGAGGTGCCTGCAACTTGTGCAGGGGCCTTCTGTGGATACAAACTAATGTCATTGTCACCCATGCTGCTGTGGGCTCTACCTTTGAGTCACCTGTGTTCCTGTTTGCAACCTTAGTTAACTCCTTTGCTCACCATGCTAGACTTGGGTATTATAATTTCTTTGGTCTGTTGTTGCTTTATCTGTGATGAGTAACCCTTTGTTGATATTTCCTCATGAAAAGACATGCAATATATGTAGATCATAGTGTCATCATTAAATTAAATGCAGATTTTTCTCTTTTCTAAAATCACACATGCATATTTTTACCACCTTATTATATTAGTTTATTAGAAATGCTTGACAAATTTAAGTCTTACTTTTGTTTGTCTCATGATATAAAGATGCTTGTAACAAAAGTGGCTCACAGAAACTTGTCAACTAAGAGAACAGATAGTACACTCTGCAAAAATATCTCCCAAGTTAAAACTCTCCTAATTTCAATAGGAGAGTTTTAACAGGGCTTTCTCTGTTGCTCTCTACGTGATGTTCTAAATACCCATTTGACAATGTTTTGCTATTAATATGCTACACCTTTCTGCTCCTTGCTTTCATTCAAATCCAAAAGCAGGGCTATGATAGGTCATTGTCTTGATGGTAAATACATGAAAAAGACTTTGACTGTCTTGTGTTTTCTATGGATTTGCCTGGGAACTTACAAATCTTAAGAGTTTAACAGTATGTATGTGGGTATTCATAATTTATCCTGTTATGTATATAGTCTGTATTTAACTTTGTTTTTAAAGGTGTTAAATTTATCTGTTAATATTACTATGACTCATGTTCTTAGGAAATAAAATGAAAGTAAAGGAAACTAGAAAGTAGAAGAAGAAAATGCTTAAAAGATGCAGAAATTAAGGAATTTTTCATGAGGAGGAATTTCTGGGTGATAAGACTTTATTGTAAGATGGCTGGCTATTTCCAGAATGGGAAAGATAAAGGCAAAGCTGAAAAGCCCAGACAAGTCTTGCAGGCCCAAGGGAGTTATATAAGGCTTGTAAAAGATGAGACTTAGAGATGATATATAATACATATGATATCAAAGTTTCCAAGGTCATAGTTGACTCAAACCTCTACTTAAATCAGTGAACTCTCTTAATATGTTTGTTGATCTTCCTCGGTAATAAATTAGTGAATAATGCTTAAAAGAATAATCATGTATGTCTAATCAAGGCTTATCTGAAAGTGTTTGATTTTTATCTATGCTTCTAAATATTCCACTAAAGTTAAAAATATCAGACTGATGTAACTGATCTGGGATTCAGTAACTATACTGGGAGGTCTATACAAATGTAGTTGTAGGAATTAAAAGGTATAATTTCTTGACCCTTTTTCTCCAGTGTCTGCCAGGTCCTGGGAGACTGTGGAACATGTCTTAATGTGTCCTATAGCTCTGATGAGTCATCTGTCCTCTTTTTGAGAAAGGTTATAGAGACTCCCCTGGGCGAATTTTAACCAGAATCTGCTCTGCAAAGAGGAGAGTCAAACAGGGAAGTGTCCTCAGGGCTGCCAAGCAAAGGCACAGGCAAGTGAGGCCTCTGACTCATCCTCAAGAGATGTGGAACAACTGGTTTAAAAGTTAGCTAAAGGATCCAGGGGCTCTTTCAAAGATAAACGACCCTTAAGGACCAGATTTTCAACTGGCCTTGACAGTAAAAACATAAGGTTAATTTGGGCCAACTACATGGTCTTAAACACCCATCAGGAAAGTATAACCAAAGACAAAAATGGTTGTTATGTCTTTTTTAATAGTCCAAGGAATCTAACTCCCCAGGCATTAGACTTAGATACACACGATACTTATTTAGACAGCTATTTATCACTAATGATGTTTCTCTTAATAAAGAAAATGCTGTCCAGATATAGGCCATCATGACCTTGGCTCAATTCAGGACTCTAGCAATTACGCAAAGGACTTGCAGCCAAGAGAGATGGGCTCACTATTGTTTTAAACTAAAAATCAAATGACGGTTTAATCTCGTCTCCCTAGCCCTTTCGAGAAACTATCCAAGAGGAACTTCACACTATGTATTCTAACCCCACCGAGAGTTATCTAGGTGCCTAAGAGTGAACCCTGAACTCATCATCATTCTTGAGTTCAGTCATGAAGACTCCTTTATACCCACCGTAAGCAGAACAAGACCAGTAGGGGAAAGTCAGTGAGGAGATATTCTTGTGAGCCCATCAAGAAATTCAGACATTAAAAAATATCCTTTGTCATGCTTTCTGCCTGGAGGATGGAACATTAAGCTATCTATCTATCATCTATCTATCTATCTATCTATCTATCTATCTATCTATCTATCTATCTATCTATCTATCTATCTATCTAGTTTATGTGAGAATACTGTTGATCGTTTCAGACACAGCAAGAGAGGGCATTGGATCCCATTACAGATGGTTGTGAGCCACCATGTGGTTGCTGGTAATTGAACTCAAAACCTCTAGAAGAGCACAGAGTACTCTTAACTGCAGAACCATCACTGAGCTTTTGTATTAACCTTTCCTTATTTTTTCTCACATCTCTTATCTAGTCATCAATCAACTACTTTCTTTCCTTCTCACACATGGCACTCGTATAAATGGGACAGTTAACATGACTTTGGGATTCTCTAGAGAACACCTTTCTAATTGAGCATACCACAATTACTATACTTGGCAGCCCCACCTACCTTGAAGAAGCCAGATAGAGCTATGTCTCATTACTTTAAATATCACTTTAGAGGGGGAAATGATTAGAACAAGAGAGAGATTAGTTAGGCAAGCTTAGGGAAGGGGATCCCCCCAAAAGAAATTCCAAGAGTGTATATGGTACTATTGCCAGGACAAAGGGAGCAAGGGAGCTCTGGTTTCTTATCTCCTCCTAAATGAGCACCCTGCCTGTACTATATCCAATGGCAAGGACTACTCCAGTCCAGACCTTAATCTCCACCAGTGAATATCTCTGGAACAGAGCATCTAGATTTTCATAGTAGAAATGGGTCATATCCATTCCCCAGTTTCAGCCTATCTCCTAAATTATTTTTGAGCTATCTCTTCAAAAGAGGGAATGTTACAGAGATATTGAAGGATTATTAAGGGAAAGCTTTGTTGTCTCCTACCTAAAATATTGAAATCTGCCTCTGAGTGGAGACATGTAATTCTCTTTTTCCTTAAAAGTTAATCCACCAGTGAAGAGCACACCAATTGGTTGTCCAGTGCTAAATGGTCAGTTCTGAAAACATGCATACAAGTCACATTATGCAGACCTAAAGGATTATATTTAGGAATATCTATCTATCTATACATATATATATATATATATATGTATATATATATTTCCATATACATATATGCAAGCAATAATAATGAATAAAGATTATGATTTGAAAGCAAGCAAAAGGCTGCAATATAGGAGAGTTTAGAAGGAGGAAAGAGAAGGGGAAAATGTAATTTTATTATAATCTCCAAAAGGTCAAAAATTAATATTAAAAAAAGTTAATCCACCTGGCCAAAGGACCTCTCAGAAAGATGGATTCACCTTATCCATGCTGATGAGTTGGGAGGAGTAGCTATCGCTTTGATGAGAGGATGTACTATATTTATGCTTCCAGGCTTCTAATGCACTTCTGTTATGGTTCAATTTGGTATGTAATAATTTGGTCATAGCCAGGGTGGAAGGCTGTTTCTAAGTTTCCTTGGACACATCTGGCTTGCAGAATTGGTTAGTCCTTGCTTTAAAGAGATACTAAGGAGAAGGCTGGGTCTTCACAGAGGAGCACAGACATGTCAGGAACTAGATGTATTTTGGAGCATAGGTAAGTCTGTAAATGGCATTTCCTGTTTTCTTCACCTTTGAAGAAGGCACTGAGAAGTTCTATTTGTGGACCTCTCTAGACTTTGAGACGAGAATTGTATATTGTCTAATTAAAAGGCACTGTTCTCAGGCCAGGAATGAAGTTAAGGACATAACGCTCTTAAATTTTTTTTTTTTTTTTTTTTTTGCCACTTTCCCGAGCTAGTGTCCATAAATCTCTGGGTGACATGTGAGACAGAACGAAAGTAGCCAGGTGAGCGAGGTAGAACGAGTGCTGTCGGGATGCATCTCTGGGTGCATTCCTCTCCCAGGGCATTGCACGCAGGACATCCAAGGTCCCTCCCCTTTCATAACGCTGTGCTTTAGGAACTGGCCTCATCACCTTGTCCTCCTTGCTGGCTACAATGTCCATATTCTTAGCTCCAGCTGTCAGTTGTACATTTCTTCTTATGACTTTTGTGTGCTCAACCTCAGAGCATGTCAAAGTGAAACCTTCCTGGTGCCAAATTTACCTCCTTAGTCTCAGCTTAGGGTCCACTGGGGTGTCTCCTCTCCCCTTCCCTCCTCTCCTCTACTCTCTGATCTCCTCTCCTCTCCTCTCCTCTCCTCTCCTCTCCTCTCCTCTCCT
>NC_034599.1:78537686-78586402 GCF_900095145.1 Mus pahari
CTCTCCTCTCCTCTCCTCTCCTCTCCTCTCCTCTCCTCATTTCCACATCTCATAGGATTAGTCAGTCTTCTTATTTCTCCAGTTTAGTGTCTTACTTCAACATCTTACATTTTGCTTCATTCTTGGCAGGAGACTTCCAACTAGCTCTGTAGCTTCACACTGAAGTATAATTATTTTTCCTCCCAGACAGATGATTAAAGCAAAAACTATAAATGACACAAAAGGCATCCATGAACTCACAGAGTCCATACTTGGTGCTCACAGCCACAATGGGCCTCTACAGATTCTTTCTCTTTGTCTTTGTGCTTTTAAAATTCATCACCTTGAGACTTTCCCTCAGTGTTTAATTTCTACCCCATATGTACTTCAGTCTTGGGTAAGATGGTCATTTTTCCAGAAGTCGTCACTGAATTGATTCCTACTTGATTTGGATTGCAAGATGGGAGGGAGGAACCTTGGGGGGGAGGGGGAGAGGGGCAGGGGGAAGAGGGGTACATGATCTGGTATTGGGTGGGGGAAAGGACTGAAACCCTGAGGGCCAGGAGAAAGAATGGAAACAGGGGGGGCCTCCAGAATGTACCAGAGACCTGGGGGATGAGAGACTCTCAGGACTCAAAAGGAGGGACCTTAGATGAAATGCCCCACAGTGGGTACTTGTAGAGCCCACCTTCAGCAAAAGACAGGGCATTAAGTGAGGGATGGGGTTGCCAACCGACAGTCAAACTTCTGACCCATAGTTTTTCCTGTTTGAAATAACTGCAAGGATGGAAATGGAGAGGAGCCTGAGAAAAAGAACGTCCAGATACAGGCCCAAAGTGAGATCCAGCTCAAGGGGAGGTCCCAAGGTCTGACACTATTACTGAAGCTATGAAGAGCTCACAAAAAGGGACCTATCATGACTGCNCTCCGGAAGACCCAACAAGCAGCTGAAAGAGTCAGATGCAGATATTTATACCCAACCAATGGACAGAAGCTATTGACCCCTGTGGTTGAATTAGAGAAATCTGGAAGAAGCTGAGGAGGAGGGTGATCCTATAGGAGGACCAGCAGTCTCAATTAACCTGGACCCCTGAGATCTCTCAGACACTGAATCACCAACCAGACAGTGTACACCAGCTGATGTGAGGCCTCCAACACATAGACAGCAGAGGACTACCTGGTCTGGAAAGGCTGGAGCTAGGATAGGCTGCTGTGTAAGCATTTTCCACTGCTCCATTTATATTATCCTAATAATCCTGTTTCCTCTCGCAGACTCCAACCTTTATTCATTTATCTAATCCCATGTTACTTACAAGTGCCCAACCCCAAAGTGCAGGGCTTGGTGAATTTTTGTGTCTGCGCAATCTCCATCATTTAGTTCACGGCAGAATATTTCTATATCCCAGTGGATTTTCTCGTTCTCCGTCCAAGTCAATAGCAGTTACATGTAAAGTTATTTATTTGGGTGTAATATCCTGCCTAAAGCTAGCCACCAGGTCCAGTGTCCTTCTTCATAGTTAATATTTGTTTGTCCTTGAATTTTAGAGCCGTGGATCATACAGAATTCAAATACACCATTCTTTACCTTAGCTAACAGGTACAGTTTAAAATTATTCAACCCTAAGTACAGTATGCTGTTATACAACTTCATGTGTCCCTTAGGTTTTATATAAGGTGTCCATCATGATTTTTAGCTATCGTACAAAGTAAAGCTTGTTTCTTTCTAGGTGGAAATGGTCTCTCACTCAAACGCCACTATTCATTTCAAGTCCTCCGGGTAATCTTCAGCTAACTATTTGATCCACACTGTTGACTGCTTTCAGAATGATTCCCTGTGTATACCATTTACATCAGACATTAATCAAATGGTGTGTTTTACATTGTTTAACCATTCCACATACTTACAATATTATGTTTTCTGAAATATTACACATGTCTGTGCAAAGGCAGCTCCATTTATTATTTTTTGAAATCCCAGAATAGTGTGGGTGAATTCACACATGCCTGAAAACTGTTCAGAAATTCCATGTTAAAACACTTTCTAAACCCCTGTGGGCATCAGAGGCAATGAGATGTGTATGCATGTGTTTCCAGCGTTTGATTGTAACTAAGGGAACAAAGTTATAACTAACGAGTTCATGGAATATAGAACACCACTGTTCAACACTCAGGGCAGTTTTCTCTAGATGCTTCTTCAGAAAAAAAAGAAAAGAAAAAAAGTAGAAAAGAAAGAAAAAAAGAAAAATTGGAATAAAATAGGAAAAGTTAAAAGTATGTCTTTTTCCAAGTGACTTATGTGCGTAGACTTATGGAATTGAGATACTATTTATATCATTAATTTGAGGGCTGATTATAATTTGGCTGACCAGGTCCCACAGGAAAATTAAGCTAGCATGTGTAAGAATTAATGGGGAGTCATTCTTTTGAAGGTTGTGATTAACGTGAAAGGTATTCTTGCTGTAATATTTTCTAAAAATACCAACCGTCTTATGTTAAGTTAAAATGTGTGACTGTGGGTTGATGGGGGCACCACTGAATGTTACTATGGCCATAATGTGGAGGGCTCCCTGTCTTATGGGTCTTCTGTATCAGTGTTATGCTCAACTCATCATTAAAACAAAACAAAACAAAACAAAAACAACAAACAACCAAACAAAAAATCCTCAAGAATTAAACAACTGGAAACTTATCATGGCCTCCCCGTTTAATGCTGCATCTGTAACAAACTCATTGAAATCTGACATAATACCCTTTTCTTCTTTCCGTTCCAGTTCTTGGGTATTTATATAGCAATTTTGGTCATATTTTGGTAATGATGTAGATTTACAGAGGCTCATAACAGATGAGTCATACGAAAGCTTTTCTTTCTCTCCCTCACTCTCTTTTTTTTTTTTTTTTTTCATTTCTGGAATCTTCTTGGCTTGACTTTCAAAACTCAGCCACTAATGGCACATCAATACAGAGTGGTTCTTCAAAACTCAGCCACTAATGGGACATCAATACAGAGTGGTTCTGTTTCTATTTCTAGAGGAGAGTGTAGTGACTACGGTGCTCAAGACATGGGGGTGTTTGGATTTAGGGACTTCCAAGTTGGCAAGACATGGTTATTTGTAACTATGTGGAGTCATACTTTTTCTGAAATTTTTTTCCTGTTATTTTGTAATAGCATAGCTAGCTTTGGCAATTCTGTCTATGCACCCATTCTATTTTTTTTCTTTAATTTTTACCTACTCATTCTTGTAAAAAAAAAATCACTTGTGTTCTAAGAACACTCTTTTAAAAATTGAAAGTGAGCAGAAATAGAATATATCTTCGTAAATATAGATAAATAAAATTATTTATTTTTACTTTATTTGTATGGGAGTTTTGGCCTCCATGTTATGATGTACCTGCAGTTCCCTGGAGGCCAGAAGAGGGCATCAGACCCCTCGGAAATGGAGTTACAGATAACTGTGAGCTGCCACATGGCGCTGGGACCTGAACCAGGGTCCTTTTCAAGAAAAGCACTCTTAACCACTGAATCATCTCTCTTGCCTCTAACCAGTCTTTGCTTGCAAACATGTTAATATTTTAGTAGTTCCTTCTCCAGCATTCTTAGCAAAGTATCTTTGTTAGGTTACATGCTATGAAATTTGGAATTTGACTTTGTTAGGTAATCTTGTAACACAAGTCAATCTTTGTTTGCTAGTAAGAAGGGAAACTACCACAACTTGAAATGCAACAAGGAAGGGCCTTTCTCTGTAGCCTTGGCTGTCTTCAAATTCGCCATCTTCCCGCGTTAGCATCTGAGTACTGGAGTTACAGGCACCTATCATTTCACCAGCTTTCTCTGGGTATTCTTGAACATGTTTGCTATTGCTGTCAAATAAAAATAGGAGTGTCTGTTAAGTAGTGCTGCTGACATTCATAAGCAAGACACAATGTTTGTGTAACTGATTTGCATTTTAAACTCATACTCTGTAATCAGAGGAAGACTTTAAAATGGTAATTGATGTCACCGAGATTGCATTGATACATTCACAGAAGACACATTTTTCAAGTCCAACACATTTATAGCAAGAAAGCTAATTAATTATTAAGATAATGTCTTTATGGAGCTCACTTTCGAAACTAACGTAGGGAAATATTTTCATTTCCAAATGGTCTGAGTAATTGCATTTTAATGTGTTTTTCCTTTTAGAAGTGGTTATTTCATGTGTTTTTCACGATGATTCAATAAGCTTAAATTTGTTCCTTTCCCAGATGTATTAGTATGATAGTCAATCTTAATTGTCCTCTTGCCTGAATTTACAATCACCATGGAAACGACTTTGGGTTTGTCAATGATAGTATTTTTAGATAACTTTGACCAAAGAGGTCAGACCCACCCTGAATCCGTGCAGCACCTCCTCCTGAGCTGGGAGAACTTGGACTGAAAACTATTGTTTATCTCTCTCTGCTTCTTGACCATGAATGCATCATTACAAGATACCATACATTACCACATGCCCTCCATGCCACAAGAGAAGGTGCCCCCTCAAATGTAAGTCAAAAATAAAACCTCCTCCTTTTTTCCTTTTTTCTTCCACATAACATGTTTATTGATTGGGATAATGAGACTAGTAGTTGATCTATGAAGGAACTCAGTTGAAAATTTTCCATCCCTTTTTTTATAGTATTGATTTGGTATAGTCTGAGTATTAAGTTGCTACGTTTCTGTCTTCTACTGAAGAAGCACCTGTTAGATTTTAGCACCATACTGTGATGGACTGAATGAATGAGCTATTCAGAGACCCACTCAGGAATATAGAAATTGCTCACTTAGCTGCTGAGAATATTGCAGACATTCACTATGCATAAGCCATCTTTGGGGTTGGTGGCCCACCATTGGATGTGTGATCTGATCAGACCACACATTATTTGATCAATACAGATGCTGAAGAGGTAGCTCATCACTGATGTGGCTTTCTATTTTTGAAGCCCTGTGCGGAATGTGGAGTCTACTGAAACTGTTGGTTTTGATTACAGATCTGTTGTCAATCCTCTGGGCTACCTACCCTTCTTTGTATAGGTGTTGAATCCTAGAGTTCTGAATAGACATTTAAGGGTACTTTGCCTGAGAAGTCCAGGTTTTGAATGTGATGGTGATACAGAATTCAAATGTCATAAAGGCATTTATTGTATATTGACTGTAAATTATAACATCTATTACTTCATTAAACTTTATTCTGGCCAATAAATCAAAGTAAATATTAATGAAATCAAACCACTTTGACTTTAGCAATCTTTTATGATTCTCTAAAACAATCAGACTCTCTACTTCATCATTGTTGGCTAATAACCAAAAGTAGATGAACAGTATGGCCAGTAATTGAACTCAACCAGAAAAAAAGGATCTACAGAAATCTCATCCTCTTTTGTGAAAGTCTTTGTGCTATTTTGATTTATAAGGATACAGTCTGATTTTTAAACAGAGGAAAAGATGAAACAGACACTTGTTAATCACAGTGGAACTTCTGAAATAACTGTTGCTGCAGGAGCTATTGTCTCAGTATTTCTCTTAAATTTTTCATGAAGACATCCACTCCCCTTGGACACTGCAAGTTTCAGGGGGTGATTTAAGCAGTTCTGAAACACATAATGTCCTTCCCAGTCCGAGTATACAAGCATCACTCCTTGGCATCCATTTAAAAGCAATGCCTTTCAGCAAAGCGAGAAGTCTCTCCCTTGTAATTGCTCACTGAAAATGTGTTTTCTTATGAGTGCAATCTCTCATGCAAGCTGTGAGGAATAGGGATGGTACCCAGGGAGTTAGTAAAATAATATTGTTGTTTCTCTAGCTAGCTTTTCCAGGTGCAGTGTCTGCCTCTTTCAAACAAAATCTATAGTTTCGGAATAGAATAACCCCTCGGCAAGTATCAATAGTCAAAAACAAAACAAAACAAAACAACCCCCCCCCCAAAAGCCGGAGAGGTACGGGACTCATCCAACACAAACAAGATTAAAAATTCAGCGAGAGACAGAAAGCTGGATGTGCACTGAGCGACTTTTCATCAGCATGTCTGTCTGAAAGAAATTATTTCCCAGTGTTCTCCTTTCCTTTTCTTCACGAACAAGGTCAAGGGCGGTATTCCCAGGCATAATAATGAGACGACTGTTTTCGGCAGGGAGAAGCATTAATAAACAATGGTGAAGGTTAAGAAGTAGCTTTGATGTTCTGCCCCTTCAAATTGATGTCACAGCCAGAGAATCAGCAGCCCTAACAGATTCTCTGCTGTCCACCCAGGGATCTGCCTTGTGTTTGCCCATCTGCACAAGATTAGAGTCAGGTGGACTTAGGCGTGGTGGCTTGCAGCGTGGAAGAGCTCTTTTGTGGATTCTGACCTGTAGGCCTCCCGAACTCAGTAACTACTTCCTCTTATTTATATTTACTGTTAGGCAACTCTTCAACTCCAGCTGCGAATGCTAGAGCCCTGAAGGCAGGAGGCGCAGGCTGGGAGCCGGCAGAGGGCGCATGGCACCCTCCAGCTTCAAGCCAAGGATGCTCCTTTTACCTGTTTCCAGGCTATGGACCAGCCCATTGTCAATAGCAAGGCTTTTTTTTTTTTTTTTTTTTCCCTCAAGCCAGTGTCAGGCAGCTCCTATTGCTCCCTTTCTGTCAGGAGCACCTGGAAGTTACAAGTCACTGAAAACCTGCTGTATGCAGGCTCCCCTGCAGTATGTTTATCAGAAGAAGGGACCTTAATGAGTCATCCTGTTTTCAAATGGAAATTGCCTGGAATTTGCGCATGCACTTTGCAACTGCATTTAAATCAGGCAAACATTAACTATGAATGTGGATGATGTGGGAACAGAAAGATGGGTACAAAACACCAGAATAGGGCTGTATTGTGGCAAGGCCACTCTCTATGGAAAAGTTGTAGTTGGCCAGGGTACAGACTATAGCTTAAAAAAGAACAGAGGAGGACTGAAGAGACAGTTCGGCAGTGAAGCACACGCGACACTTCTGCAGGGGACCTCGGCTTGGTTTCCAGTAAGTATGGTGGTTCACAACCACATGTAACTCTTGTTCCAAGGGATCCAGTGACACGTTCTTCTGGCCTCTGTGGGCACCAGGCAAGCATGTGGTGTACTTACATTCATGCAGTCTAATGCTTATACACATAGACTGAAAATAAGTGAACCTTTAAAAAAAAAGAACAAAGAGGTGGGGTTAAAACAGAGACCGGAGGAGGAGAGTAGTTATAACCTCTAACCCTTTGCAGAGTCTCAGGGTGGTGTCACCAGAGAACTGGGTGATGTCACATGCCTACTGTGTTCATTCAAGTGATATAAATAACAAAGAGAAAGGAATCTACTGGTTTATGCCTAGAAATTTCTTTGAATTTACATTATTTTATTAAGCAGTCTTTCTCTCTCTTTCTTTCTTTTACACACACACACACAATATATATATATATATATATATATATATATATATATATATATATATATATATATGTTCAATTCTCAAAGCAAAAGTATGAAGGGTATCATTATTACCATTTTTTTTTTAGATCGGGAAATTAGAAGCTAGAAAGGTCAAGTAACTCAACAGAAATGTAGCAAACTGAAGTTTTAGCCTTGGGAAGTTGCCTTTAGCAGCTAAACTTAAACAGGAGGCCATGGTATCTGTGTATTTCCAGTGCCTTGCCTTACTACTTTGATTCCTCTGACTTACTGGGATTCAGTGTTTTTAAGCCTTTACTGGTCATTTAACCTTTGATTTCCAATTGTTTTCTCTGTCAAAGAGGCTTGGCTTATTAACCTAAGGAAGGCAAGTCAGAAACCACCTGATGTGACAGCCAGACCTGCTCAGTGAGGTGAAGCACCTAGATGAACCTCTCCTCTAAAAGCTTAGGCTGCCTTACCTTATAACCCTAGTTTTACACATTTTAACTTTTGCAATGGGTTCCCCTACGCAGTCCTCAGACTTGTGATCCTTCTGGCATGGGATTATGGGAGTGCATCCTCACATTAGGAGACCATTTTCACAAATCATAGTGAACACGGAACTCTACCTGGAAATGTAGTTCCAGCAAATGCAAAGAACTCCCATGTACTGAGCATCCATTTTATAGGAATGAGGGGGCTCATTAGCCTGAATCCATGGTAGTACCCCCAGTAAGTGATGTTAACCAGTATTTCTTAACACATTTAGTAACATATGAATTCTTCTTACTTACTTGAATTAAATTCGCACTTCCTGTGTTGCCTATAAGACCAAGCTTTGCTGAGCAGCTTGCTGAATATAACTTTCTCTGGGCTAGAATAGTAGAGTACTTAAAGACTTTAAAGAGAGTCCCCCTAGGTTTGACCCTTGTCCTGATAATGCATATGGAGCTATGTGCTCTTCAGTGAATCATTTACTTTCTTTGTGTTCTGTTTATCAATGACATGGACCTAAGAGCATCAACCTTGTTGAGTTGTGTGTGGTTGAGATGAGTGAGTTGAAGCTGCATCTTTGGAATGGCCACGGAGTTCATGAGTCAGTATTGCCAGTGTTGTCTGTTGTCGCCATCATCTGTGTGGGCCTTAATGTCATCTAGAGATTGCTTACATTGGAGCAATGCTCCTTTTTAAGGCAACCTTCCTTTAGAACACAGACTATATTTGGGTTTGGAAAGGTTTAATGGATGTCATGTGTAGTATTAGCTATCTAAGTTATGTGCTTGTCCAAATACAGAAGCAATTCCATTGAATAAGTTTTCCTATCAGCAGTGAAAGCTGTCTGCGTGTAGGAGAAACAGAGTTTGGCCTCACCACCATCTGTCTGTCTGTCTTCGGGTTGTTATTTCATCTCTTAGAGACTCAGGACTTTCTGTCTGTTTTTATCTTATGGAGCAGAAATGGCACCATTAAGAGACCTTTTCAAGAGCAGTGTTTCCAGTAACTAACACGTGCATTGAATAATCTAGAGATGCTTTACTTAAATTATGAAGAAGTCTGTGCTGTGACGGACATACAAAAACGTGGACTATGTTGATTAAAAACATTCTGTGAGCATGTAGAGCAGAATAAGAGACTAAAGAGCGATGTCAAAGAGGTGTAGAAAACATGGAAGCCTTCCTAACAGAAGATGCTGGAATGTTGGAGAACTCTTGAAGTCACACGCGAAATGACAGATTCTTTGGCCATACCCCAAAGGAAAATCTTTAAAACTCTTCATAAGCCCATGAAATTCTTTTCCATTTTTTTTCATGGTGTGGTGAGCTCCCCGTAGACTAGCTTCTGGCAGGGTCTTGGGAGATGTCTCAGTGGGTAAAGTGCCTGCTGTATAAATGTGAGGATACAATCCGATCCCTAGGACCCATGTAAAGCCAGATGCAGGTCTGTGGGTTACCCCTCCATTCCTGAGTGGGAAGCAGAGAGAGGAGAATCTTCAAAAGCTTACAAACCAGGGAGTCTGATGTATGCAGCAATGAACAGTGGACCCTGTCTCAATCAAAGTGAAACAGAAGAACTGACCCCCAGAGAGTCACCCACTGACCTCTGTTACCACATGAACATGTGTGTGTTTACACACAGAGGAATTTAAAACAGATAACCTATTGTACAGAAAGTAGTTTGGATTTCAACAGCTCTGAATTGTCTCCATGTTGGAAATATGACTGACTAGATGACCTATAGAAAAATACACATTTTTTTTCCATATAGTTTTGGGTTCAGTATCTCCTCATGAGAAATGAAATGAAAGCTATTTAGAGTTTTTTTTTTTTTCCCAAAATGAAAATTTGCTGTGAAATTATCTATGCAGAGTTAGAATTAAAGTCACATGCTTGTGAACATTTCTTTTCTCACCTGGTAACCTTTTGGCATCAGCATCTACAACTCCTGAGACCTTCCCGTATTTCTACCCAGTTAGATACCATTGAGCCCTTTAGTCCCCTGAACTTTGGCAAAGCACAGTTCTGCCCGAGACCGTAGCAATACAACATCAACGCTGACGTCTCTGCTATGCTTCAAGGCTTCAGAAGACCAGAACCTTTTGCACAGCACATGCAGTTTTGATGTGGAAGATGCTTTTCAACAGGCAAAATCATTTGCAACAGATTTCAATTTAATCTTCCTGAAGTCTCATCAGGGTGTTAAAGGAGCTCATAGATCTACTGTAGTTGTGTGCAACTCACATTTAGGGCCTGGAGGATTCCAAAAGAAGACCCCTAACTTTCCCTTTCTCTCAGTACTGCTTATGGTGACTTCACTCTTTCTGGACCATTGTTCTTTTCCAGTAGAAGAGCTCTCACCACATAAATCCAAAGTGGAAGAGTGGACCCAGAGAATAGATCAGAACTGAAATCCGTTTTCTGTGCTTTCCTTGACAAATGGGATCGTCTGAGTTTCCAATCATGTTAAATTTGCTTACTCTGGCAAAAATTCTTGTTTCTTTTGTTGATTAATTCTTGATATTAGATCACAGTTTGTACAAATATTCTTTTCAATTATTTCCAAAGCTTTTATGGAGTATTCTGGTTTTTCCCTCTTCAAATTTATGAGCCTTGTCAATATTATCCAGAACTTGGACATCTGAACAGGCCTCCCATGGAGACCCGACTCCTTGGCCTTACTTTTCTCTACTCCATAAAATAGCATTTTTGGACTTTATTTGACAAAAATCTTAAACCCTACAACCACATAATGTTTATTATTTATATATTAATGAGGTGATGCGTATAAAATAAGTTGCCTGCTTTATAAAGGCTAAAGCTCCCCTGTGTACAGGAAATATGTCCAAATACCATTTAGTCTCGTTCAGTTTGGGCACATCCCTGGATGAGACTATGTACTTAGAGTCAAGCTGTTTCTATAGCACTAGTACTCAGAGTTTCAAAACTGCAAGAAGGGTGAGAAAGGTTAATCATTCGTTCCCCTCTGGGATCTAACTGATAATCGCTTAGGCAGTGTTCAATGCAGAGGATCCACTTTTTGTAAACCCAGATTTTAAAATCTTTATAGACTCAGGGCCCCATCATGAGAAGGCCCTGGCCAAGCATGGTGGAGATAGGAATGTAAACAGTCACACAGATCGCTTGACAGTGGCAAGCAGAAATATATGTTAAAAGTCTTACTTTATGCTTAGCTCCCAAGGGTATAAAAAGGCAGCCGTGACAGAGAAATGCCTCAGAGAGGCCATGGCCACTGGTGTGTACGGTGTCCATGCTTCTCTAAAGAAGTGTGCTCCTGTGCATAGCTGAAGTCTTCCATCTTTAGAAGTGTTAGTTTAACTTGTTAGAGCTCAGTCATCTGGTGCCGATCACTTGGCTTTCCTGCCATGTTCCAGCAAGGGTAGCGGTCTTGATTTTGGTCTCTACAATGCCTCTTCTACTATTCTTTCCCAAGTATCGGTGCTGCGAGCTAGAGAAATGGTGGACAGAGCTTTTAAGAAGTTACATTTCTTCCTCTTCCTCTCTCCTTCTCTTCTTTCCCCCACCTTCCTTCTCCTCCTGTTTCTCCCTCCCTCCTCCTCCTTTTCCTTCTCCACAATCCTCTCCTTTCCCCTCTTCTTTTTTCTCTTTATCCTTTCTCCTCACCTTCTCCTTTACACGCTCCCTCTTCCTCCTACTCACACTCTTCCTCCTCCTCTTCTCACTCCTCCTCCTACCTCTCCGTGCCCTCCTCTCCCTTCTCTTACTTTTCTTCTCTTTCCTTACCTCCCAACCCTCCCTACACCCCTCATAGAGTGGCTATGTTGAACACAAGCCCCTCTTATGCAAGGTATTGTTAGCAGCTCCCTTTATGGAAAAGGGCTTCTGAAATTCGGGGACAGAGAAGGAGGCAATGCCAACATCTGTTCCTGGTTAATTTCCCTTGATTTCAACCTGCATAGCCATGTGCCCTGCCCCTTGTTTTCACTTAGGAAAAAAAAAAAAAAAAAAAAGCTCCTTTCTCACAAATGTTTAACCTATAGAGATAAAATAGAATGCTTCAGAAACAAGAATGAAGGCTCAATTTTTGCCAGCACCCACCACTCACCAGCTAGTGGTTTAGGATATTGCTTATTGGTGGCTCATCTAAAAGTTCCAGCAAAGGGTTTAGAACTAAGGTTTGGAGTTGAATACACTTAACATATTCTTAAATGAATTATCAACAGATTATAAATAAAACACTTAAGACAGCATCCTTAAGTTACTTGAACAATGTGTAAGATATTTGCGAAAGCAGATTCTCCATTTTTAATCTCCCCTCTATTTCTGCCCTCTCAAATTTCTCATATTAGATTTATTTTCACAATTGGAGAAATGATTGATTTTTCTATCGTCTTAAGACATCTATGAGATGGTAAAGTGAAAAAGAGTTAATCATATGGAGGAATTTGTGAAGGGATATTAGGTTTAGAAATAAATTATTTCAACATGTGAGGTTTTTGTTGGGTTGCCAAACAAAATCCATGTGGTGGATCACAAGGTGAGAACCAGCAGCGCCATGTGGTGGATCACAAGGCCAGAACCAGCAGCTCCATGTGGTGGATCACAAGAATAGAACCAGCAGCTCCATGTGGTGGATCACAAGGCCAGAACCAGCAGCGCCATGTGGTGGATCACAAGGCGAGAACCAGCAGCTCCATGTGGTGGATCACAAGAATAGAACCAGCAGCTAGTAGGCTTAAGTTTCTTGGGTTAGTAAAACTTAAGCAGGCATTCAGATATCACATTTTTAAAGCAGTTGGGTGGTTTGCAGCAGAATATTTACCTATAAACATACATTCAGAGAAGAAGTTTTAATGGACATAATTATAAGCAAGTAGAACAATTATTAATCTCTGTCATTCATGAGATATAGTATATTTAATTATATTTATTCTAATATTTCAAATTACAGATGAGGCTGGAAGAATTTGGTTATATCTCTGATTTTAATCATAAAAGTAATGTAATTTGGGGAAATTTTATTTAGACTTATGGAGAGAGTTTACTAATGGTGAAAACTTGAGTTTTCTAGTTCTATAATTCACCCAATAGAAGGAAGTTGACTTTAGCCATAGTTCAAGCCTGTCTTCAGCTTTCTAAGGAGATTCTGTTAGAAACAGCCATATATTCTAATGCTTTGAAGCTATTATGAACCTAAACGTTTGCTCCTTAAACAATAATCTGAATTACGTTGGCTTTCTGGGTTTAGATCTTGAGTGATTTCCGAAGGCTGAGTTATAAGTGTGGCTGCTTGGCTGTGGTACTGTGGGGCTGTGAGACACCCTGAGGAAATGAAACCTGGGAGAAGGAAGTTATTAAATCTCTCCCTAATCTTTACCTCTGTTACTCTCTGCTTTTGACCCTCAACTGCCATGAACTGATCAGGTTCGCTCTACCCCAGTCCCCGAGATGACCTGTAGGCATGCTGTAGGCTCCAAACCAATACATCCAACAGTTCTTGCTTCCTTTAAATTGATTTTCTCAAGTATGACTGTCACAAGGATGGCAGAGTTTTATAGGAGAATGGTGTCTACCTCTACTATAGGCGACGTGTCCTTTCTGTGTACTTTTGGGTTAAGCAATATTTTTGAGCCTGCCTTGGTGGCAAATGTCCATAATGCCAGCCTTTGGAAAGCAAAGACAAGAGTACCAGGAACTCAAGGTCGTACTTGATCTCACAGAGAATTGGAGGCCAGCCTGTGATACACTGAGTCCTGGATCCTGCCTCAACAAATAAGTAAACAAAAGAAAATATTTTTGTTCTTGTCTGTGCTAAAAATAAATCAGTCTAGTTTTAATGATAGAATGAGCTTAGGCTGTGGCTAATAACACAAAATAAAGTCTCAACCAAATACTGTGGGGATTGATCTTGTGCACTGTGTATTCAGAGGCTAAGTTCTGTGCCCCAAGATCAGGTTGCCCTCTGGACATGGGCATTGTATGTAGCATTGTATGACCAATGTGCTGTAAAGAATACTTTCCAATAATTTCTGATTGGTAAATAAAAATCTAGAGCCTGTGACTGGGCAGGGAGTATTAGAAAGCAGAACATCAGATTGAGTCAGGAGATCTCAGGTAGGAACAAGAAGGACAAAGGAGAAGGGAAGAAGGCAGCCACCATGAGGCAGGATGGGCCATGAACACATGGCTAAGAGAAGCTTGCTCTGAGGACGTGCATGGAACAGAGCAAGATTCATCTGGCAAACAATGGGGCATTTATCTGGTTATTGATAAGTTAGTTGGGTTGGAATAGCTCAGAACATGCCTAACATAGTCCCCAGCAGCTTGTTAGTAAATTTTAGCATCTTTATATTGTTTACTTGGGAGCTAAACAAGATAGAGTAGGGCAGAAACCCCACATAAAATTACTTCAGTGAAGTCACAGAAGAAAGTGATTAAACCTGACGATCTATAAAAAGTACAGTTCTAACTGTTTGAGTCACAGACTTGGGGCAATCTTAGGGAAGCTTTGGAAGACTATATTCAGTCCCACACAGGAGCAAGTGTCTTCCCATGCATATCAATTTCAAGAGGTTCAGAAGTGCAAACTCAAAGGATTTTCTGGTTCAGTTTTTTCCTGTAATACTTATTGTCTGCAGGAGAGCAAGAGCAGGAGAGTGAGATTGAAAGAAAGAGAGAAGAGAGAGAGAGAGAGAGAGAGAGAGAGAGAGAGAGAGGAGAGAGAGAGAAGCTTTGGGAATTAGCCGTTAAAACGTGTCATGACATATATAGAGGAAAATTAATGGCTAATTCTCAAGCTGTTATCTTTGATCTTGTAAATTTTCATTTAGGTTTGTTTGGCTTGTATTCATGTTAAAATCCATGCTGCTTTAGAGCATGCCAATTTTTGGTCAACCATACTGGTGGCAAGTTCCTGGGGCAAAGCCAGCCTGAATGTAAAATATGCTATGGATAACCCCCACAGTGTAAGCTCTGTGTGTGGGTAATTATGAGTATTCAACAGGTTTCATGTTCCAATAAAAGCATCTACTCCAAGGAGAAATCTTGTTTCCTAACAAAAGCAGGAATAAGTTTTGCCCAGGGTGGATCCTATATTGGCATATGCACGGACTTTAGGGGGCATTATCATTTCTTATTCCAAAGTTCTCTGATGAGAATCCTCTCTATTTAGAGATATATTCCAAAATGACACAGAAAACAGAACATATTTAGCCATTCTCATGCTTATTTTTTTCCCCTCTGTTCCTCTGGGCTTACACTCTCTCACAAAATTTTAAAGACAGTTTACGGGGGTCACCCTATAGTGATGTTGAATCTGAGTCTTATTAACAGTCTTATTAACAGTCTGAGTAAAGGACTGTCAAATGAAAGTACTTTTGAGAATTTATTTTGATAATAAGCGGCTCAGGCATTTCTCTCTTAAAACACTTTAGTAGATAACAACACATTGTGATGCGTAAATCAGACTCTGAAAAGGCTAACTATCCCAAGCCACTAAGGTTACAGTGACAAAGCCATATCCATCCAGCTAAGTTCAAACCTACAATCCTGTTAAGTATCTCCCACTTCAGAATTTGGCCATATTAGGGGTTTATCGGCTGCTCGGCTGACCCTTGGTGACTATTGTATAGGGAGATGCTCAACTCCATAACTGTAGGAGCTTCCTGATGGGGCACCCAGCCAAGCACATCATCCTCATTGTCCTCACTCCTGTCTGGATGCTCAGCTTCTGTACTCTTTGAAGGAGGGGAGTGGACTAGACTACACCAGCTGGATGTTTCATGTACCAGAGCCTATAAAACTAAATGACTTCTTCACTAATAAACATCCTAGTCTTTGAAGTTGTAGAAAGAATGATTTAAGACCTCCACATATGCCTTTTAGATAACAACCTGTTTTTTTTTAAAAATCAAATAATAGAAGATTAATTTGAAAATAAAGCAAACAGCCCCTGAGTCACTTATTTCCTGGTATTGTATAATGGTAAAAGTATTTGCTTAAAATGTGTTGAAAATTTACAAATTGTTTAATGTTGACATTTTATAAATATACTAGCTAATATCATGAACACTAATGTTTTAATCCTCAAAAACATTCGAGTAATTGTAACCAGCTTTCATATATTGAATTTTCAATGAAAACTCAAATTTGAAATAGTTCTGTCTTATTTATAGTATCTATATTAAAAAGTTCTAGAATGACTTCTTGTTATGTTTTAAGGAAAAAATTTAAAAGATGCAGTAACTATTTTTATTCAATGATCATATTTATTTATTTCATATTTATTAATAAGCAGTATTTATTTCTATTATTAGTTCAGATCTTGATATTTTGTATCTTTCTGATGTTTATTTCAGTGATGGTGTACCATATAACAGTCAGCAGTCTTGGGGTTCCTGGATGTACTGTGTCTGTTAGTTCTTTTTGGTTTGGTTGTTGTGTCTCTTCATGGTTTTCAAAATGAAAACAGAAACAAAAATTCAAGTTGAAGTGTTCTCTCTCTCTTCCTTCCTTTTTTCCTTCCTTCCTTCCTTCCTTCCTTCCTTCCTTCCTTCCTTCCTTCCTTCCTTCCTTCCTTCCTTCTTTTTTTCTTCCTTCCTCTCACTCCTTCCTCTCCTCCTTTCTTTCTCATTTGTTTGAATTCCTTCTCTATATTCAATGAACTGGGAAAGATCCTTGATTAATTGATGAAAAGTTTAATGGCAAGAAATACAACAGAGAATAAAATGCCTCTCTGTGGAGACCTTTAGTAGTCCTCTATACTAGTGTTCTCTATGTCATCCTTTATTCCACAGAGGGTCATTAAAAGAGGTTGGGTTAGGGGTTGAATGGGGAGCAAGTATACTCTTGTATTAATGATAATTCATCATATGAACATGGCTAGTCCCAGGATGCCAATATCTCAAGCTCAGAGCAATGGTGTAAATGTAACCTTTATTCACCAGATGTAATCGTCATCTTGTAAGCCCATCCTTTCTAGTTCTTTCTGAACTCTGGCTAGCTGGTTCATCTCAGCTGTTCAGGCTCAAAACTCCTCTCCAACCAGACTGATCAAACTGACTTCTTTTGAATTCTGATTGAATTTTTCTGCTTGGCTTCATACTAATTTTGGCACTATGTTGTATAATTTTCTGGCTTTCTCATGCCCTGGCTCATTCTTCTTCATCTGTGACCTGTTTCTGTAAAACTGTCCTGATGAAACTGCCTCCTCTCTTTCTCTGTCTGCCTGTCTGCCCCACCCCCACCCCCATCCTGTGCTCTCTGAAGTCAACTCTCTTCCCTGAATCTTCTTATGAGAATTGTGTGTATCCCCTCTCTGACTCACTTTGACCCTTAGATATCATTTTCAAACATGACTGCTTTCTTCTCTAAACTACCTTTACTTTCACTGTTGGGGACTAAGGGTGTATATTAAGGACGAGTCTGTATTCCAGTCAGATCACACTGTAATCCAGGACATGTTTGCATTCCAGCCGGATCACATAGACCTAGAGGTCTTTGAATGTTATCCTTGCCAGAGCAACCATGTTGCTGGATTAAAATTCCTCTATAGGATGACAAAGCCTTCTGCTGGTCCAAGTTTAGATGTTGACAATGTTTGCAGAAAGTTTAAACTACAGTTTCTTCCTGGATAACTGACACTTGACACTCATTCCCTACTGAGAACCTGTAGATTATCTAACTCACTTCCTTCTTTGGCTGTAAAGAATAAATATACCAAGTTTCTGGGATGCTAGTGCAGCTCTGTCAGAGTATACGGAACACCTAATCCCAACTTTTTCTGTACCCGTTGTCAGTTGTTTCTTCATTCCCTCTTGCCCTAGTCAGTCAATCACAAAACCATGTTGCAGCAGTATTAGTTATCAAAAGTTGCAATTGTTGACTTCTAAACCATAAACTAGTGTTTTTTTTCCTTTTATTTGTACCTACCTGCTGTCATTAAGAACAAGATTTTTGGAAAAAGTTTGAAAGCAATGAATCCATTTATATTTGCTTTAGAGTTCAGGATATAAGCAAATGTATCTGGCTTTCGTTTCTTGTCCCGTCTCTTATTTCCTTTCAATAAATCTACTATTGGAGAGACTAACCAGATACTCCTAACTTTGCTTCCAGGTTTGTGAAATTGGATAGGTTCCTAGCATAAAGAGATAATCATGTGTGCAGAATATAGAAAAGTGCTAAATTGTTCTACTCTGTTTTTGGGCAAGGAGAAAGTTTAATGAAGACATTATTAATGGCACCTAAGTTTGTGCTTTTCTTGCACTAAGTAAGTGAATGCAGGAGAATGGCAATGTTGAGGACAATTTGGGCAACATAGTGAGGTCCTGTCTCATATAATCAAGGAAACAAGGCAAAACCAAATCAACCCAAAAAAACTACAAGTACATAATAACCAGCAATAACAATAAAGACTGTCTTAAGGAGTGGTGTATGGGACTCAATGAGGAGACCATGAGAACAGTATGTGCACACTTAAGTAAAACTAGTTTTAGTGAATGATGGTTGATGCTGAGGGAAGAAGGTGGAAATCAGTTGGAAAGGCCAAACCTGCACTTCCTTACCTCTCTAGGCTCTGGAGAAAGAGGTTTCTGCAGCCATATGACTCTCAAGTACCCTCAGTTAATGGGGTTGCTTCTTTTACCTATATCCCAGGATATTGGAGACATTGGACATTTGATGAATGGACCTTCATAGTTTTCATTGTTTTTATAAAACATTTATATTGTGGTCTCTCAAATATTTTCACTGAGCTAAAGCAAATCCAGGGTTGGTGGTAATCCCTTATTTATTTTAATTTTTAGACTTGTCTTTAAGAAAAGTAATACAAAATTAAAAATATAACCTTATGTATGATGTAGCTTTTATTTACTTAGAATTACAAAAACAAAGCAAGGACAATTATCCCAAACATCATAGAATCCAGGAAAATAATGCAATATTTACACTAAATGCTGGAAATATTTCTCCAATGATCTTTCTTCCTTTGTTACTTTTGCCTGCAGTATCTATGGTTTAGTATATGACATTTTTTTCCTGATATTTATTTTCCATGGAGAAAACAAACAATTCAGTTTGTCTTCTAGCATGATAGAAAAAATCTGTTTTTTTATAATCAATAAGTAGGATACATGCATCATGAAGTTGACATAATAACTCTTAGCTGTTTGGTAGGCTTGTGTAATACCCAACATGGCATGATCACAAGTGTCGCACACACAGTTGGCATCCAAAGTGAGAAAACAGTTTAATGGGATTGTAATTGCTTGTTTTCCATCATGGATTTCTAACAGGGAGGAATGTCCTTTTAATGCATCTCCAGGTACCAGTCCTTTTGCCTGTAATGATTAAAGGAGCTTCCTGCAGATGAGCCTCTGGGCTTGTAGCCCACAGGGAAGGGCCGGCGGGAGTAGTGAACCAGTGGGAGGATGAGCAGAAAGGGACAGATGTTTCAATATACACCTGTTCAACTTTCACTCAAATAAAAGCATATGTTTATGTGCACATACTGCTAGGGTCCTTCCTGGGATCTGGCAAGGTCTTTAATAAAGGAATGCTGAGACATAAATTTCATTAGCTTCAAAGTAAATCTAGTCCTCTGCCCTCAGAGTCTTCCCCCTTTCCAAACAGCTATGGTCTTTCTTTCTTTCAAAACCTTCACAGCATGTTCTGATCACCTCTTACAGAAGCAGATCTTACAGAAGCAGCTATTGTACACGGCCCTATTTAAAACACGTCAGTCTATGAATCTCATGCACAAATTGGTGTGTACTCAGTGAATACAGTCATGACTATTTGTGTCTCACCCCAGTGTTGGTCTCAGCCATCTTCCAGCATACTCACTGTAAAATCCTTGTGAAATACAACGCCAGACACTTAAAGAACAGTTTCTCTGCAAACATGAAGTCTTATCTGCTACTAACAGACAAAGGCTGCTTGAGGGTAGATGAGATGGCTCAGCTGGAGGAAGTCCGTGAATGAAAACCCAATGACCCCAATTTGATCCCCAGATCTCACGAGGTAGCAACATCAGAGAATTGTCCTTTGACTTTCATATATATATACCACACACAACTTATTCGAGTGCCTAAGAGGCATACATATGTGTACACATACTTATCCCCATGTGTATGCACATGTGCATGTGCATACACAGACACACACACATAAAGCATTAAAATGAGATGCTTATTACCCTGCTAGATATATATTCCAAAATTATCTTCTGAAAAGGTTGTATCGATATGTAGCAGAGTACATATTAGAATCATTGTTTTATCACACTCTCTAAAATGATGGTAACTGTATTATTCAGGTTCCCACATAATTCCATTTCATACATTCATTTACGATGACGTGTCTTGCTACACTGAGACTTACCACTTGGGATCATAGTATATAGTTTAAGGAAGCCTTGTATCCTTCAGAAAAGCAATTATGATTTTTCTTCTATGTGTTTGCTCACATTATTCAGAAGTTCTGCTTGTTCCATGTTTTATTGCTTCCATGAAAATCATTCCTTGTTTCTTAGTTGTGAATTTTTGTTGGTATTTATTTGTTTATTTACTTACTTATTTATTTATTTTTCATTGCTGGTATACAGAGACACTATTTTTGTACTTATTAATTATTTAATTGTGGATTATAATACCTGTTCAATTAAGATAGAGACTCTTGAAGACAGCCTGTGTTTGTTTACTATGTGCTTGAGACACTAAGTATAAGCCAGAGTGCTCTTTGAGATTAAATTATTGCTTAAATCTCCTTATATGATAAATTGTATTAATATAATTCTTCATATTAAGCCATCACTACACTTGTGAATACATTCTTTTTTGTCATAAATGTTTTATCCCTTTAATATCTCCTGAATATTCTCTTTACATGTTCTGTAGGCAGAGCTGTTATGGATGATATGATAGCAAGTATCAATAGATAACTAAACTAGGGTCTGCATGAGATAATGCTTAATTTTCCAGTGTAGAGTAAGGGGGCATTAAGCAGATGTTAGACAGCTGTATTTCCTAAGAGGCTTAAGCTTCGTATGAAAGAAGCATGGTATGAAACCACTTAAACTGCATATTTGTGTGTGTGTGTGTGTGTGTGTGTGTGTGTGTGTGTGTGTTTTAAAATATTTTTGTGAGGGAATGGGTAATTTGTGTATCTGTCTGTCATGTGGATATATGCTTGTAAAGATCTTTACTGGGGTTGTAGCAATCAAGTTTCTCCATGTTAATGGAGACTACAGGTTATTATTATTATCATTGTTATTATTATTAGTAGTAGTATTAGTATTAAAAATCACACTTCAGATTCATTGATAAAATTGAATACGCTCAATATAAGAAGTTTTTCTTAATATCCAACTCGGAAATAACTATTTTAAAAAAAAACCTGAACTTCATTTTGAACAGACCATGTATGTTCATATCTATAAATAAAGATATATGAGATAGGGGTACCTGAACTATCATTTCATGTGCATTTTAATTCACTTTTCTTCTTTTGCAATTAAGAAAGAGTAAAACAAATGGATCGTCCAGCATTATCAAGTAGATCTACAGGTAGTATGATCTACCAGGCTCCAGTGCATTATTTCAAACCTATTGTGCCACAGACACCCCTGACTAAACTCAGTGGGTCATAGAACAAGCAAGAAGGCATGAGCATGAGAAGGGGATTAGTGAGAAAAAGGTAGAGAGAGTGGGGATGAGAGTGCTCAGCGTGCACTGTGTAGGTGGGGGAAGTTGTCAGAGAACAACTTTAATTAATTAAACATTAATTAATTAATTAATTAAATTGATTAATAGCATTGCAACAAGGTAATGTTAAACCTCTGCTGCTTGGACATCCTACTGGACTTTTCAGTTATCTATCTATCTATCTATCTATCTATCTATCTATCTATCTATCTATCTATCTATTCATTAAATTATTGTGGGAGAGGGGGTGGTAAGATAGTAAAAGCCAGAGGAACAGGGAACTTTCTGTGAGATTGTGTCTTTTGGGAACATCAGAAGCTATATCCATAAGATCTCACCAACATGACTGCCTAAGCATGAGTTGACCGAGGACAATAATAGGTCAAAGCGGACAGGACAAAGCTCAACAGGCCTCTACTCTACATAGAGAACTACAGGTAACCAAGGAATGCTAAGAGTGGACAAATAATCTTCCCTAGGGTTATTCCCCAGCTGGTTATTCAGTATCAAATGATCTGTCCTGAAAGGATACAGATAGGTAACACAATATGGACCTAGTCAGTAGTATTTATATATTTAGGAATACATGTGTATCTGCATATACAAATATGTATGTAACAACAATCAATGATAAAAGAGGCCATGACTTTAAATGATAGCAAGAAGGGGCATATGGGAGTGTTTGAAGGGATGAAAGGGAATGGAGAGATGATATAATTATATTATAATGTCAAAAAATAAAAGGAAATTCAAAAAAGAAATTGTTTTTGCTAAAATGTCAGAATTGTGTAACACAGACCGTGTGGCCTACACAACCTGGTCACTTTCTCAGGGTTCTGGAAGTTAGGGGTAAAACGGTCAAGGTGTTGGTAGTGGTTATGTTTTTTGAGATCCCCATCCATGACCTATAGGTGAATGCCTCTATACCCTGTCAAAACATGGTGGACCACTTTTGTTGTCTTCTGCTTACAAGGCTATTATTGGTTCACCCTAATGGCCCCATTTTACCTCCATCACTACTCTTTAGAAAAAAGAATATTTTTGTTAATCCTTTGAGTTTTATAAATGTGTTTTGATCATATTCACCCAAACCCTTGCCCCAAACTCCTCACAAATTCATTCTTGCCCCCTTACCCACAGCCGTGTGTTCTCGCCCTGTAATAACTCATTGAGTCCAATCTGTGTTGTTTGTATACTTCTGGAGATGGGACCACCCACCTGAGTGTGGGGGACCAACCAGAAGCGAAATCCTTACAGAAAACCGACTCTCCTGATCACAGCACGACTCCTTTAGAGATCTCATCTTCAAATGCACTCCCCTAACAAACTCAGGTCGAGGACTTCAACACATAAATTTGTTGTTAGAGCATAATTTAGCCCATAACAGGTTTTGTTTTTGTTTTTGTTTTTAAGTGAAAGATGTTATAAGTTTTGTTTGGATCTTTGAGTTCTTTTAACACATCAAAGCCAAGCTGATCTGACACCCTATGCTTCTTGTAGCATTAACAGGGACATTGTTGTAGTTTCCTCGAGTGCTAAGTGGCGATTTTCCAGCTCACCAAGTACAAGCTGTGTCAGCTGCTTGCACACACATCTCTTCACTGCAGGCAGCAGGATTTGCAGCTCCAGTCTTTGAGTTTCATGATATTTATCTGCTCATGGCATTGGGTGCTGAGTGAACCAATGTATTATATCTCTCCCAGCCATTGCTTGCTGGGCTTGGTTTATTTGCAATTGTTTTTCCTAGAAAGGTCTCCTGTATTCTGTTTCGTACATTCTTTCATATTCCATAACATCAGAGCGCTATTTTCTAATGTGCCTGGCTATTACATTTCTAAGGACCTTAAAGATACTATAATATATTTTCTGGTTAAGTGTCCTGAAGTAGAGAAACCCTGGATTTTATTCCCTCCTTTATTTCATTCACCTCTTCTATTTAAAACAAAACAAAAGCAAAAACTCTTGTCCTTGAGTCTTGATAACCTAACCATGACATGCACAGTGTTGATGCCTCTGGGTCCTTATTAAATGAGAGGAGACCTGGCCTCTAAGCTCCGTGTCTCTTTAATTCCAAGGGTTTTTCTTTTGAACATTTCTGACTACTTCTGGTCTTAATCTTTTGGTGCTATGGCGACAAGGGCATACACTGACTATCAGTCATATTAACTTTGCCCTCTACCAACTTCTTTTGAGCGTGCTTTCTGACATTAATTTTATCTTGAGCCTTTCCTCTGCCCCATTAATAGACTTTCAGTGTGTCTCTTTCCTTGGTACTTCCAATTTGTCAAACAGACATGGAACAGTTCTAAGGATGCTGTTGGACTCACAATTATTCTCTGCTGTCTGCCTTTCGGCAGCTGTTGTTTCTTGTGCTTTCTTTCATTCATCTTCATACTCCTATTAAGGTCTTGCACACTGTGAGGCAAGAATAGGGCTGTGATCTGAAGTACATTTCTTTCTTTCTTTCTTTCTTTCTTTCTTTCTTTCTTTCTTTCTTTCTTCTTTCTTTCTTTCTTTCTTTCTTTCTCTTTCTTTCTTTCTTTCTTTCTTTCTTTCTTTCTTTCTTTCTTTCGTCTTTCTTCTTTCTTTCTTTCTTTGCTGTTGATATATATATATATATATATATATATATATATATGACATTTTCTTTATTTATATTTCAAGTGTTATTCCCTTTCCTGCCTGGTTCCCCCCCTTTTCTGGAAACACCTAACTCATCCTCCCTCCCTCTGCTTCTATAAGGGTGTTCCTCTATCCACCCACCCACTCCTGCCTCCCCACCCTCGATTCTCCTACACTGGGCCACTGAGCCTTCATAGAACCAAGGACCTGGTCCCCAGTGATGTCTAACAAGGCCATCCTCTACTACATATGTATTTGGAGCCATGTGTACTCCTTGGTTTGGAAATGCAAATCAAAACAACCCTGAGATTCCACCTCACACCAGTCAGAATGGCTAAGATCAAAAATTCGGGTGACAGCAGATGCTGACGAGGATGTGGAGAAAGAGGAACACTCCTCCATTGTTTGTGGGGCTGCAAGCTGGTACAACCACTCTGAAAATCAGTCTGGCAGTTTCTTAGAAAATTGGATATAGTACTACCTGAGGACCCTGCTATACCACTCCTGGGCATATACCCAGAAGATGCTCCAACATGTAATAATGACACATGATCCACTATGTTCATAGCAGCCTTATTTATAATAGCTGGAAGCTGGAAAAGACCCAGATGTCCTTCAACAGAGGAATGGATACAGAAAATGAGGTACATTTACACAATGGAGTACTACTCAGCTATTAAAAATGATGAATTCATGACATTCTTTGGCAAATGGATAGAACTAGAAAATATCATCCTGAGTGAGGTAACCCAATTACAAAAGAACACACATGGTATGTACTCACTGATAAGTGGTGTCTTAGCCAGGGTTTCTATTCCTGCACAAACACCATGACCAAGAAGCAAGTTGGGGAGGAAAGGGTTTATTCAGCTTACATTTTCACATTGCTGTTCATCACTGAAAGAAGTCAGGACTGGAACTCAAGCAGGTCAGAAAGCAGGAGCTGATGCAGAAGCCATGGAGGGATGTTCTTTACTGGCTTGCTCAGTCCACTCTCTTATAGAACCCAAGACTACCAGCCCAGAGATGGCACCACCCACAAGGGAACCTCCCCCTTGATCACTAATTGAGAAAATGCCTTACAGCTGGATCTCATGGAGGCATTTCCCCAACTGAAGCTCCTTTCTCTGTGATAACTCCAGCTGTGTCAAGTTGACCCAAAGCTATCCAGTACAAGTGGATATTAGCCCAAAAGCTTGGAATACCCAAGATACAATTCACATACCACATGAAGCTCAAGAAGAAGGAAGACCAAAGTGTGGGTGCTTTGGTCCTTCTTAGAAAGGGGAACAAAATACTCATGGGAGCAAACATGGAGACAAAGTGTAGAGCAGAGGCTGAAGGAAAGGCCATCCAGAGACCGCCCCACCTAGGGATTCATCCCATATACAGTCACCAAACCAGACACCATTGTGGGTGCTAAGAAGTGCTTGCTGAAAGGAGCCTGATGTAGCTGTCTCCTGAGATGCTCTGCCAGAGCCTGACAAATACAGAGGCGGATGCTCACATCCCACCAGTGGACTGAGTGTAGGGTCCCCAATGGAGGAGTTAGAGAAACGACTGAAGGAGCTGAAGGGGGTTTTCAACCCCATAGAAAGAACAGCAGTATCAACCAAGCAGACCCCCTAGATCTCCCAGAGACTAAGCCACAAACTGAAGTACATTTTAATTGTGGCCAGATCTATGTGTTTCTTGTGTGTGATGCTACTTGACCATCTCACTGTTTCTGTCTCTCCACCTTGTGTGTATCAGTTACTTTCTACAATCCTGCAACAAGATACCTGACCCAAGCAACTTAAGGATGTGAGGGCTTACATGAGCCTACAGTTCTAAGGGAAGGCCATCGCAGCAGGGTGTAAACTATAATCAGAATATATGGTATGAAAAACTCCATACTCAAACAACAACAACAAAACAACAACAACACAACAACAAAACAAAAGGAACAAAACAACAGGAGCAACAACAACAAAACAACAACAGCAACATCATCAACAACAACAGCAATGGAACCATGGTGGAGGGAACATGGGAAGGGTTAGAGGGAGGAAAGGGAAAGGGTGAATGATGTAAACTAGACTTCATTTAAACACATATTAAATATCTCCAAGATTCATCCTTTGGGCTTCATGTAGTTCTGAGAGCTAGATCTCCAAGGCTCACTGCTACTTTCTTCAGTGGCCATCACTGTTGGAACTGTGGTAATTTCCCATCCCATGTCTACTCATATCTCAGCCTGTCTTCGCAGTCACATCACCATTCAGGGGACTGGGCTCCTCTTTTACAAGCAAGAACAACCACGTGCTAGCTCTTGGTCCTGCCTTGTTCCACTTGGACTGGACTTCAAACAGCTGCAACTTTCCTCTCTGGGTTCTTATTTATTTATAAGACTAAATTTGAATTTTTCCCAAATTGGGATGAATCTTGGAGATAGTACCACCAAGACGGACCAACAGTAAGGCCTTGAGGGAGTCCCTTGTGAACTCCTAGGTCGGGTCCTCAAGGCTCCAAAGCTGTAGCACAACCACGAAATCAAGTGTATTTCCTATATCCTCTTCTGATTGTTCACTTGATCATTGTTCATTTCATATATAAAAAATAAACATATTATTTTCATTTATTTAAAATATTTATTAAATAAAATAATAAAGTATAAAGAAGGGCATGACGTTCATATTCATTGTTGAATCTCAGGCTTAGTTTTGATCTTTATGTCATGTTCAGACTACTTCCTGTCATCTCTGATGAGCCCATAGAGTCTGCTCTGTTGGTGAAAGGGTAGAAACCACACAGGTCCTTATTGTGTGCTTCATCTCTACACGACTCTTTACTGTCAAGTTATTTATTCTCTTTCTTTCAGGGCAATAGACAGGAGATTCCTCACAGTATTTAGTTCTTTGATGCCATACCCTTCCTTACTCTTGCCATCCTCCATCCTCATCAACTACCATTTTTCACAGAGTATCTTTCCTGCCACTATCATAATTAATCTTCCACTGGTATTTTCCTTCTTGACTCCCATTTACTCTTATTTATAGTATTCTTGCCATCTACAATAACTAACCATTTCCCTGTTCTGCACCCTTACCAAATATATTCTCACATGTTTGTTTCACTTGCCTCTCACTACCATCTCGGCATATTTTTTCTTATATATCCTCCAAGCATGTGTTTTGCAGGTTAGTGATTAAACAAATTCAGTTGATTAAGTTTTGAAATTGTCCTTAGCCCATGAACCATGATCTTGCTATCACAGGGTGCTGCAAGTCACAGCTCTTATACATTGTTCTACATAACAGCAGTTCAAGCAATGCAAACCTGGGATTAGTATTCAGCAGTGTGGCTAGGAATGTGCACAGAAACAAAATAGGGACCTGGGACTTAAACAGATGTAGAGGATTCTTGTTATAAAGTAGAAGTGAATAGTGCTATCCATGCTCATTTCTTGCCAATACATTTCTCAAACTGGGCAGTTTTAGCAGGACAAACTTTGTAGAAATTCACAGACAGCAAACAGCTGCACTAGCAAAGCCTTTCTTCCTCTAGAGTGTTTTTTATCAGAGCCTGTGTGCTCCTGGCTCTGTGCTAAATGCTTCACCAAGGGAAACAATCTATGGGTGGAAGCAACCATGCAGATCGGAGAAGATTAATTTTTGTTTCTGTGGATTAGGGTCTCATAGAATGGTCTCAGATAAAAGAAGAAACTTCGGGCAGAAAGCCATGAACTCCAAAGGCCAGTGGGAACAGAAAGGATAGCAGATGGTAGCAATGCAATGATAATTGTTCTCAAGGGGAAGGCAGGTCAGATGGCTTTTCTTTTTAGTGTCTGTAAGGAGCACAGCACAGTTCATATTAAACTTGAACTTCTAAGCTTGGGTTCTCCAGGCTCTTTCTTGACTGGTTTTGAAATTACTGACATCTACTGCAACAGTAATCTTATCCAACCTTCTATTTCACTTTCACTAGCTCAGGCAGGATGCACTGTCCTAATATGTTGCTGTGTTCTTGCTGAGGTGTGGTCAATAGTACAAAAAAGTAGATTAGGACCATGTAGGTGATCCACCTGTAGCTCAAGTCTTTAGCAGTCTGAGGCAGGAGGATGTGAAGTCCCACAGTAAGTTCCAGGAAAGCCATTGTATTAGTAAACTTTCTATTGTTGTGATAAAACACCATAACCAAGGAGAAGAAGAAGAAGAAGAAGAAGAAGAAGAAGAAGAAGAGGAGGAGGAGGAGGAGGAGGAGGAGGAGGAGACGACCACCATCACCACCCCCCACTACCCCCACCATCATTCTTTAATTGAGCTTGTGTTTTTAGAGGGTTAGAATCCGCTTTGATGGAGCAAAGCTATGGTGGCAGGAACACGTGAGTGTTCACATTTCCATCCGTAGAGAAGGAACACTAGGAATGGCGCTAGGATTTCCAAACCTTAGAATTCTCCTCCACTAGCATACCTCCTTCAAAAAGGCCATACCTCTTAATGAATTCTTCCCAAACAGTTCCATTGACTGGAGACTGAATGCCTTAGTGAGGGTTTTACTGCTGTGAACAGAAACCATGACCAAGGCAACTTTTATAAGGATGCCATTTAATTGAGGCTGGTTTACAGGTTCAGTCCATTATCATCAAGGCAGGAACATGGCAGCATCCAGGAAGACATGGGATTGGAGGAGCTGAGAGTTCCATCTCTTGTTCTGAAGGCAGCTGGTAGAAGATTGGCTTCCATTCAAGTAGGATGAGGGTTTTTAAAGTCCATGTCCACAGTGACACACCTACTCCAACAAGGCTATACCTCCTAATAGTGTCACTTCCTGGGCCAATTGTATACACCAAGTATTCCAACAATTGAACTATTTTCATTCTAGCTAACCTGTATATGTAGAGATCCTGTCTCAAAAATAAAATAAAATAGCCAGGCATGGTGACATATGCCTTCAATTCTAGCAGTTAGGAGCTGAGGGCCACTGTGATCTAGAATATTAAATCCCAAGCCAGCCAGGGCTCTAGAGTGAGACTTAATCTCAAACAAGCAAACACACAGCAATAAAATAAAATAAAACAAAGGAGGGCTGAGACCAAACCCTCGAGGTTCTGTGTTTGCTAGTCCTCAAGTTCACGGTTGTGACTGATCCTGTACAACCTGGTGCTTAGGAACCAGTGCCATTTTCATACAATAAAGAGAACAGACTTGGATAATATCTTAGGACAGCAATGGGCTTGTTTCCATTCAGCAGTCGCTTATTCACATTTTTATGTCTAGTCAGCCATTCAACAAATATTTACCGAGTATGTCTACAATGTAGTGAGCACTGGTCTGCTTGCTGGGAAGAGAACTGTGAACAGGACAGGCAGAAAGTCCCCGCCTTTAAGAAAACAGCCTGTGAAGTATCCAGTTCCTCATGGAGAGCCAAGAGGAAAGAAGAGGTAGACAGACATCGCATCTTCAGTTCCTATGAACATCAGTGATGCTCAAAGTCCAGAAGACTGATGGACCACTGGCCTAAATACATGTGTTGCTTGGCTTCCTCAGCCTTAGAAAATGTTAGTCTTACTGGTTTTTTTTTTTTTTTTTTTTAGATTTGCTCCCTCTGGGGCCCAGCCTTTTCCACTAGTCTTTATCATGTTACCACTGTCTGGCTTCTCTTATTTGCTTTCATAGCTCCTATGCCTGCTCAACTCTCAGGTGGTTAAGCCTAAATCCTAAAAGCTTAGAAAATGAGAGAAGAATAAATAAGAAAATAACTTTGGGGATCTACAAACCAGTATATGTAGAAGCTAGAGGGTTCAAAGCTCAATCTTAGTATCAGCTTTGATTCAAAAGAGCAACGGAGCTTTTGCTTCTTGAATGTGGGTACTAATCAGCTAGAGTAGCGGTGCTATATGGAGCTTGTATACACATTAGGTTACAGAGGGTTTATCAGGGACTGTCACAGCAATGGTGTTGTGAGGAGGCAGCAGAGAGTGGCTCATGGAGGGTGATAAACGCTGTTTGGAGGCCACACATCACTGAACTGGGTGTCATCCATGCCTAGGACTATTCTGAAGTTCCTGAATGGCAACCCCACCTTGGTTGTTGTGGATTCTTCATGATCAATCAGGCTATACTTTTCTGGCTCAGACAGCACTTGTACCTGCTGACCTATTATTTATTTATTTATTTATTTATCTACATGATGCTGCCTTCTTAGAAAGGGCTTGCCCTGCAGTCTCTCTTTTGCTCCTGTAAATTGTTTTCTGTTTTCCTCATTCCACGATTCTTGGCTCAGTCTGATCACCTGGACTTCTAATATACTCTTTCACCTACTGGCTGTTGATAAAGACCATTGCATTCCAAGCACTTCCTATGCTTAACTTCTTCGCTGACATCCCCTCTGGCAACAGTTGCTCCCTCTCCAAGCTGTGATATCTGGAGTGTGGTCCTCAGGCCACAGCCCAGTACCCCTGGAGACATTATATACACACTTTCAAGCTCTAGAGTTACAGAGGTAACCATCTCTGGATGGAAATCATCTATACAGGGACCTCAGCAGCTTTCTTATGCTTGAGAGCCACTGTTCTAGAAGGAACTATTTTAAAAAGCTGGTTCCCATGACTGGCAGCAAGATGCCCATAGATAAGCAAAAGTTCCTGTGAGTAACACTGCTGCTGTCTCTTGGGAGAAGCAAACCCACTCAAGTGTGTGATTACATCTTTCAGTTCTATACAAATTGAAAGTGATTTTCTCTACACACAAACCAAATATAAACTGTTCTGACATTGGACAACTTTTCATGATACGTCTAAACCCTAATGACCCCACTTTGCTTAATAACCGACTTTCCACTGCATCTTAAAAGTATCTTCATGAATGCAGTTGCTGGAAGCCATTTCTGAGAGAGAGAGAGAGAGACTTGGCTTTGCAGAAAGCATGGAAAGTTAGTTGGAAACTCTGTGAAGTACTGCATGGACTACGGGTTTCTTTCTGGCAGTTAGGCCTGCGCTGTATGGACCATTTTTCCAAAGAAGGCAGAGAGATCGAATTTATAAAACTAAAACCTGGACAGATTTAATATTTCCAACAGACACTCAGCAATCAGCAGCACCCCCCCCCATTTTCTTTTCCTTCTTTCTTTTCTTTTTTTCTTTTTAGTTCCTGTATTTCCAAAACACTCACAGGCCTTGTTACCTCCTCATTTGCATTTTTACTCAGCATGCTATGAATGGAGCAATTCACTTTCTCTCAGCCAGTGAGCTATTGATTCTGCCTCACAAGGGGAAAATATAAATGTAGTCTTTCAAAGATGACCTCAACCACAGTGTTAGAAAATTGCTAGGTGTTACAGATCTCAAGCACTGTACTGGCAGGGAACAAAGACTCATAATTTGTGATGTGTAGCGTAAAACCCTCCACTCTGTTTTTAATGAGCAGAGCCCTTGAAAATGGTAGGGCCAGTTAAAGCTCCTTTAAGATCACAGGACCATCAAATATCCAGTGCCATATATTTGAAAGAAAACAGAGTCAGCTATCAAAATAATAGACGGAACACACACACACACACACATACACACACACACATACACACACACACACACACAAATACTGAACGTTTTCCAAACTGAACATAAAATTTCCAGTGGTTCAATCATGGTCTCTGAAACGAATCTGCTTCCCACGGAGTATTCAATTGTTTATTTATTTATTTATTTTTTTAAAGATGCATTTTAGGATAATTCTGTCCCTGTGACTTTAGGAAACCATCGCCACCGTGGCACCAGTGACACCTTTGTGGGTGTGCAGTGGTAGCCACTGCCCTTTCAGTTGTGTTTGCCCTAGTGGTATTACTGAGTTAGCTCTAATGGCTCTGTCTTCTCCCTTCTTTGCCGTGAGGGAAAGGCAATTACTCATCCATCAGATTATCATTTGAAGATAAGAGCTGCTGTTGTAGTTAAGCAACAGAGAGAAGATCTGCCTTATTACCAGAATAACTTTGTTATGAAGCGGCCTGTTCAAAAGGGAGCCAAGTAGTAACACTCATGCTTTCCTTGGGAGACAACAATGCTGAATGAATAATTATATAAATGGAAAGATTAAGGCATTTGAAAACACTATAACTGTCACAGTTGGTGTTTTCTTTCTGATGTTTGCTGTCATGAGTGATTACGGGTTAGACTAGTTGGCTTTCTAATTTGAATTTGTTCTTCTTTCTGTCCTTCCTCCTCCCCCACTTTCCAAGCCCATTTTTGGGAGCATGTGGGCATCATTAAAAAAGTTCATTTATTTCTGACAATTAAGTGATTTGCTAGGAAGGTATAAAGTCAAAGGACAATGTCACCAGAGGCTCACAGTTGGGAGGGAGGGACTAAAAGTGGACATAGAAGCACAATGTGTTATGACATAACTTCAGCCATCTGAGTTATGGAACAAGAGACACAGCATCATTAATTTTGTAGAACAGATAGCCTTGGGCTAGGTTGTAAAGCTGAATAATATTTGAAAGCTGAAGAATGGAGGAAATACCACTCCTAGTGAAAGTAATGAAGGTACTAATGCGCCCAGGTAGTAATGCACATGCCGTGTGAGTTATGGTCACTGAGGACACATCAATATAATGAAAACAGTCAGTAGCTGGCAAAGGCCTCAGCTACTGAGTCCTCGCCTAGTATGAATGAGACATGTGTGCTCTTTATATCCAAGAGGATATAAGAAATACAATCAAGCTATTAAAAAAATCTCTTATAAAAGGATTAAAGCTTTACAAGAGAAGTCGAAGCAACCCACAGTTCCCAAGCTTTGTACTTCATACAGCTCTCTGAAGATGGAGTATACAACCTGGATGAAATCACTTATACCTCTCACTTGTCTTCTCATGGACCTAATAACAATGGGGCTACTCTAGCTGAGAAGGACATTTGATGTCGAATCCAAAGAGAGGTGAGAATCAAGTGGCTTCTATGTCTACACCCATAAGACACTGACACATTCAGAAAACATTATTAATTAACCAAATTATCAACTCACATACATGTTTCAGGTTTATAATTCAATGAGCAACATAGTTAGTCCTTTAGCTAGATGTAAGAATCAGGTTTACTTGAGACTTTAGATCAGTGGTTCTCAACCTTTCTAATGTTGAGATCCTTTAATGCAGTTCTTCATGTTGTGACCCCCTCAACCATAAATTCATTTTCATTGCTACTTTGCAACTGTAATGTTGCTCATAATGTAAATATATAATATGCAAGATAACTGATATCAGGCCCCATAAGAAAGAATCATTCATCCCAAAGGGAGTCGGGACCCACAGGTTGAGAACCACTGCTCAAGATTCTAGCCTCTAGAATCACATAGACCTAGTTGACACAAAAGGAGTCCTGGCTGGAACTACTGTGAAGGAGAGCCATCCCACTTTGTCATGTGGTTGAATTTAATTTTCCTACCACTTTTTTTTTTTTTCATGTGAGTCACTAGAACAACATCCTGACCCCACAATATGTTACCAATGAAAGCACATCTTTATTTTTCTCTGGTTTTCCTTTGCAGCCAAGCGAGGCTTTGGTTGTATCATATTCATCAGTAAGAAATCCCCAAATACCAGGCAGCGTACCAGCATCTGCTTGGGCTGTGGGTTCAGGACAGACTTCAAATCCTGGAAAGGAGGCTTAATCTCCTCCTATTTTGGGGCATGATCTAAGGCAAAAAAAGACGATTTCTCTGGCCCAGGATGGTCTTACCACTTTGTTCCTCAGAATCAGAAAGAAATCTCCAGCAGGCTTCATTTGTGGAGGATGGCTACGTGGAGAATATGAACTGGGAAACTGGCCTTTGCAGCAAGCAGGAAAACAAAACAAAACAAAAAATAAACCTTTCTGTTTTAGTGTACCTGAGTCTAAGACTTTGAAAGCCAACATTCCTCCTAAGGCTTATCCTGTTAGGATCAGATGAAACCATTTCCGCCTTGCAAGGGGGCACTATTCTCCTAACAGGTCAGAAAACATTATTTAATTTTGTTTGTGGTCACTGTAATTATGAAGGAGTTAGACTCCGATACTGTTAGCGCTTACAGCCTGGTTTCCGTGCACCAAACATTGGTGCTAGAGTGGGTGTTTACACTGGCCTTGACCCTCTTCTACAATGAGATTCTGGGCAGCAGTTCAGGAAAAGGAACAGACACAAAGGAAAGCAAGGAGTGGGTGTGGCTCTGCATTCACACCCTTGGTCCACTATGATAAGCCTGCTATGGAAAAAAGAACTTGAGCAGATGTGTCAGTCTGTTGCATTCAAAGGAACACCATTTCTTCCCTCGGAGTAGCAAAATATGAAATCCCAGGTCTCCAACTCTAAAGAGAACATAAATCATGACCATTTTCATCATTTTGAAAATTTTTCTGAATGGAGAATCTACTAGAGGGAAATAGCCTACTCTGGAAAAAATCAGCTCCATAAAATTCTGCTATACCATATAAACAATGTTTAAATTTCTCTCACCAAGTGTTTAACTCAAGCTAGGATTAAAACTCATTACTTTAGAAGTAGCATCCAAGGTTATCTGAGATATTTTTCTCCTGTGGTTATTATAGTTAATGTTCTTATACTGTTCTCCACAGCCTGAAGAGCTCTGAGATGCTCCAGAGGGAGTGAATGTTCTCCACACCCCAACTTTAGAGAGGTCTAAACCAGTATCTTGACAGCTAAGGATCTGTGCATATCTTCTTGTCTCTTTATCTATTAAAATGACTAGAAGATCTGGATTTTTCTACAAATTTAAAGACTGTTTAGACTGTCCTGCTGCTCAGTGTCCTTATAGTGTAGGTGGAACTTAGCCATGCCAACCAGATAGATTTACATTCTAATCTTAGTTCTGTCACTAATTAATTATATTTACTTGGGCAACTTACCATTACACTACGTTTACAATTCTCTTCCTCCCCCCCCCCCCTGTTAATGGCCTGACTGCCTTTGTTCAGATTTTGTTTCAAAGATCTTTAGAAAGGGATTGGAGAGATGGCTTGGTAGCTTAAATCATTGGCATTCAAGTGTGAGGACCTGAGTTTGAGTACCCAGAACCCATCCACAACAAGGTGTGGTCTTGTGCACCTATAATCCTGACATCAGATGGAAAGTGAAGGCAGCAGAGTCCCTGGAAGCCAGTGGAGCAATTATCCTGACACATGTAGCTGTGAATGAGAGGAGACTGTACCACAAACAGGAGAGACTGTACCACAAACAAGGGAGAAAGTGAGGACTCATACTTGAGGTAATCCTATGACCTTAACATGTGTGCTGTGGCATGGGCATATCTGGATTCATGCACACACATACATGCATATGCAATATACATGCTGCACACATACCTGGATTCATGTGCAGATTTCATACATGTGCGCATGCACACACACACACACACACAAGCATAAACTGATGAGGTGGATTCATGCATACACATACATGCATATAACATATACATACACACACACACACATATATATGTATACACACAGACACACAGACACACAGTCACACGAACTGATGAGATGGCTCAGTGTGTAAACCTGGTTACCTGAGTTGTAGTTTCAGAACCCACACAAAGATGCAAGGAGAAGACTAATCTTGCAATGCTGTCTTCTGAACTCCACAGGGTGTGCACCCTGTGTGCGTGCCCCCCCAATACACATAATAAAATCAATAAAATTTAAAAAATGGTAAACTCAAAGAAAAGAAGACGTTTGCATCTTTGAAGATATAGTGTCTTCTTTCATAGCGAAAGGCAGGCATACTTCTTGTCCATGAAAACAATCCCTGTAATACCAACCTTGACAATGGTTGTAACCCGTACAGCTTCCGCTGTACAACTGCTCAAATGTTTCACCTGACCCTCTATGTGTTGCTCTGTTCTATAGAATCTATAGGAACTGGGTTATGCAAGATGGTGAAGGAAAATGCTGATATTCTGCAATAGTATTCTGGCATATTCTGACAGTTAAAAAAAAAAAAAAAGAATATTCCTGGCGAGCATGTAGAGGGATGTGAACAAGTCTTTGACAAATTTTGATCAAACTGTCACAAGGAAAAAAATCGGCTTTCTGGCAGAGTAAAATGTAAGACTCTTACTGCTTCTTCATACTCAGCAGATTTAATCCTTCGTCTCTACATTTGTAAAACAAGACTTAAAACAGTACTGATGGGCTTTTCCCACCCCAGAGCATCAGCAAATGCTTCAGAGAGCTTGCATGATGCTAGCAGCATTCAGGGTCTTCTTTAAATATGCAGTTCTCCTGTGCAGCAGTAATCTGTAAAGAAAAACAGTTCAGAAAAGATTATGCTAAGAAGCATACCATTCTGAGCTATCACAATCTTAACATAATTTTCAGAGTCATTTTCTTTTATCTGTGAAGTTCACACTCTCCCTTTTACATTCCCTTTCCCCCAAGCACAATTTTATATAAAATCTTGTGTGGATCTAATATAGAACGCTGCATTCAAAAATATTCCTTTACTTGCTTTCATGGAAGGAAATTGCAAAGGGAGGCTTTCGATACACATTTCATGGCTTAGTTTAGCTTGTTGGTTAAGAATTTAATCTCTCGCCCATATTCCCTTTCTCTGGAGACCTGGATCAAGTATCTGCAAGGGATCTATCTTCACTCACGCCTTTGCTGGTCTTGTGAGAGCCTGGGTCTTTGCTGGGTGCTAGCATCCTGTGAGGGCAGCAGGATGAATCTAAGCTACAGATATAATGGTACCTTTTCCTAAGATGTATCCTTTCATGTGTGGCGAAGCACCAGTATTTCCTGGCTTGGATTTGAGGGTTCTTCCACACTGAGTTCCCCTCTCAGTCTATCCTCTGTTTGAATGCTTTTAATGCTCTCTCTATAATATATAATATATATGTATTATATATATATATGTAATATATATAATGCTCTACAGCCTGCAAATGCATTTTACTCTTTTTCCTGCTCGTGGTTTTGTTTTTAATGGATCTGCCTCTCTACCCACTACTCCTTTCCTCTCTTTGCGCTTGGCACATTCTCATCCATCCTATAAAATTGGGTCAACTTCCCTTGCAGAATCACCTCGAACTCATCTGCCCATGTCCGTTTGATCTAACTGCCTGATAGTTCCTGAACTGATATTGTCAAGCTCTTGTTTTCCTCTTTGATGTGCACAGTACCTGACCATTAAGGATAGATCTAGATTGGTTCGCTTTCCAGGGGTTTATGATACGACATTTGTGTCATGGGTGCTGGGTTCCATCCGACAGTGTCTTAGCACTGGTTGCCAGTTGGAATCACAGGGAGCTCTGACAAAGGGCTGGTACTGATGCTGATGCCAGGTCCTGGGAAGTCACACCTAGTCTACAGGTTTACAAGTAATGTCAGCTGAAGCTCAAATCACAACAATAAATGTTCCCATAGCTCTTACTCTGGAAGGCATTATTTGCACACGCTACCATAACTATTTTTCCCCTCTGTTAATTTGTAACAAATGTTTTGGAAAAAAAAATCAAGGTGGGACACCATATTAGGTATTTTCAATCCTTACTTTAAGTTCTAAGTTCCATTAATTTAGATGCATTTATTTTTTTTAATGCTAAGGGTTTTGCTCATTAGTCTAGCTAAGTGACAAGTGACAACTCACTGGTTGAAGTAAAGTTTTGATGTACAATGACAGAACCATACCAGTTTCTTTCAGCAAAGTCTGTGTTTGTTTATTTGTTGTTTCAAATTAAATGGCGGGGGTATGTGCATGAATGTGCTCAATATAATGATGTATGATTAATGCAGAAATGCTTCTTAGCAATTGAAGGAAAAAATCAGGTTGCCAAAGGCGACGGCAGACACTAAGAGCCACTGTCTTCCCCAGACAGCTTTGTATTAAGCAATTTGTCATGAACATTTGTCTTTCCTCACTGAAGCTCCCACTCTCTGGAGCTGAAGGCTAATTTGATCTGGCATCTCTGCAATTATTTAAAGGAAACAAAACCTCTGGAACCGAAACAGACTAATGATTTAAGTAGAGAAGCCTTCTAAAGGATTTGCTAAAAATGGCCCTGGGTTAAGTAGTAATGTTAGAAAATTTGAATTGGGATTTTTATGTATTATATTTAAATTATGAAATGAGTAGTTTTATACAAAGCACGTTATAAAAGCGATTCGCTTCTGCACTGAAACGTCTTTTTCTTGGATTTGTCACGAGCTTTACTCATATGATCCAGGCTTCACTCAGCTCTCTTCACAGCCTCCTCTGACTCTTCTTGTTGTGTGTCTCTTCCTCTCCAGCTGTCCTACCCACATGCCAGATTCCTGTCATTGTGTTCCCCAGCTGTGTATTGGAGGGTTAACGTTAGACAAACAGGACACACCTGGCCATAGACATAGACTTAATTTGTCCAGTTGTGTGACACAGAGAAAAGAGATTTTAGAGTACTGCTATAGAAGTGAGTAATGGGTAGCTAGTTGGTGCTCAACATTGGTAGCACCTTTTGAAATCTGGCTGCACTGTGATCCCCTAGAGATTATAATCGACATGCATGTAGAATGAACTCACTGACTCCTGCCAAAGAACACAGTGAAGATTTATGGTATAGGCTTCCAAAAGCAATAGACCCAGTGGTATTTTAGGATCCAGGGGCCAACAGTTCAAGGTAGCACAAAGCAGTGAATTCTTGGGCTTGGACCTGTAGATGTCTTTCTGGCAACCTTGGTCCCCTCCCACTGTCCTGATGAATAGAACCCAGAAAGTACATTGATGCATGGGCTGTCAGTTTTCTAGATTTTTTTTTCTATTCTGCTTTTTTCAAATATAGAATTTTTTTCCCTTTAAATCTCATTTCTTCTCTTATTTCACTATGTTGGGACAAAGGAGGCAATCAGCACCTTGAGCACTTTGTATCTCGTTGGTCACTAGATATCCCAGTTCATCTTTAGAGTTCTGACTTCCAGGAAATCCAGGACCACAAATACACTGCCGCTACTTTTTTTTTTTCTTTCCTCAACTCTGAATACAGGATGACCTTTATTTAATTTCTTAATAAGGTCCCTATTCTTTCAAAGTAAGATCCCAATTAGAGAGACCTGAATTATTGATTTTTACCCACATTTTTTTGTGTGTACATGTGTGCATGTATAACATTCATGTGTACACCTTCATTGTTACAATTGTATGTGTGGAGGCCAGAGGTTGATGACTCGTGTCTTCCTTAATGACTCTCCACCTTACTTTCTGAGACAGTTTCACACCGACCCTGAGGTTCACTGATCCAGCTCGATGGTCTTGCTGACAAGTTTCAGGGATCCTCTTGTTTCCACACCCCTCACCTTGTGATTAAAAGTCTCTGTCACTTGGGTTCTGGAAATTAAAATCTGGCCCTCATACTTTATTGACTGAGCCATGTCTCCAGTGCTTTTACTGGCATTTCTGTTATGACCACTACATAAGTAGTCTTTAGGTGTCCCATCTCTGATATCTCATGGTATGGTGACTTGAATGAGAACTGTCCATCCATCCTCCACAGGCTCACATAATTAAAGTGTTTGTTCCCGAGTCAGAGGCCCTGTTAGGGGACATGGTGAGGCCTTGATATGGGAAGTATGTCACTGGGAGCAGGCTTTGAGAGTGCATAGCCTCTACCTACTTCCAACCTATTCTTTCTGGTCCATATTTGGGATTGAAGAAGCCATCCGTCAACTCCCTGCTGCCGCTGCTGCCATGCTTGCCACTTGCAGCCGTGCCTCCCTGCCATGGTGGGCTCTATCCCTGTGACACAGTGTGGCCAAAGAAACTCTTCCTTCTGTTACCAGCCTTGGCCACAGCGTTTTATTATAATGAAGAAAAGTAACTAATAGAGTTTGCCTTCAGTTCTTCTCTCCTCTTGAGCTCCTGGTAGAATTATTCCAAAGACTACATTTATGGTAACCCAGGCTTCTCCAGCTTTTTCTTCCACACTCTGCTCTGTGCTCATTACGAACTGACAAAGTTACTTTCCCATTTCAGATACTTGTTATATATGTACTGTTATACCCAGCACAGAGGTTCAGTCTTAGTCTGCTTTAGCTGCTTCAGAAAGATAGAAAAGAAGGATTGGTTTACAAAGAACAGGGATTGATTACAGTTATGGAGGTTGAGATGTGTGGGGGAGGAGATCTGTATCTGATAAAGTCGAGAGTGGAGAAGCAAGAGAGCCTGCTCATTAGGGTGATGGAAGTCCAAACCTGTATTCTTTAAGATGAAGAACCCACTCTCAAGAAAGCAGCATTCAGCCATGGGTGAGGGCAGAGCCCCGGTTACCTAACCACTCCTTGAAGGTTGCATTCAAGATCATATTTTTTTTTTTTTTTTTGAGACAGGGTTTCTCGGTGTAGCCCTGGCTGTCCTGGAACTCACTCTGTAGACCAGGCTGGCCTCGAACTCAGATATCTGCCTGCCTCTGCCTCCCGAGTGCTGGGATTAAAGGCGTGTGCCACCATGCCCGGCTCAAGATCATATTTTAAATGTATAAACCTTAGGGTTGGGAGTGTAGTCAAACCACAGAGCGGCCTGCACATTTCTGGCTTGATGCCTTTCTCAAACCTTTCTCTTTCATATCTACACACTATATAGATACAATTCCATCCATACAAATGGTAGATGTAACTTCACTGTCTTCTCCTATTTTGTTCTCGTCTGATGACGTTCCTTTTCAGGCAAGGTCTCTCCTTGGGCTGATTCATTTTGACATCTCTCATCAAGTCCAACATGATGGGAAATAAACACACGTCTCTATGGGCTGTTCTTTGTCCTGATGTATTTATATCACATATATTTAAAAATAACATTCATTGTCTCATAGAATGAGCTCTGTGCACTTGATTGAAATTTTAAAAAGATCTTTATCTTTGTTAGGTGGATTCTATAGTTTCCTCAGTGGGTTTAGGAACAATATGGGATATCTGGGTTTTAAAAGAATAGATATTTAGCTGCACAGTATATGCATGCTGTCCTGCTTTGCTTTCTCGTGCTGCCATAAACATTATCACCGAAAGCAACTTGGGGAGGAAAAGGCTTATCTCATTGAACATTTCCTGGAAAGAGTTCAGCACTGAGAGAAGTGTCAGGGCAGGAACTATAGGAAGCCAGGAGACAGAAGCTGAAGCACCGATCAGGGAGGGACACTGCTTACTGGCTGGCTTTCCTGGGTTCATTCAGCTACCTTTGTCAATCTACCCAGAGATGGCACTGCCTGCCTGCCTGCCGCCGCCAGTGGCGTTGGCTCTCCTGCATCAATTAGCAATCAAGAGAATGCTTCACAACTGTGCCTACAGGCCAACCTGTTGAAGGCAGTTCCTCAACTGAGACTGCTCTTTCCATTAGGTCTATATTTGTGTCCTGTTGACCACAACCTATGATACATGTTGTCATGTGGTGAATATTTAGAAAAAGCAAAAGAACTGTCAATTTATTTTATAAACTCGAATGACAAATGTCCATAAATTGAAAAATCTGAAAATGGAACTAGTCATTGCCTTGCACTATCAATACTGAGCAGTAGCTCTTCCCTGAATGATTACATTTAAGTGAGAATCAGTGGGTCAGTATTCAAAACTTAGTACATACGTGCCTATATAATCAAACACATACACACACACACACACACATTCTACTGAGGTATGGTCAATATCAGAATGTACAAAGTTTTCAAAGATGAAAACAAAGTCACAAAAAGTCAATGCAAACATTAGTCAGAGAATGAGTTAGTTTGAACAAACAGTCCAAAGTTAAAGTAAGGGTCACATAAAACACAGTTGAAATGTAGAGAGTGAACATTCAGACATTATGTAACTTCTCATGGTACCAAGAGCAACTGTTTTGAATTTGGCTTAAATAAGTGATCCCCAAACCTCATTTTAAGAAGCAGTTCAATAAAGTAGAGCTTTCTGTGGTGGTCATAGAAACAGAGTGTTTTGGGTTAAGAGTCACGTGTGGTCAAACAACATGCGTTCATGGTTTCACTGAGTCCAAGATTTTGCTTGTGGCGTCACTACAGAGGTGACAAGCCTGTTAATCAGATGCAAGTTTGGAACACTTTTCTCTCACCGTCGTTTAAACCTTGTACAAAGTGGGCATTGCACCTTATCGAGAATACTTGTAATAACAAACGCTTTGCAGAAAATCCCTACAAGGTGAGGTCAGAGTTTGTCTCAAGGCAGGGGCTACAACGCGCGCGGGCCACCATTTATTTGCACTGTTTTCTTTGGCTTTGTCCAGTGAGCCAGATGGGGGCAGTGGGGCACATATGGTGTCTGAACTGGCTGAGGCTCCCAGCAGGCCTGTGCTGTGGATTCCTTGGCCTGCTGCTGCGCTTTTGTGTTTGAGTTCAAAATTCTCCTCCTGGTTTGTCTAGGGGCACTGGCTGGCTGCTCAGAAGCACAGCAGGAAGCAGGCACTCTGAACTTTAAAGCTCATGTACAGGGGAGAGACCTCAGCAACAAAGGCCTTCTCATCCCTAAGCCACTGTTCTCTCCCTCTGTGCCAGAGACTCCCCTTTCTCAGGATCAAAGGACTCTGTGGGGATACAATTCTGACTCCCTCCGGCTTGTGGGTAGTTCCTGTTTTGGATACAGCCTTGGGTCCCTGGGTTGAATTTGTGGCCATTCTTGGAGACAGAAGAACTGTCGTGAGGACTGGGAAAGATCGCTGAAATAAAGGCCATCTTTCGTGTTGACAGGAGAGCTCTGGGCCAGATGAGAGGTTTGGCTTCGGATTGTTGTCGTGTGATTAGTGTTGTGGAAATCCTGGGTTTATAGTGGGCTGAGCGTCCCCAGTAGACTGGGATCATCCAGTACTATGGCTTGTCCCCCGCCATGCCTCAGCTTCATAAAATGGCCACGGCACTCCATTATTTGCCCAGCAGTCTGCACTTAGAGGCTGCAGTGGTTTTAGAAGCTCACAAACACTGATGAGCAAGGACTTTGGAACTAAGAAGTTGACTCATGTGTCTGTCACATGTGAGCAGAGGACAAGGGGGAGGCTAGAAGTTTTCTAACCCGACTGAGTCCCAATTTCTTCATCTAAAAAAATTGATGTTACAGTGGTTGTGGATTAAATGATATGCTATATTGCGTTGTGGTAGTAGGTGTAAGGACTCTATGGTCAGCTTGCTTGGGACTAAAAGCTGGGTGTGCTACCTACTAACTACACAATGACTCTTATTATTACCTCTCAATAGTTATTACTGTGAGGGTGAAGATAATTTTCTTCTCTCTCTCTCTCTCTCTCTCTCTCTCTCTCTCTCTCTCTCTCTCTGAGACAGAGTTTCTTTGTGTAGCTTGTACCTACTACCTCTGTAGATCAGAACCTGGCCTTGAACTCACAGAGATCCACTGACCACTCTGCCTCCCAAGTGCTGGGATGAAAGGCATGGACCAGCATGGCCCAGTGAAGATACTTTTCTTAATAGCAAACAAACAAACAAATGAAAAACAAACATTTGTGAATATCTCTTCATTACACTATGCAAACCATTTATAAATGAGCTGCATAAATAGCTATTTGAAAAGAAAATCATACCAGGGTTTTGGCTATATTCTTCAAAATAAATAAACTTTGGGGACTGAGGAGATGGTACCTAGGTGAAATGCCTGCTGCACATGCACGATGCCTGGAGATCAGATTCTCAAACTCCACGTAAAGCTGGGGAAGGGGCAGAGAAGAAAAATGCAGAGTCCAGGAGCACACTGGCCAGCCAACCCAGCTAAAGCTGTGAGCTCCGGGTTCAGTGAGAGACTGTCTCAAAAACTACTGTGAAGAGTAAAACAGGAAGACACTGAAGGTCAACCTCCTGCCTCCACCTGCACAAACACATGCTTGCAACTGGGCATACATGTGCAACAGGCATGAGCATATGAACACATAGATGCAAAAAGGTTGAGTATAAGAGAAGCACAAACACATGTAGCATACACATACGTTGTGATGAGTGTAGATTAGAATTTAGTTCTAAATAAAACGAGCTGCTGAAGAGCCTGAACTCAGGAGTATTAGAGCCCCTTGCTTTTCTATGCTTTTGTTTGTAATGGTGACTTTACACTGCTTGCTGGGTAAGCAGAAAGTCATGCTTATGCTTTTTCCATTTGTTGTTCATATGTTTGGTCTTATCTATCCTAGGACTCTTCTTTCTCCATCATTCTTCCCAACCGTCTCCCTCCTCTGATCCAGTTGTTTCTTTCTAGTTCTCTTCTAGAAAAATGTGGCTGGGAAATGGGGCTTATATACATCATAGATAGTTTAAGAAACATTAAGAGGAGAATTTACTTATGTTAGATCTAGTAGGCAATTGGAGTTTTCAGTCCACAGAGAGAGTCTTTGAGGTTACTACTGTGACCAGCTATGCAAAAGGAACCAGATATCCCTTAAAGGCATTACATAAAGTTATTTGTTTAGCTTCTGGAAGGCAAAGGACACTGTTAGGACAAAATGAGTCTACAGATTGGGAAAGGATCTTCACCATCCCTACATCGACAGAGGGCTAATATCCAAAATTTATGAACAACTCAAAAAATTAGACACAAACAACCCAAATAACCCAGTTAAAAATGGGGTACAGAGATAAACAGAGGGTTCTCAGCAAAGGAATCTTGAATGGCTGAGAAGCATTTAAAGAAATGATCAAAGTCCTAAGTCATCAGGGAAATACAAATCAAAACCCTGAGATTTCATCTTACACCAATTAGGATGGCTAAGATAAAAACTCAAGTGAAGGTCCTTGATCCACTTGGACTTGAGTTTTGAACGAGGAGATAAGAATGGGTCGATTTGCCTTCTTCTACATGCTAATTGCCAGTTGAGCCAGTACCATTTGTTGAAAATGCTGTCTTTTTTCCCCACTGGATGGTTTTAGCTCCTTTATCAAAGATAAAGTGAACATAAGTGTGTGGGTTCATTTCTGGGTCTTCAGTTCTATTCCAGTCATCTACCTGCATGTCACCATCGCAATACCATGCAGTTTTTATCACAATTGCTCTGTAGTACAGCTTGAGGTCAGGGATGGTGATTCCATCAGAAGTTCTTTTATTGTTGAGAATAGTTTTCACTATCCTGGGTTTTTTGTTGTTCCGGATGAATTTGGAAATTGCTCTTTCTAACACTATGAAGAATTGAGTTGAAATTTTGAAGGGATTGCATTGGACAGGTAGATAGCTTTTGGCAAGATGACCATTTTTACTATATTAATTCTGCCAATCCATGAGCATGGGAGATCTTTCCATCTTCTGAGATCTTCTTCGCTTTCTTTCTTCAGAGACTTGAAGTTCTTATCATACACATCTTCCACTTGCTTGGTTAGAGTCACACCAAGGTATTCTATATTATTTGTGACTATTGTGAAAGGTGTTGTTTTCATAATTTCTTTCTCAGTCTGTTTATCCTTTGTGTAGAGGAAGGCCACTGATTTGTTTGAACTAATTTTATATCCAGCCACTTTGCTTAAGTTGTTTACCAGGTTTAGGAGTTCTCTGGTGGAATTTTTGGGGTCACTTAAGTACACTATCATATCATCTGCAAATAGTGATATTTTGCCTTCTTCCTTTCCAATTTGTATTCCTTTGATCTCCTTTTGTTGTCTAGTTGCTTTGCCTAGGACTTCAAGCACTATATTAAATAGGTAGAGAGAGAGTGGGGAGGCTTGTCTAGTCCCTGATTTTAGTGGGATTGCTTCAAATTTCTCTCCATTTAGTTTGATGTTGGCTATTGGTTTGCTGTATTTTGCTTTTACTATGTTTATAAATTCTGAAATTTTGATCTTTCCAAGACTTTTATCATGAATGGGTTTTGGATTTTGTCAAATGCTTTCTCAGCATCTAATGAGATGATCATGTGGTTTTTGTCTTTGAGTTTGTTTATATAGTAGATTACATTGATGGATTTACATATTGAACCATCCCTGAATCCCTGGGATAAAGCCTACTTGATCATGATGGATGATCATTTTGATGTGTTCTTGGATTTGGTTTCTGAGAATTTTATTGAATATTTTTGCATCAATATTCATAAGGGAAATTGGTCTGAAGTTCTCTTTCTTTGTTGAGTTTTTGTGTGGTTTAGGTATCAGAGTAATTGTGGCTTCATATAACTAATCGGGTAGAGTACCTTCTGTTTCTATTTTGTGGAATAGTTTGAGGAGTACTGGCATTAGGTCTTCTTTGAAGCTCAAGTCCAAGTGGATCAAGGACCTTCACATAATACCAGATACACTGAAACTTATATAAGAGAAAGTGGGGAAGAACCTCCAACATATGGACATAGGGGAAAAATTCCTGAACAGAACACCAATGGCTTGTGATATAAGCCTCATAAAATTGCAATGTTTCTGTAGGGCAAAGGACACTGTCAAGAAGACAAGAATGCCACCAACAGATTGGGAAAAGATCTTTACCAATCCTACATCCAATAGAGGGCTAATATCCAATACATTCAAAGAACTCAAGAAGTTAGACTCCACAGAAACAAATTACCCTATTAAAAAATGGGGTACAGAGCTAAACAAAGACTTCTCAACTGAGGAATACCAAATGGCTGAGAAGCACCTGAAAAATGCTCAGCATCCTATTAATCAGGGAAATGCAAATCAAAACCCTGAGATTCTACCTCACACCAGTCAGAATGGCTAAGAACAAAAACTCAGATCACAGCAGATGCTGGCAAGGATGTGGAGAAAGAGGAACATTCCTCCATTGCTCGTGGGATTGCAAGCTGGTACAACCACTCTGGAAATCAGTTTGGTAGTTCCTCAGAAAATTGGACATATTACTACCTGAGGACTCCTGGGCATATACCCAGAAGATGCTCCAACATGTAATAAGGACACATGGTCCACTATGTTCATAGCAGCCTTATTTATAACAGTCAGAAGCTGGAAAGAACCCAGATGTCCTTCAACAGAGTAATGGATACAGAAAATGTNGTACATTTACACAATGGAGTACTACTTAGCTATTAAAACAATGAATTTATGAAATTCTTAGGCAAATAGATGGATCTGGAGTATATAATACTGAGTGAGATAACCCAATAACAAAAGAACACATATGATATGCACTCACTGATAAGTGGATATTGGCCCAGAAGCCCAGAAGCCTGGAATACCAAACCTCCAATTCACAAACCACATGAAACTCAAGAAGAAGGAAGACCATAGTGTGGATACTTCTCTCAATCTCAGAAGGGGGAACAGAACACCCATGGAAGGAGTAACAGAGACAAAGTGTGGAGTAGAGACTGAAGAAATGACCATCTAGAGACTGCCCCACCTGGGATCCACCCCATTTACAATCACCAAACCCAGACACTGTTGTGGATGCCAAAAAGAGCTTGCTGACAGGAACCTGATATAGCTCTCTCCTGAGAGGCTCTGCCAGTGCCTCACAAATACAGAGGTGGATGCTCACAGTCACCTATGAACTGAGCATAGGATCCCCAATGAAGGAGCTAGAGAAAGTACCCAAGGAGCTGAAGGGGTTTGAAGCCCCATAGGAGGAACAACAATATGAACTAGCCAGTACCACCCAGAGCTCCCAGGGACTAAACTACCAAGCAAAGAGCACACATGGTGGGACTCATGGTTACAGCTGCATAAGCAGCAGAGGTTGGCCTAGTTGGACATCAGTGGGAGGAGAGGCCCTTTGTCCTATGAAGGCTCTATGCCTCAGTGGAATTCCAGGGCCAAGAAGCAGGAGTGGGTGGGTTGGTGAGCAGGGGGAGGGAAAGGGGATGGGGGAGGGTGTTTTTTGGAGGGGATACCAGGAAAGAGGATAACATTTGAAATGTAAATAAAGAAAATATACAATTAAAAACAAACAAACAAACAACACACACCCAAATACCTAATATGTCAAAGTTCTTAGTTCTGGGAATGTCTATAAATGCACCAACTTTGATTTTTGGCAAAACAACAACAACTACAACAACAACAACAACAAAACAAAAAAGCAAACCCCAAACCAAAAACCTCAAGTGATAGAACATGATGGCCAGGAAGTGGAGCAAGGGGAACACTCCTCCATTGCTAGTGGGAATGAAAACTTGTACAAACACTTTGGAAATTAATTTAGTGGTTTCTCAGAAAATTGGGAATAGTACTACCTTAAGACCCAGCTATACCACTCCTGGGTATACCCCCAAAATGCCTCATTATTCCACAGGGACACTTGCTCAACTATGTTCATAGCAACTTTATTCATAATAGCAAGAAACTGGAAACAACCTAGATGTTGCTTAAATGAAGAATGGGAAATGAAAATGTGGTACATTTACACAACAGAGTACTATTCAGCTATTAAAAACAACATTATTATTAATTTTGTGGGCAAGTGGATGGGACTTGAGAATATCCTCCTGAGTGAGGTAGCCCAGACCCAAAAGGACATGCATGGTATGTATTTACTTATAAGTGGATATTAACCGTATAGTTCAGGCTACCCATACTAAACTGCACAAACCAAAAGAAGCTAAACTTATTTATAATAGCCAGAAGCTGGAAAGAACCCAGATGTCCCTCAATAGAGGAATGGATACAGAAA
>NC_034599.1:78587158-78595579 GCF_900095145.1 Mus pahari
AAAATAATAATAATAATAATAATAATAATAATAATAATAATAATAATAATAAAAAGAAGCTAAAAAGGTGAGAAGGCCCAAATGAGAATGCTTGAATCTCACTTAGAAGGGGAAAATAAAAAAGTCATAGGAGGGAGATGGAGGTAGAGAGCTGCATAGGAGAGGGGACTGGGAGGGTAATGGGGTGGAGAGGTTTGGGATCAGGTGAGGGGAGAGACAGGAGAGAGGGCCAGAGGGCCAGGAGAATGAATGGAAATCTGCAGCTTGTGGGGGTAGGTAGTAGGTGGGGACATCTTGAGTACATGCCAGAAACCAGGGAAGGAAGGCTCCCTAGAAATCAATGAGGGTGGCCTTAGCTGAGACTCACAACAGTGGGGATATGGAGCTTGACAAAGGCCACCTCTTGTAGCCAGGCAGGACCCCCATTGGAGCTATAGGGACACCAATTGTCTTTGAGTTTTACTGCTGTGAAGATGCACTGTGATCAGTGAACTGTTATAAATGTTATAAATAACATTTAATTGGGGCTGGCTTATAGGTTCCATTATCATCAAGGTGGGAGTGTGGCAACTTCCAGACAGGCGAGGCACAGGAAGAGCTTAGAGTTCTACATCTTGTTCCAAAGTCAAACAGGAGAAGATTATCTCCCATGTGGCTAAGAGGAGGGTCTGAAAGCCCACCCCTACAGTGACACACTTCCTCCAACAAGGCCACACCTACTCCAACAAGGCCATATCTCCTAATGGTGCTACTCCCTGGGCCAAGCATATTCAAACCACCACATCAACCCAACCAACAAACTTTCACCCCAAAATTTATCCTGTCTATAAGAAATGCAGGGACAGGGGATGGAGCAGAGATTGAGGGAATGGTCAACCAGTGACTTGCTCAACTTGAGACCCATTCCACAGGCAAGCACCAATCCCTGACATTATTAATGATACTCCGAATGCTTGCAGACAGGAGTCTGACAGGATTCCTCTGAGAGGCTCCACCTAACACCCGACTTTAAAAGATGTACAGGCCACAGCCAAACACTGGATGGAGCTCAGGGACTTAATGGAAGAGTTATGGGAAGAATTGAGGGCCCTGAAGGGGATAGGAACTCTACAGGAAGACTAACAGAATCAACTAACTTGGACCCTTGTCAGCTCTCAGAGACTGACCTACCAGCATACATGGCTGGACCTAGGCCTTCTGCACATATGTAGCAGATGTTTAAATCTATCTTCATGTGAATCATCCCAACAACAGGAGTGGGGCTATCCCTAAAGTAATTGCCTGTCTGTGAAATATACCCCCGACCCTCTAACTGGGTTGCCTTGTCTGGCCTCAGTGGGAGAGGGTGGACCTACCTTGCACAGACCTGATGTGTTAGGGTAGGGGAATACCCAGGGGAGGCCTCCACACTCTCAGAGGAGAAGGGGATGGGCTGTGTGAGGTAGGGATCTGGAGGGGAGGCACCAGTCAGTATGTAAAGTAAGGGAAAGAAAGAAAGAAAGAAAGAAAGAAAGAAAGAAAGAAAGAAAGAAAGAAAGAAAGAAAGAAAGAAAGAAAGAAAGAAAAAAAGAAAGAAAGAAAATAGGAATAAAAAAATTTCCAAAGGATTACGAAAATGACATAGTTAATGTATTTTTTACATTAGCTAGTATGGTGGTTTAGATGTGCTTGACCCAGTAGTGTCACTATTAAAGATAGGGTGACCTGATTGGAGTAGGTGTGGCCATGTTGGAGAAAGTGAGGGTATAGGGGACTTTCAGGATAGCATTTGAAATGTAAAGGAAGAAAATATCTAATAAAAAAAGAAAGAAAATCTCTAATAAAAAAGAATAGAAACTAGATACATACATTTGATAAATACATAAAAAAAGAAAGGAAAAAAAAAAAAAGAAAGAAAGCGTTTCACTTTGGGAGTGGGCTTTGAGACCTTTCTAGCTTCCTGAAAGACAGGCTTTTCCTAGTGGCCTTCAGATAAAGTTGTAGAACTCTCAGATCCTACTATGCTATGCCTGCCTGGATGCTGCCATGCTCCTGCCTTGGTGATAATGGATTGAACCTCTGACCCTGTAAGCCAGCCCTGGTCAAATGTTGTCTTTTTATAAGAATTGCCTTGGGCTTAGTTTCTCTTCACAGGATTGGAAACCCTAAGACAGGTTTAATTTTCAGCTTAAAAGACAACTATTATAGAAATGATTAAAAACTTGAGAGGATGTTTGATGGATTAATAATCCTCCCCAAGACTAACTGTTTTAAGTTGTAAAAGAAACAAAAACAAATAGTAAAATTTCAGAGATTCAGTCTATCAAAAGGGTTTCATTAGAAGTGTAGCTTACTTTCAGTAAATGCAGTTATGAGGTGGTTGATTCTACAAGGTGACTTATAAATCCTTCATTAAAATAGATCCTTAAAATACATTCCTTAGTCTTATTATACAGCAAAGGAAATGCTTTAGTTTTAACCTGGTGAGAAGAACTTTTGCTTTTCAAATCTTCTCTTAAGCAGAGAAACATATATTGAATTGTTTGGGCTTTCTGTTGGTTTTGCCTCTATGTGTCTTGTCATGCCTCCCATGTTAAATTTAGGCATATGTTAAGAAAATGGAGAAAAACATTCACCACTGGCAGGTGAAAATAGGAAATAAAAATATTGACTCAGAATGTTCCCAGGACAATTAAACAGCTAATGAAAGGACTGTAGTGGCTAAGGCCACCGTGAGTAGGAAAATGGGCATGGGTTTCTCATTTTGCACACAGTTGATTCTGATTCATGATGCCTGTAATTTCTGGCTATGTGGGTAACATAGCAAACACCGTCTACTGCAGTAAAAGAAAAAAATAAAAAACATACAGTGCCTCCTAATTTTAGCGTACCAGAAGGATTTTTTTAAAATATTTTCTTTCTTTTGGAATCATCTATGAATTTTTGGAAATACTTTGTTCATTAATTCTCATAGCAGGGCCAAGCCATTGAACACTTTCCTATCACTAATTATAGTTTTTGTCTGGAGGTCCCGGCTATTTGGGGTCTAATCTGACCCCTTACTAGAATAACTAGATGTAGTGGTAATATCATCAATGCCTAATCTATCTTTTTGTTCAGATTGGGAATATGGCATCCCAATAAATAATTTGGAAGGGCTGACTCCAAGAGAAAGCTGTCCCAAGGATCCACCTCTTAAAAAGGGATCCTGGGTAATGTTTGTATAATATGGTTGTATAATGCTTTGATAATACAGTATGTATTATCAAAGAAAGTGAAACATGCAAGAAGTCACTGAGAGGTGATGACTTTCAGGAAAGTATGAAAGCAATTAGGCAGGTGATGTAGTAGAGACCAACCCATTGTCTGTCTGTTTGCTGAATTGCTTACTGAATACAGTGCCTGCAGATAATTTCAGGTAAGTAACTTTTTGTGATAAGATACACCTTGATGAATTGCTTGGGAACCCTGAGTGGCAGAGGGGAGGGAACAGAGGCAGAGTTTAATCCAATTAAGACTTGGAAGTTCCCAGGAGCCAGAAATCTCAGAAGGACAGATCCACCCTGTTTGCCATTTCTCTCCCACTGTATGAAGAGCCACTCTGAACAATGCTGACAGTCTGGAGGATGCTCTGTGTCTCTTTCTTGGAGCCTGGGGCAATGAAATGAATGCAGTGCCTGATTACGTTGTGTGGCCAGAATAGAACTGAGACCTTAGAATGCCCCACTTTCAAAGAGGAGTAGGGTTTACTCAGGAGCCAGGGGTCCGTGAGAGGTTTCTCATCTGGGATGAGGGGACCTGGGGAAGAAAGGACTGTGGCTGAGTGACTGTGGAACTCACATACACACTAGGCACCTGTGTGGTGCCTGGTAGAGAGATGAGTGTCTGAGGCCAACTGCCAGCCTAGTACTAGGCATCTTCAGTCCCTCTCGGGACTCTGAGGCAGAAGGGAAATACGAATTCTGGGATGACTGAGTGACCAAGAGATGACAACTTGTACTTTTCTGACAATTAAATTCTATGGCTAAATAGAGATTTTTATTTCACACACCCAGCTTTACTTGGTTAACATCACTGTGCTCACAAAGTAGGTTCTGACTACAATCAATATGACTTACTTCCCTTGTGGATGGATAAAAATTTTAGAGCATCATTTGATACTTGGGTCAGCTTCATCGATAGATGTTTTGTAACATCTTGTTAATAGGTTAGATGAAAAAAATTAATGAGCAGATGTTAATATCCTCATAAGTGCTTATATAATGTGTCTGTTGATTGGAAATATTTGAGGTGATTAATGTTTTCAGTAAGAAATGAGCACTAACCAAGTATAGCTGCGTCAGTCACAAAACCTTTGTTTTTGTGGAGTTTGCCTGTTTTGTGACAAGAATTTTTCTGGGGAGACATAACACACAAGCTTACCTACCTCAGACAGAGAGCCCATGACAGACCAAAGTACTGATACCGCCCAAATCGAAACAATGAACCAATGTGCTTTATTTGGGTTATTTATAGGAGTATGGGTGAGGGGTTATTTAAAGGAGCAGAAATGACTCAAAGGCATCTGTGTCACCAAAGCCCACTGCAGCACTGGGGAAAGGTCATAGGAGCTGAGACCCGGAGCACACTGCACAGCCTGTAGGCAGCGCTACAGGTTGGAGAGTGTCCTCAGTTGGTCTATCCCTCTTCAGGGCAGCTGCTCTGCTATCAGCATCTTCTTTGCAGCTTGGCTTGTCTGAGCACGACTCCCAGCCGCTTTATTGCTTCCTCTTGGAGGGAGAAGCCTAGGGACTCTGGTCCTTGTCAGGGTCTTCATGAAGCTATTTTGAGGTGTTTACCTTCCTACTTAGAAACTTCCCTACTGGATGGAATGTTTCAACCTCAGCAGAAACTTGGAAAACACCTTTCAATAACTACGATGCTCACTGTGGAGACAGTTAGCGATTGGGGTTGTTGCTATGATAGCTAATCTTCTTCATAAACATAAGAAGGTGGAGGAAACTAACAGATTGACTTCCAAATAAAAATTGAAATCAAATTAAATATGTTTTTATCTTTAAAAAATCTTTAAAAACAGCTTTCCTTTGTTATTTTCTGTGTTTTTAAAACTATGGTTTAGGGGCTGGAGAGATGGCTCAGCGGTTAAGAGCACTGACTGCTCTTCCAGAGGTCCTGAGTTCAAATCCCAGCAACCACATGGTGGCTCAAGCCATCTATAATGGGATCTGATGCCCTCTTCTGGGGTGTCTGAAGACAAAGACAGTGTACTCATATAAATAAAATAAATCTTTAAAAACTTTAAAAGCAAAACAAAAAAAAACCCCTATGGTTTATGTAGTTTGTAAGGATTTCACCAAAGTTTGCAGTGATCCCCTCCTCCCCCGCCACTTCCCCATACACATAGCTGGCAATTAACCATTTTACAAAGGATTTTGTATACATCAGGGTTTGGAATGTGGTTAAGAATTTGATGGTTTTACCCAGCCACAGGATTACCTATGTTCATGTTCATACAAACCACAGATGTATGAGGTTCACAGCTAGACAAATTCTGTGCTCTGAGACCTCAGTGGTTTAGAACGCTTCTCCGAATTAACATAACCTCCAAGGACTCATGATTACAAACACAGGCATGGAATATGAATCTCAGTGGCCACTGCCTTTCTAAACTGTCTCTTTAGATCAGAATAGATTTTCTGGTACATTCTTTCTTGGTAGGTATTGTACTACTCCCACCCCAGAATTTTCTAAAAATTTCTTTCCATGGTCACAAAATTACTATTGATAAATTAGCATGTATAAGCATAAGACATCAAGATGGGTAGAGTTGCTAACAGCTTGTATATTGAGTTCCTAAAATATTAGCTAAGAGAATTATTTTTGACAAAAGGCTTCAGCTATCTTGAATTTATAGACAAGTGCAACTATTTACATTTTCTAAAAACTGTATTTGTATGTAAGTATGTGTATGTGTGCCTGCTCGTCTGTATATGCACCAGTACCTGTGGAGGCCAGAAGGGGGCATCAGATCTCCTGAAACTGTACTGAGAGGCAGTGGTTGACTGCCTGATGTCTACCTGATGCAAGAGCAGCAAGCGCTCTTACCTGCAGAGCCATGTCCTCAGCCCCTGCACTTGTTTGTCATAGTGTGATGTGACTTGCAGGGTGCCCACCATCATGTGTAGCTTGATTGTGTCCTTTTGCACCACCACAGTGATTCATATGTGAAGACATTCATTGTGCATATAAATTTCCTATGCCTTTCGTAAACAGCTCCTGTCTGTTCTCTTTGTCTTTATTCCTGCAAAGCACGTAGTCTATTTCCTAAGATTATGGGTTAGTTCGAATTCTCTCAGGTTTAAAAATGTGGGGTGATACAATGTATACTCATTTTTGCCTTATTTCTTTCACTCAGGGTATCCAGTTTGAGACTCACTGATGCTGTCTTATACCACACTTCATTCCCTTTTATTGCTAACTTTCCATTATAAAACTATACAGCAACTTATCTGCCCATCCATCTCGTGATGCATATTTAAATTGCTTCACCAGGACCCTGGTAAAATCAAGTGGTTTGTAAGTCTTTCTGTGGACTTACGGATTTATGCTTTGTTTTTCTTAGTAAAACCTTTAGAGTAAGATGGGCTTGAATACTGTTTTTATACTAATCTTTTAAAGAGAACACCAAAGAGTTTTCTAAAGGGATTCCTGCTTTCTATTTTGTTACAGGAAATGAATGAACATTAAACTTGCACCGCATGCTTGTCAGCATTTAGTATGGTCAGTCTCTTAGTTTTAGTGGAATTACTATGGATTTCTTTGATGACTAATGATTGAGAATTTCTTTCTTTGTTTATTCACCATGCAATATTTGGCCAATACTTTTATGTAGTTCAAACGTTCTATGTAGAAACCCAGAGTTACCAAGACCATCCAAACATTCATTTCTATATTAGAACTTACAGAACTCAGAGACCATACTTATATGGAGCTTAGCATATGGGGGAGGTGGGATACGGGCTTAGGTCATGGACAGAATGCTCTAGGTGGATACTGTAAGAGATCAATCTCCTACCATGGTTCTTTTTCACTTCTTGAGTTCTATGATATGAATTGTTTGGTCTATCATGCACTCTCTGCCATGATAGACCATTAAATAATGAATTTTCTCGACCATGGACTAAATTCTTCAAAATAGCATAACTCTTTCCTCTTTTATAAGATAACCAGTACATGTATTTTGTTACAGTACTAGGACACTGACAAAACAGAAAAGGCCACTTAGGAATTGCTCCTTCTTTTAGCAATGAAATGATGAGATGTATGTGTTATTGTCTGGTCTGGGACTCAGAGTTCAGGATTTTCATTGGTTGTAGAGATGTAGACATTCTCTGTGGATGCAGACAGCCACAAGTATCAGCATTCCAGAAAAAAAGTCAGTATTAGTTATAGGTTTTTTTTGTATTATTGGTAAAAAGAAACCCTAGTAACACAGAACTTTCCAAAAGCATATATTCAGATGAGAACTGTTGATTGAATGCTAACCTGTAAGCAGGCCATTGTAAAACTTGCAACCTAAAATTCTCTTCCGTGATCTCCCTTTTTCTTTCCCTTCTTCCATCCTCTGTCTTATTGACACTTCCCCTCTCTCCAGTTTCTTAAGAAAAACGGTGGCATACCCAGGCAGAAGTCAGAACCTGTTAAGCCAGCAAGTCACTGGCTTGACCTAGGAAGTGTAAGCATTAGAAGCAGGAAAGCCAAATGTTTGGGGACTTGGGTTGCTTGCTTGGGCCATTCCAAAGGAGAAGAGAATACGATGCAGTTTATAATACGGTGATAAGACATCCCACTCTCACCTAAAGGTAGAATCTTATCTGATGGGATGAAGGGGCTGAAACCAGTGGTGTTTACAAAACTAGGAATGATCCTCCGAGGTAAGTCTTCAGACTGGCTCGAGGCCTGAGCATATGCTTCAAGGACGATAGGAAGGCATCTAGTAGAGTGGATGGTATCACATTCCTCAAGCACAGGATAGACCTGATCCCTTCACCATGTTTCACCTCAGATTTAACACAATTCAGGCATTTTTGAGTCTTTTGTCTCAAGGTTTCTGGCTCAATTGTGCCTTAGCATCCTATTAGTAAAAAGGAAAAGCTTATCAGGCTGTTTCTTATGAGACCCCTCAATGTAAGCCAATGGGATAGCAAGAAAGATAGGGATGTAAGAAAAGAACTCACTCAGGCCAAGTGTGCAATTGCTCTAGCTTCTTTTCTGTTGTTATGGTAAAACACTCTCATGAAAAACAATAGAAGGGTTTAACTGAGTTACAATGCCAGGTTACAGTCCATCACCTTAGGGTAGGCAGGACATGAACTCAAGACAGGAACATGGAAGCTTGCTTGCTCACCAGCTCTTTTGCTCTCTCTCTCTCTCTCTCTCTCT
>NC_034599.1:78595659-78611193 GCF_900095145.1 Mus pahari
ACACACACACACACACACACACACACACACACACACATCTCAGGACCACCTTTCTAGGGATGGCACTGTCTACAGTAGACTAGGCACTTCTATGTCAGTGAACAATCAAGATAATCCCTTGCAGATATACCCACAGAGTGATCTGATCTAGGCAGCTCCTCTGTTTGAGGCTTTCCTCTTAGATGTCTATTGTCTGTGTCTAGCTGACAATTAAAGCTAAGTAGGGGGTCAGTGTTCTATATATTAATCTAAGGGCAGATTTTGAGAGTGTTTTGTGGAACTGATTCTTAGCATCCTTCAGGCAACATTATATAAATGTTGAGTTCTATAGCTTGGCTATGAAAGGGATTGAAAATAATTAATTACAAGATTAGGCATTCTGGAAAGTGCTCTGAGATTAGACATAAATATTCATGTCAATAGATGGGGACACTGGCTTTGGATTTACACTACTAAGTGAAAATGAAGATAGTTAAGAAAGATCGGTGTTCAAAGATAAAGTGACTCTTTGCCCGTGTTGTGAATTTATTCACATCTAATGAGCAGGCCATTTAGGGTAATATTTCTAGGCAAAATACATTGGCTTTGAGATTATAATAACTTTTTAATATGTAAAGGGAGTTAAGAATAAGAGAGGGACTAATATCAGAAATTTGTCTTTGACCATAATAGCAGATGTTTAGATCTGGGGCTATTCACACAGTTTACATTGCTAAATTTTTCAAGATCAAATTACCAATTTTATCTTCATAAGAGATGTGCATTTTCTTACCTGTAAGTATTTGGAATTATGTTAAGTATCAGCCAAAACCCAAATTATTCCTTTTAACTATAGGTTGATACCACATTATTTTTAAAAAATCTAACATTGTGAAATGAAATCTGTTTTGCGTACTAGCTGTGACATGTCCACACTAACTTAGTGCATTCAGGGCAAGAACACAATGACTTGATTTCCTGTTGTTCTGGGTTCACCTGCTTGAAGCCTTGAAACAAACATTCTTCATTACTGTGTCTCAGAGCGAAAGATATTATAAATAAATAAAAGGCAAAGGATAACAATATTTGAAAACATTCGAGTGACATTAAAATCATGGCCCTGAAATACATGAACCATGTTTTCCAGATGGGGAGAAAGAATCTAGCTCGCCAGCCGTGCACATAAATGGCTTGAGGTCACACATTGGCAGTGACCAGGGAGCAGTTCAACTGCAGGCAACTTTGTGTAGATATCACACTTCAAACTTCTACTTTTGAAAAGCCCAAGAGACAACTATGTACTTTGCCCCTCTTCACACTCAAAGAACTTTGATAAAGGGAGGACATTTTGAAACCTTAGAAAATAGGACATAATGTAAAGATGAATTCATGAGCCAAGGGCTTTCATTAAATTAAAAAATAATGTTTAAATGGGTGCTATACTTGCATGGTCTTATAGATTTTATAGAGAAGACTTCATTTTTTTTTAATCCTTTTTCTTCTTTCATTCTCTTATCATGAGCATTATAGGGGGTCATGAAGTGGCCTTTCACTGTGGCTTTGATTTGCATTTCCCTTATGCCTAATGTTAGTGAGCAATTCATACCTGATAGTAGCCATTTGGGTATCTTCTTTGGAAAAATGTCTACAGTGCTAGGATTTTTGTCCTTGCATGCATAGAACATCAACTTCGATTTCTTTTTTGTTATTGTTTTTTAAAGTTGGTACATAAAGCAAGATATACATGTCTGTATACTTTGTTTTATCTGCCTCTCTCCTACTGTCTCTCTATGCCTGCTTTTTTTCCTGCCAGAAACCAATTTCCAGCTGCATGAGATGGGTCCTGAGATGGGGAAAGCGTGTATGGTGCAAAGTGAAGATGGTGACCACTTGCTGACTTTCAAGAAAGTGGTCCATCTTTATTTATACAATCACAATCTCACTAGCCTGAGCAGTGACATCATTGGTTATTTTATTTAAAAAAACCCCATAACATCAGTATTTTAAAAAGTTCCATTATTACAAACAGCCCCCAATAGTTTCTTGTCCTTTTTCCCCCTCCTGCTGTGTTATTCACATCCTAACCTTATTTTTCACTACAGAGCACAATTTCAGCAAGCCAAAAATAAATGTCTAGCCAGGCATACCTAGCTGGTAGCAACTGCATTTACATAGTTATACAAGGCAAGAGACAGATTTAAACATTTGTGGGTATAAATCCAGTCATTCCATAGTACCCCTTTGTCATAATATCTTTATTTATTTTTCTTTTTTTGAATTAAAATTTTCATACCAGAATTGAATAGATGGCTCAGCAGTTAAGAGCACTGACTGCTCTTCCAGAGGTCCTAATATCTTTTTATTTTTTAAATATTTATTTATTTATTTATTATTAATGGCTATTTTATTTATTTACATTTCAAATGTTACCCCCTTTCCCGGTTCCCCCTCCTGAAACTCCCTACACCATCCCCCTTCCCCCTGCTTCTATGAGGGTGCTCCTCACACAACCATTCTCTCTCTCCTCCCTGCCCTGGCATTCCCCTACAGTAGAGCATCGAGCCTCAACATGACCAAGGGCCTCTCCTCCCATTGATGCCTGACAAGGCCACCCTCTGCTGCATATGTGGCTGGAGCCATGGGTTGTTCCATGTGTGCTCTTTGGTTGGTGGTTTAGTTTCTGGGAACTCTAGGGGTTCTGGTTGGTTGATATTGTTGTTCTTCCTTTGGGGTTGCAAACCCCTTCTGCTTCTTCAGTTCTTTTTCTAACTCCTTCATTGGGGACCCCGTGCTTAATCCAGAGGTTGTCTGCGAGCATCCACCTCTGTACTTGTCAGGCTCTGATAGCTTCCTCATTTTAGGTCTCTGTTGATCCTCAAACCAGTTATGCAAGCAGGGTGCAATGCTCTGTACAACCGCCACAGACTTACTCAGTGTGACAGTAGGTGTTTCTCCAAGGGACATGACTCCATGTCCCCAGATACCCAGGATTAATGGTCACATCTGGAAGATTGATAGAGGCAAATAGGAGAGGAAGGTATTACCCCTGGAAAGAGTACTGAGGAAAACATGGAATCACCCACAGGGCTTTCAGCCTGCATGATCCCAGTCTTACCCATGACGGACAAAGTGAAATGAAATATTGCCAAGAGTGTAGACAGCATAGTGGAAGCAAGGAGTACGTGCAGCACACACGAGCTAGGGAATAAGCAGAGAGGCCACCAATTTACCACAGGTCCTTTCCAAGTGGGAAGGGGCTTCTAAGGGCCTTGTCACACAGTAGAATCCCATCAATGACCCCCTCATATGCTGTTCCCTGCAGGTGTTGCATGACCCCTGATGCTTCCACCTGGTCTTCTTCCCACTCCCAGGTTGTCCCCATTTCTGCGTCTCTGCTACATTCAATATTATTATCATTTGCTTTCTTTCTTTACAATTTCTCTTTCTCCTTATGTGGTTCCCTTTCATCGTTATCATCATCATCATCATCATCATCACACACACAACACACAAAAACACACACAAACGTATACATACTACACACAGACCACACACACACACACACAACCACACACAACACACACACAACATACACACATACACACACAACACACACAACACACACACATACACACACACACACACACACACACACACACACACAAATCTAGGATCCACAGATGAGGGAAAACCTGGTGTTTGTCTTTTCAAACCTGGCATATTTCACATATCATAATAATTTCTAGTTCTATCCATTTTCCTGAAAACATCATGGTTTTATTTATTTATTTTTTTACGGCTCAATATTTACACTGTGTAGTGGATGTGCAAGGATCTCTGAAGTATGCTGACTTTGAGTTCATCTAACAGATACCCAGGAGTGGTACAATTGGCTTATATTGTGGTTCTATTTTTAGTCTCCTTTAGAAGCCTCCGCACGGCTTTCCAAATGGATGCAGCAGTTCACATTCCCACTACAGCCTGTCATGTGTTTCCTCTTTTCCTACATCCTTACCAGCACTTTTTGGCTTCAGCTTCAATGGCAGAAAAGAACTTTAAGAGAGTAACTTAAAAATAAAGGAAAATAATAACTCAAAAATTGTTGCGTAATTCCACTGATATGTGGAGCAGACAGATACACAGAGACAGCGAGGGTTTTGGAGGGCATGGGGGAACTGGGGGATTACCACTGACGAATAGAGTAGTTCCATTTAGAATGATAAAAGTGTAAAATTGAATTTTGGCAATGGTTGCCTAACTCTGTAAAGATACTTAAGACTATTAAATTGTGATTTAAATAAGTGAATTATCTCATGTGCAAGTTATCTTGCAAGGAAGCTATTGTTAAAAGTAAAAAGAAACAAAAATAGAAACAAAACTTACACACAGTTCCAATAGCTTCCTTCTGAACTCACAATATTATACCTCTCTTATTGTCTGCAGCTTTCTATGTGATGTTTAAGGAAGAGCAGACAGCAGATCATCTGCATGTAGTACCCATTTAAGCCTGAAACAAGGTGCATTTAACTTTCTAAGAGTTTGTTTAGGGTTTTTTTTTTTTTTGCATTTTAGATAAAAATTTTAGATAATGCTAACATTGCTTAGAAATACTTGAGATGTCTTACTGCAGTTTTATTTTGGAGATAGACTTAAAAGATAATAATGTAATTCTCTAATATAGTAAGTTATTCACTTAGCATTTTTGCCATGTAACATTAATGAGAGCTCTTCACAGTACAAAGGTTCTACTAGACTCTTATATATGTTACATTAATTCTGCTTCATAGTTGAAAAGCCTAGAGTACCTGGGTTAGATTCACTCCCAAGCCTAATTGGAATAGCACACTGTTGATTGTACTGTGACATGGTGGGTAGTTTCCAATTAATGCAATTGTGCCTTGGGTTATTCTGTGACAACAACAGTCACAGGCATGGTTTAAAAGGATGAGGACATGGAAGGAAAAACAGTCAGTGGTCATAAGCAAGTCTGAAACCCAGCCAGGCAAACTCCATTCTGTTTCAAGGATTAGTGACAATCTGTGACTTGAAACTGCTCTCTTGGCTCAAGGCTCTATGGCTCCTCTTTGCTCTGGGAGTCATTCTCTCTCTTCCATGGAAGGCAGCACATAGTAAGGGCCGAAAAGTTTTATTAGTATTTTTTTTCTATATAACTTTAAAAGCCTGACAATTCTTTTTCATTTTGTTCTTTCTCTATACTTAAAAAAAAAAAGGAAGAAAGCTGGTGGTAAGCCATGCTCATGAGCTCTGTGGCTCCCCTGCTCATGTTTAGAGATGCTGTCACCTAGACCTTCCTCTGCAAGTAGTCCTAAAACAAACCGATTTCATTTTTGCTTTCGACTCTGATGGCACAAGGGTCCACGAGCCACGTGTATATTCTTCACCAAGAAACTCTAGGTCAGCGTTTGTCAACCCGTGGGTCGCGATCCCTTTGGGGGTTGCACAGCAGATCTCCTGCATATCAGACAGTTATGCTGAGCTTTGTAGCTAGAAAAAGTACTGTTATGAAGTAACAGTAAAATAATTTTATGGCTGGGGGTCACCACCACATGAGCAGCTGTGCTAAAGGGTGACAGCGTGAGGGAGGCTGAGAACCAGGGCTCCAGGTGGAGGGTGGCTCGAAGTTACCGTTTCTCAGGTACTCATAGTTACACAGTGAAGAATGAAACTTTCCTGAGAGCAACAACCTTCTTCTTTCCTTTCTCTCATTCATTGCTCTACTCTGTTTTAAAATAAATAATATTTGTTTATGTGTATGGTGTGTGTGTGTGTGTGTGTGTGTGTGTGTGTGTGCACACCTGTACCTGTGTGCATGTGCATTCATGTGAGTGAGGACAAGCGCGTGGAGGTCAGAGGTCAGCCTTGGGTTGACTTCCCACATTGTTTAACACAGGACCTCTTTCTTGGGTATGGCAGGTTAGCTGGCCTGTGAGCTTCAGAGGATTCTCCTGCATCTGCTTTCAAGGCTGTAAAAGCAGCTCAGGGCTTCTCCTGAGTTGAACACTGGCCTCGGGTCACCCGGCAAGTGCTTCACCCACTGAGCAGTCTCTCTGGATCCCAACCTTGACCTTTAGAGTTGTGTCTTTGTGGTATAACGTAGGCTTTAAATTTGAGGTCCTCCTGCCTCGACTTCCTGAGTGCTAATGTAATCCACCTACATGTGTTCAGCTCCAACCTCATTAACTTTTATGTTGTATGCCATCTGTATGGGGTTCATGTTCTTTATCTTTGGTAGTTATCCTCTGAACTGGAAATAGCTTTGTGGTTGAGGGGGCATGTGCCCACTTCTCCTTTCAGCTCCAGGATCCCATATCCTGGGCAGACTCATGCAGACCTCTTGACTCAGTTCCTGTGAGTTCCTGTGTATAACAGCCTCATTGAGTCTATAAGGCCTTGGTTCCTTGGTATTCTCCCCCTTATGGTTCTTACCCTCTTTCCACCTCTTCTTCTACAGAGATCCTTGAGTCCTGAAAGGCAGGATTTGATGGAGACACTCCCTTTAGGACTGAATGTTTCAAACTCTCACACTCTTTGCTTATTGTTCAGTTGAAGGTCTCTGTATTTATTCCCATCTGCTACAGGAAGAAATGTATCTGCTGATGGCTGAGCAAGGTAGTGATCTATGGGAACAACAGAATGCCATTAGCCATCATTTTACTGCTACATCTCTCTAACAAAATAGTAGCATTTGTTTTTGGTTTTCCCCTAGATCCCTAGCCTCTCTAGTCTCAGGCTCTTGATCACTCAAGAGGTGTTTGCTATGAGTTTCCTCTCCTGGAGTGGGCCTTAACTCAATCAGCTACAGAGGTTTGTGTACCCCAACTACCTTTGTGCTACTATTTCACTGGTGTATCTCACAGGTAGGCCACCATTGTAGACTGAAGAGTTTGTAGTTGGGTTGGTGTTTACCATTCTAGTACCATGAACTGTAGGGAATGAAGGCTCTGGGTAGACATCTCTACTTCTCTGTGTTCAATGAGTTGTGTAGGTGTTATTTTCAGCAATAGGACCCTTTTTGTCAGTTTGTACAGAGCAACCAATAGCCTTGGCAATAGCTTAGATTGTTTGGGGGGTTTTAGTTGGATCCTTTTGACTAAGACCTCAATTAGATAAAGCCCATTCCTGGTACTGAAAGCTTCCTTTGATGACAAAAGATGTCCATTTGAGGCTCTGTCTCCCCCGTTGTTTCATTTAGATCACCTTTATATGTGCATATACTTTTTGGAAGCTTCTACTGTATATGACTCCTCAATGGCCCTTAATTTTAGCTGTTTCTTCTCATTTCCCTCCCTTTCTCCTCTCTACAATTCTCATCCCAATTTGATCAACATTCCAGTTTCTCCCCTACCAATCCATCCATAACTATGCTATTTCTTCTTCCAAGGGAGATCCACCCCCGCCTCTGCATGCCCCACTCTCTACCTAACCTCTGTGGTTATGCAGACTGTAGCTTACTTATCAATGATTTATCAGATAACATCCACATTTTTTTTTTTGAGTCTGAGCTACCTCACTCAGGATTTTTTTTCCTAGTTCCATCCATTTACCTGCGATTTTCATGATTTCATTTTTTAATGACTGAGTAATATTCCATTGTGTAAATGTGCCACATTTTAGAAAATCTATTCTTCTGTTGAAGGAATTCTAAGTTGTTTCCCATTTCTGGCTATTATGTAAAGCAGCAATGAACATGTGAGCAAGTGCCCTTGTGGTAGAATAAAGCATCTTTTGGGGCTATGCCTAAGAGTAGTATAGCTGGATCTTGAGGTCAATCAGTTCCCAACTTTCTGAGGAACTGCCACACTAATTTTCATTGTGGTTGTACAAGTTTGCATTTGTACCAGCAAGAAATGAGTGTTCGCCTACTTCACAGACTTGCCAGCATGGGCTGTTCTTTATTTTATTGATCTTGGCCATTCTGAATAGAGTGAGATAAAATCTCAGTGTAGTTTGATTAGGACTTTCCTACTGACTTTTCAAGAGTCTAATGAAAGAAAATGAGCTTTTGTATAATCTTTAAACTATTGACATATGCATTGTGTTTGTAAGAACTCTAATTTACCCATCACAATAATTTGTTAATTAAAATGTTAATAAAAACAATTACTCTATGATACATAATCAGTATATTAACCCATGATGCACACAGAAAACTGGGGCTTTATCCAAGGTCACAGCTAAGACCTGAAATCAGATCTGTCTCCTAATCCTACAATGTGGCTCTTGAATATCCTCCAAAGGTCCTTGTATTAGGCTTAGGATTCCAGCATAGTGCTGTGGAGACATGTTAGGACCCACAGAGGTCCTTAAGTCATTTGGGACAAGCCCCTAAATTGGATATTGGGACTCTGGTCCCATCCTGTCTTTCACCCCCTGCCCATAAGCTAAACTGTGTACTCTATCTGGGGTTATCCGCCATTGCCCACTGGCTTCCTCCTCAAAGCCTGGCAACTATAGCTGGTAAATCTCTGATCTTTTCTCTTTCTTCTTTCTGTATAGATAACATAGGACTTGAAATAATTTCCTTAAAAACTCTAATTTTAATTTTGGACGTGAATCTAAATGATGGTCACTTGCTGAATGAGCAAAGAGGTTGCAAAGAAAGGAGGAAATAACATTTGTCCATTGATTACGGTTGCTGGAGAGAACTGATAAGCTTCATTGCCTCATGGTCAGCAATCTGGATGCTGAAGACTATTGTAAATCATCTCAATCATTTTGATGTTTCTGATGGAGATGCTCTTTGGTAGGAGCCACACAATCAGTCTAGCTTAAAAACCTTCAAGGAGCCATGCTTTTTTTTTTTTTTTTTTTTTTTTTTTTTTAAGAAACTCATTTTCTGCAATTTTAAAACACAGGCAGCATAGACAAATAAGTGAATAGATATGATTTCCCTATTCAGATGATAATATAGCATTAATTAATTCACTTATTTGAAAATCTTGTTGGCTAAGATAGTATTCCCAGAAAAAGCTTGCGTACGTGCATGTGCAGGCGTGTGCCTCTATGTACCTCTATGTACCTATGCAGACAACTATTCAGAAGACAACCCTGAGTGTCATTCCTCAGGTACCATTTGTCTTTTTCGTCATGATATATGTCACTGTCCTGGAATGCCAGGATTTTCAAATAATGTTTCTAGGGATCGATCACAGGTTCTCATGCATGACAACAACCTGTTTACTGACAGAGTCATATCCCCTACCTGAGAAAATTAGATTGAATTTTTAAAAATCTGATGATTATTTTTATACAAAAAGAATCATTTTAAGTCCCCAAAGCATTAGAACCTGTGACAGTCTTCTTCATCTTCAGGTCCTGGATATTTCCATGCCCTGAATTTCATAGGACAGTCAGTTGAATCAATGTGTTGCTACGGAAACACCATGAACAAAAAGCATAGCAGGTTCAAAGGGCTCAGGGGAATTATGATAAAGCCACAAAACCTGCCAAATAATTGGAACAATAAAAGTGGAAAATTAATTTCAAGCAAGACTAAACATTTCAACTGACTGATGACAGGATTTTAAAAAAAGAATATATGCATAGATGGGGGAAAAGAGCTGAGAACTTTACACATGCAAGTGCTTAATTAATAGAGACTGAAGCAAATGCAAGCCCTGGGAATATAGCAGAACATTTTGGATCCTGGTCTCACAAAGGAGAATTTACCACAATCAAATTTATTGGTCAGAAGGATAGAAGGGCAGATAACTGACTGCTTCAAGCAGTTGAGAAAGGGAGCAATATTCTAAGCATTGGGGGTTATGTGTTTTGTGGTCCAAGTAAAATATAACCAGGGTGTTAAAGGAAGTACAGAGAGAAACTGGACACGCTTTTTATGAATAGTTTTACAAGTGCACTTAGTCTTGGAGAGACCCCCTAGGATTAGCCAATGTGATGGAATTCTTTTTAAAAGGAATGGGATTGCACAGAGGGGCCTTGCATGCCAGTTACATCACTCATAAGAAAAGTGTTAAAAGGTGCTTTGAGGGTCAAATGAAGAAACACTTGGAATCTTATGTGCTCCATGAAGGAATCCCAACTTCTTTTTTTTTTTTTTTTCCAGATGAACAAGAGATGCTTCATTAACTTGTCAAAATGTCAGTGAGGTATTCCTTGTGCACGAGGGAAAAGGTGTTATAACACATCCCTCAGCATTTCTACAGTGGGCAATTTACTGAAATGGTCTACTGGCTAAAGCAATCTCTTAAAAGTGGCATAATGGGAAAATTGATAGATTGAATTGAAACTTGTTAAATGGCAAGAAACAGCGATTGAATCACAGCTCATTCAATAGAAGCACGACCTCTGGAGGACTTAAATGTGGGCAGTTACATGGATGGCTTACCGTTTTTTAGACACAGTTATGCGAAATCTCTCCTTTTGCCTTACAAACTCATATAGATATGATGTGTGCTGAACCTATTTGGAGTAAAATGTATTTCAGGCTAGAATGTCAAAACTTATACATTAAGAGAAAGTTAGTCCCATGGAGACACCACTGTAATACCACTATGAGAGGCTTAGAACTCCATTCATAGGTGCCACCTTGGAGCAGTCACTCCTGGAATTTCTCTTGGAAATTTTCCCACAAGACCATGGCAGAGGTTAAAAATTGTACTCAACAATAAAAAAAATTAAACTTGGAGCAAAAATATTATATTTGGGAAATGTCCAAAGAAATCAAAGCCTTTCCCAGTAAAGAATTGAATTGATTAAACTGCTATGAATTTAAAAAAAAAAATGAAGTGTTATTACTGAGCAAAGTGACACCCATCTGAGGCTCATGACCTGGTTTCTGCAATAAGTCACAAAGCAGTTGGAGCATGCTCTGATCCGTGAGCTATGCATGTAGTGGGGCAATGCGTTCTAGGTGACTAGTGAGAAGGACGGTTTTAGACTGGGTAGCTGGTGTGTGGGCTACCAATTGCTCTGGTTTGTGGTATTGATAGTTTTGACTTATTAAACACGGAGGAGAAAGAGAGAGAGAGAGAGAGAGAGAGAGAGAGAGAGAGAGAGAGAGAGAGAGAGAGAGAGAGAGAGAACGAGCTTTTGGCTAGTAAAAGGCTCTTTTGTGAGTTTTAGGAGATTGGAGTACCAATTTATGATTTTTATAGAAAAGGAGAGCCAAATTTGTTGTTGTTGTTGTTGTAACATGATGATGTGGGTGAAAGAGAGCTTGGTCTCTACTGGAAGCCAAGAGCTGATGTACAAGGAGCTTGGGTGTTACTTAAGTCTTGTCTAGTGGATTCTTTTAAATCTTAAAAACAGAGTTTTAGTGAATTGTGGACAAAATGCTAAATTCTTATTACCTTTCTAGAGAAACATGAATCCATGGAAGAACGTGATGTTCAAATAGGATACAGGTCAGGACTCTGAGACAATGGATGCTTATCAAGACAGAGCATGGAAGTTTCAGAGAAGACATTTTGTTTGGGGGGGGGCGTTGGGGATTAGAAACAGATGATAATACTGGACTGGGTTCTTTCCCTTGACTCTCTTATTTTTCTTTCTTTCTTTTTGGCACCATTATGCTGTTGCTTTCTGTTTGCACAAAGCAGGATGAACAACTTTGGACAATCTTTTCATGTGTAAATGAGAAATATTTCCATTTAGGTTACCACATGAAGATGCAAATGGAGCATTAGAAGAAGCATCTAGAAAGGCTTATGTGAAACAGGCAGAGTCTGTGGTACCTGCCACATAGTCAGTTTATAGTTCATGTTGTTGACTACTGATGTTCTCAGGGTTTAATGAGCTGTGGTTAGACATTCACTATTATAGTTTCAAATATGCATATTCAAAACCCAGATTTGAACAGATTTTTTTAGTTAAAGCTCTCAGATCTCATTTCCTTAGCACATTAATTGAGGTCTAGAAGAACCTAGAGAGAGGAAAGGTAAGGTCCCCCACTAAGCAGTAGAAAGGCCACCAAGTGAAGGTAAGTATGACCTGAATAATTAATCACTTTGGACAGAAAAGACCCAACAGAAACCATTGCCTTATTTTTGGGTTCCTGAATCACACATTAAAACTGGGCATGTAGAAATAGAGAAATCACAAGAAATGGCATGAACTCAAACAGTTCTCTGCACTTGGTACGGGAAAAGTTCTTGAGCCCTCCAAAAGAAGGAAATTTTGTCCCTTTTCTTTCACCTCTGTTGCTAAACCAGCTTGGCTTGTGGTACCAAGTTGTGTTGGGTTTAAACCCAGGAAAGGATGGTGAGTAATCTCTATGGAGTTAGCACAATATCACCAATCCATCCTTAGAGAAAAAGTGGTATCTGCCCTTTCTGTCTCTTCTAGATTCTCCATGTGCATTCTGTGACTACCCACTGCATTTATTCTGTGACTATTAAGGTTGTGGGAAACAGAGGGTGACAGGCTGTTTGGATTATATATGGCTGATGCCACAGAATGGCATTTACTTGCAATTGCTGGTCATTTACTAGCCCACCCTCTATGTACAGAAGTTTGTTACAGTGTGTGCTGTCTGTGTTTCTAAATATAGAGGCAGAAGAATGGAGCTCTAGTTGGCCAGCTAAGCCCATAGCTCATCTCATACCCCATACCCCATTCTTGGTCCAGATAGAGGTGTTTTGAGTCAACACGTGTAAGAGAAATAATTGTCAAGATACAGAATTTGGTACAGGGGACTCTGATTGACTGGACCCTTTGCCAGCAAGCTCTCTATCCAAAACCACTTTGCTATCAAAGACAATGAATTACAAACTCCTCTCATGTAGCGAACCAGAGAGAGCAGACTAGAGAAGGTACTACTGACAGAGATCTATAGATCAGACATCATTTAGAGAAATAATTGTCTAGATATGGGGCAATGGTTCAGTGTTTGGGTCCTTATACAAGCCTGATGACCTGAGCTCAAGTACCGAATCCCCTAGTGAAGGAAGAGAAATAAACCCTACTGGTAATCTCACTTCATACCTATCCCAGAGCATGAGTGAATCCATACCCATGCACACATGTATATACACATACCACATGAGCTCACATATAATGACAATGAAATGTACTATCTAGTTTAATAAAAATAGAAAGTAGAAATTAAAAATAGAAAAAAAATAATTTGGGCACAAGAAAGCCAACTGCTATATCCCTTCAAATCTGCTCGTTTTTGCTAATGTGGATTCTAGTCCAGTTACCAGTGTGGAAGAGTAACCGATGAGCTTTGAATTTTGATTGGTTAAGGTTTTATTCAATATATCAAAATCAAAACCAAATTCTGCTTATATTAGTTTTATTATAAACTAATTAAGACACACAAATATATTTTTCTCCATGGACAAATATTATTCCTTAGGATGAAAAATTATGTAGCTGAGGCAGGGGTTTTGGGGGAGAGAATATTGGCTCAGTTGGAATTTTTGTTGTCTTTGTGTCTAGCCTTTCCCTGTGAGCCCATGAACGCTTGTCCTTTTTGGTACCGGGCCTTTATTGTTACTACAGTCTCTATTCACAGGGTCACAAGAACACATGCTTCACTTCTGTATGCTCTACAGACCCTGGCTGCTTGATGGATCACTTTTTTTGTGTGTGTATTTACCTGACCTGAAGGCCCTCTGACAGTCTGTGATCCATAGATCTATGTCAGTCATACATTCTGTTGTCTGCTCTCTCTGTGAAAGGAGTTTATAATTCATTGTCTCTGGTAGGAAAGTGGTTTTGGCTTGAGATCTTGCTGGCAAAGGGCCCGGTCAATCAGAGTGACTGTTCTGACCACAGGGAACAGAAAACCAGAGGTGCCTTAAACCATTAGGAGGTTTTATTTGACAAATAAGAAGCTCAAAGATGCACAGCAGGAGTTTCTTGACTGGCTGGGCAATACCAGCAAGGAAGGCATCTCTTTCATTCTTTCCTCTGAAAGTTGGCTGTGTTCTGTGGCTCAGGTGTCATTATTAAAAAGGGTTGTCAGGGTTGCTCCAGCCAGTCCCAATGTGATGGCATCAAAAGCCGCACCCCAACCCCCAATCCCTGTCTATCTCTATCTATAGAAGCAATTCTGCTTTTTCCATACTTTTCAGAATTAAATCTCATGTCTACTTCAAATTGCAAACAAGGTGGAAATGAGGTGTGCCTATCAGTTTTGGACTATGTTACCCGCAAGCACACTTCAGTCACTGAAGGAGTGATCAGGAATTCGTAGCAATTACAATCACTGTGTTTAAGTCTTCCATGTCATCCACCTTTGAGCCACAATAGAGTGACACTTCTATTGCCTTTAAGATTAGAGATTAACATGGGCTCAAGTCTCTCCTCCTTTGCTTCTAAGGTGAGAGCCCTTACGTATCACAAAGGAAAACAATACTCCTAAACTGCAGAGCTTTGTGAGCATCTACATTTGCTTGTACCAAAGTGACTATTTTACTCTGTCTTATATGCATGAAATGCACATGTGATAAGCATGTATGAAGGAATCTTAAGAACAGAAGCTGATCTGGTTCTGCCATTTCTCTGATTATCACAGGATATATCTCTAATGCAAAAATCTCCAGTTAATTACAATGTTTACTAGTAGAAGCTGCCCTTTAAACCACTTATCACATGGATGTGTAGAGTATAGAAGATGATGTTCATGGCTGAAAAGTGAGTGGGTGTATGAATGTCAGGAAGGATGAACCCAGTTAAAACCCACTTATTTCTCACTCTGTCTTATATAGTGTGGCCTTTAAAAATTAACAAAGTACTTACATTGCAGAGAATTTAAATTATAGTCTGTCTTTTTGTGCCAAATTGATCACAGATAAATGAACAGAGTGACATAATTTGTGCTTTACTTCTGAGACACCATTAAAGTATAGCATGTTTACAAGTTTAGTGCCAGCTGTACCATGGCCTCAAGGGGTGAATGGCAGACTTGGTGCAGAATGTGGTAACGGCAGAGAACAATAATCATACAGTATGTTTGATTGTTGTGGAGACAAAGAACAGACAGGTGTCTGGGTGGCAAGAAGTTGTTATTTTACATAAACTCATGATGGAAGACATTGTGGATGATGCGCTTCACCAGGAAGCTTCAGCAGTAGGTGAAGTGACAAGCGAGGGCACCTTGGAGAAGCATCACAGATGAGGGCGAGAGAGGAAACTTGTCACCAGAAAACTGAGTCTGTGGAAGAATAGAGAACTGAGTGGCAACGTTTGCTGAGTGCATTGTAAACAGAAATGAGTGCCCATCCAAAAGCAAGCCGTGGACACTATGTCTGTTGCTCTTTTTATTTTAATTATTATTTTTTATTAGATATTTTCTTTATTTACATTTAAAATGCTATCCCGAAAGTTCCCTATACTCTCCCCCCGCCCCTGCTCCCCTACTGACCCACTCCCACTACTTTGCTCTGGCCTTCCCCTGTGCTGAATCATATAAAGTTTGCAAGACCAAGGGGCCTCTCTTCCCAATGATGGCCGATTAGGCCATCTTCTGCTACATATGATGCTAGAGACACAAGCTCAGGGGGTACTGGTTAGTTCATATTGTTGTTCCACCTACAGGGTTGCAGCCCCCTTCAGCTCCTTGGG
>NC_034599.1:78611603-78617408 GCF_900095145.1 Mus pahari
CATCTGGGTTCTTTCCAGCTTCTGCCTATTATAAATAAGGCTGCTATGCACCAGAGCAAAAATGGCTCTCTTACCAGCTTAGGGAGAACCCTCCCTGGCGGACACCTCTCCTCTGGCGGGAAAGGTGCCGGATCTGCCTGTTGCTTTTAACCGTCTACTTGACATAGTGCAGAATCACAAGGGCAGTGCATCTCATGGAGACATTGTCCACATTAATTGGCCTGCAGACATGCCTATGGAAGAGTATTTTATTAATTGGGTTAATGGGGCAGAAAGACCTACTCGGAAGGTAGTCAGTACCATCTCCTGGGATGATCCCTGGGCTGCTGAAATGGAGAGGTAGACAGTACCATCTCACAGGGTTATCCCTGGGCTGCTGAAATGGAGAAAGCCAGCTGAGCATCAGCAAGGGTGTGTTTGTCGCTTCCTGCTTCTGGTTGTGGTTGTGATGTGACCTGTTCCCTTGAGCTTCTGCCCTTCAACTTCTCCATTGTGATGAGCTGTGATATGGAAGTGCATGGAAAATTGGTCTTTCTTCTCTAAGTTCTTTCTGTTAGGATGTTTCATCACAGCAAGAGGAAATGAAAACATAACAGAAATACTTGTCCATCGGTTGGTTGTTAAACTCTAACAAATAGAATATTTGGAGGAAATTTGGTTTGCACTGGATTTTTGTTACAATTTGAGTTCCCTTGATCTGTCCCCCAGGTATTTTCTAACTTAAGAGCTACTATTTAGTTCTTACTATATGATCTTTACAGTACTAACTCACTAACATGCATGTCTTTTCATGAATGTGTGCGCATACATTTTGAGGCCAGGGGACAACTCTGGTTGTCATTCCTTAGGACTCACCTGCCCTGTTGTGCTGCAATAGATCCCACATTGGACCAAACTGTACAGATTTGTCAATGAACCTCAAGGGTCTACCTGCCTCTAACTCCTCAGGGATAGGATTACATGTGCACAGGATGCTGGGAGTTGAACTTGGGACCTCATGGTTTCACAGCAAACAGTGAACTAAGTGTGCTATTTCTCTAGCCTCCCTACCATGTCTTAATCTTAAAGACTGGAATTTCTTAAGATTATCTTGCTCAATTTCAAAACCACCTACACATGGGGATTGATTATTCCTTTGAGGAGTTAAAAGAGTGATGCTGAGATGCCGGTGTGCTTCTGTAATTCCAGCACTTGGGGTTAGGAGCTTGAGACTAGTCTAAATTACACATTGATAGGAAGGCTGGAGTGGGCTTCTATGTTATACAGTACCCACATCTTTGTCTCAATTATCAGTTTCTTTCTTTGTCCAGACTCTGTAGGAGAGCAGATAAATAAATGGCTGCAAGCATCCTCCTGTTGCCCTAGTGACTGTTTAACCAGAGAAATGCTAATCCTAACATACAGGAAACTCAGACAATACCCAGAGGTTGGAGAACCTATCCTCTTCCCTGCTCAGATTACTGGGGGATAATGTATCGAGCTGTTTTCCAGCAGTGGCCGCAGCAGCAGCAGCAGCACCCTCTTACCTTGCTTCTTGGCCTGATGTTGAAGACTCTGGAGAAAGCTTGTGTGGGTGCAAATAGACTTCCAACACCAGATTAATTTGAGAAATAAAAGTTGCTAATTTGTCTTTCCAAGGCACACAGAAAGTTGTGCTTTGGCATTTCTTAGTGAACTGTTAAGTGATCACAACTATTTTTTTTTTTTTTGGCTTAAAGTTAGATTGTTAGCAAATAACTGTATGAACATACACTAAGGTAATTTGAAAACAATTTTTAAAGTTTTGTAAATCTAATGAAAGAGACCCCTTAAAAAGATCAAGGGCAAAGGGTATATTAATATATCATGGACACTTTGTATTTCTTTCTCTCAGAATTTTATAAAACAGATGGCACTGAGCAAATATATTAGTTTTGTGTGAAATCAGGTTGTGAGTTTTAATCTTTTCCATAGAAATATTCTAAATAATATAGAATGTTATAGGAGAGGTTTGCCCCCTACCAGAGGATTCTATAAGCCAGGATAGACCATTAGCATGTGGGTAGAAGTTCAGAGAAGCCCTCTATATGTTCTATAAGGTTGAGTGTGGTCCAGTGTGTTCATGTGGAGATTATATGATAAAATATTCCAAAGGAATCCTGCTGGTTAGACTAGAGGGCATCCGTTCGCTTCTTGAACACATTTACCTATCTGTGGGGCCTTACCCAGTAGAAAATAAGAGTTTAGAAACTGTGTATACACAGGTTCCCGTCTTTCTCTTTTTCTCCCATTTTGCTAAGGTAAAATTCAGGGGCAATAAAATTGACCATTTTAAGAATTTTAAGAACTCATGTCTTAGTTTTGAGAATAATGTGTGCAAGTATTACCACTCATTCTAGAACAGTCATCCACCTCTCAAAGAAATTCTATAATCACTTCTCTCATTTCTTCATAATGACAAATAAACTTTCTGTTCCTTATGTGCCTGCTTTGGACATTTCATCTAAGTAGATACATTTAATTTATGACTTATGCTTTTGGTTTCTTTTAGTTTCAGGATCTGTTCTTGTTGCAGGATGTATTAGTATTTATTATTTTTATTTCAAATAATATTTTACATCAACATCATGCTTTGTTCATCGATTTGCAAATTGATAGGTATTTTTGAAGTTCCCATTTTTACTATGATTAATGTTGTTATGAATATTTGTGAGTAATTTATCGAGTTAAAATATCTTTTCAGTTCTCTTGTAAATATTCCTTGGAAGGTTAGTTGCTGTGTTATATGTTGATTCATTTTAACTTAAAAATGTTTATTTACTTGTTATAATTATATATTATAATTTTATGCAGATGTATTCATTGGCACTAGGCTCCACAACTCTGAATTTTGATTGGTTGTGGTTTTTCTGTTGTGGTCTCTGTCTGTGGCAAAGAGAAGTTTCTATGATGATGGGTGAAGACTATACTTACTGTGGGTATAACAGCAAATGTTTATATAGTGTTCTTAGGCAGTATGCTGGTTTTGTATATTAGGCATTGTAGCTTCTCTTCCAGTGACCATGATTTCACTAGCACTGAGCTAACTGCTAGGTTCTAGTACCAAGCATGGTCTCCTTGTTGGCCATGTCTTAAGTCCAATTAGAGAGTTGGTGGTTACTGTTAAGAAATGTGTGCCACTACTGCACCATAAGTTTCTTTTGTCATGCTGGCTGTTGATGTGGTTCACAGGCATCATAACTGGCTAGGACTCCTTCCCTTGGAAGTATATATGGGGAATAATTTTTGAGAGTGGGTTCCAAATTTAACATTTATGTGGACTTTAAAGATTATCTCATGTCACTAGCTTGTGTAGTAAGTGCCTTTATTGGCTGATCCACATTCTTAACTTTTTTATTAGCATCCCTATTACTACCCTTTTTCATTACCACAAAAAAAGAGAAAAATACCAGACAAGAGCAACTTTAGAGAGGAGGGGAATATTATAACTCATAGTTGAGAAGAATACAGTCATTGTGAGTTCGGAAGGCATGGTGATAGAGTAGCTTAGTCCATAGTGCCAACCAGTAGACAGTAAGATGAGGATGTTGATGTTCATCTGCCTTTATCTCTCTCTCTCTTTCATTTTACTCTTCTTTAAGAGAAGAAGAGTAAATTCAGTCTAGTTTCCTAACCTATGTAATATGGCATCAATTTAAAGAAGAGAGGCCCCTTGGTCTTGAAAACTTTATATGACCCAGCACAGGGGAATGCCAGGGCCAAGAAATGGGAGTGGGTGGGTAGGGGAGCAGGGGCCGGGGGAGGATATAGGGAACTTTCGGGATAGAATTTGAAATGTAAATAAAGAAAATATCAATAAAAAATTTAAATTAAAAAAGAGTGAGCATTGGACAAAAAAAAAAAAGATGGGGAATGAATAGGAGTTATGGGAGAAGCTGGAGGGAGGAAAGGGAAAGGGGGAAGTGATATAATTATATTTTAATTAAAATTTACTAAAAGCAATTATGTTCAAAATATACTTATATGCCTTTAAAATGAATGATAAAGTAAGCATGCATGTTTTTATAACTATTTTAGACAGTTGAACAAAGAAGAGATAAAATAAATTTTATTTATGAATAATGACAATAGAATACAATTATTGATTTAAAAAAATCAAGCCAATATGTAGTGTTTGTCCTTGGTCTCTGCTTAAGTTCCTGCCTCAAGTTCCTGTCTCGACTTTGTCCAGTTATAAACTGTGATCTGAAAGTGGAAGCAAAATAAACCCTTTCCTCCACAAGGGATATTTTTCTTTAGTTGATAAAATATGCTTTCATACAATGTTTTCTGAACAGTTCTTTCCCATTTCCTAAATCCTCCTCTCCATCTCCCTACCTACTCAGCTCTACTCCCTTTATTTCTCGCTCTTAAAAAAAACACCCCAAAACCAAAGAACAAGACACTCACATATTAAACAAATATGCACAGGCCATAATCCCTATAACCACAGAGGTTAGATAGCTAGTAGAGGATAGCTAGGGAAGGAGAGGGTTCCCCAAGGGATGGGGAGGAGAACATAATGTTATGGAGAGACAGTGGATGCGGTGAGAGGACTTGAGTGTGAGATTAAATGAGTTGGAAGAAATGGGTGAGAGAAGGAAATATGGGGAAGAACAACTAACACTATGGTCCATTTGAGGGTCCTTATGGAAACCTAGGAATGAAAAATCATATATATGTATATATACATACATATATATATATATATATATATATACATATATGCACACATATATATGTATTCATGGATTCATAAATAATGGGGAAGATAATGTTCCAACTTACCAATTAGGCAAGTGACTTTTTAATCTCAGCTATAGCAATGTAGGACAAGTTAAATATGTATGTATGTATGTATGTATGTATGTATGTATGTATGCATATCATTATTATTATTAACCTTGCATTTTGGAGTTCTGCAAGTGGAATCCAGAGGTCGTGCATGATTGGCAAGTGCTCTGACACTGTCACACCCAGCCCTTAAAGAGTTAGCTTGATTATGAATCAAGAAGGTTTCTGTAGGGAAACTCAACGAGCAGCACCAGCTGAGGTCTCAGCAGCCATCTGTTGTGTTTCAGCATGGCTGGCCTCAGTGTTGATCTTATGTTTCATAGACCTTATGGAGCTAACAGACTCAGAAGATGCTTGCTGATTGTTAACACGCTCTGCTGCCACCTGCTCTTGCAGAAGCATTTAGAGGTCTTGCTTCACTCTCTCAAATGGATTGCGCACTTGGCAGATCTAATGGAATAGCTGCACTCACCCTTCAACCGCCTGACCCCGTCTGAGAGGTGATAAGTGCTACTCTGAGAATTTAAAGTGGTGTTTTCCCCTGTTTTTGCCTTTTCTCATAACTGCCACATTAAATGGAGTATAAACACCTTTGATCTCTTCTTACTCTCGTGCATGTACCATTCAGTTATTTAGGGACCACTGCTTCTCCTGGCTGTCTTGTTCACTGGCTTTTGCTGTGCGAGTTGTGGGGTCAGTATAATCAGTTCTAAGAGGAGGCAGGCTTGTTCTAAAAAAGAAAAAAACAGATGTGAAAACGTTGACTTGATGAAACTACGTTTAAACATTGGTAATAAACTATTTTGCCTTATCCCACTGATATTAGAGTTTTATTTCTTGACATTGTTTCTGTTCCTTGCTCCCCTATTTAGGAAATGAGCAACTTTGATAATGATAAAAATGGCTTTGATTATTGGATTCACTAGTCTTTCCTTTCTTTCTTTCTTTCTTTCTTTCTTTCTTTCTTTCTTTCTTTCTTTCTTTCTTTCTTTC
>NC_034599.1:78617478-78644617 GCF_900095145.1 Mus pahari
TTCCTTCCTTCCTTCCTTCCTCCCTTCCTCCTTCTCTCTTATTTTCTTCCTCTCCTCCATCCTTCCATTTCTTCCTCCGTTCCTCTTTCATTTTTTTTATTTCTTTTACATAATCATCCCTTGTCATCAACCTTCTGAGTGCTAGATTACAGATATGAGCCACCATGCCTATGTTGATTCAGTAGTTTTTCATTTATTGGATTTAGATGAAATTATGATTAACCTAAATAAATTATATCTGAGTAGTTTATAGAGTCACCTCCAAGGAAGATAACATAAAAGAATTTGACCATATTTAATAGGTGTGGGAGGAGTTGCTGAGAGGAAGGGATTGGCACATGAAATCTTTCCAGGGATTGTGACTTGTGTTAGGTTTCTATATACTTGCTTTTTTCTTTCCTGATCCCATGTGCAGGTTTCAAAGTGGATGGTGACTGAGCCATTCTTGATCTGAAAGTTGCAATTTGGCAGATGTTGTGAGGCACCATTGACAAAAAAATGCTTCTGTGATAAGGAAGTAGGAATATAGGAGTATACTATATGAATCTATTTATATAAATATTATTAATTTGGGGTGAAGAAATATCTTAGGCCAAAGAAATATTACTGTCACACAGAGAGAATAAGTGAGAGGATGGTGGGATGCAGTCCAATTTTTGAGCTAAGTTAACAAGAACAAGAATGGCTTTATGGCTAAATGACTAGGCAGGCATTTGTTTAATTCTGTCACTAAATTATTAACATTGAAAATGGACTTGTTAGGGTATATTTGTGTGTGTATGAATGTATGTATATATGTGGGGGGGGTGTATGTTTGTGTGTGCGGCATGTGTGGTGTTTAAACTATGCTGCTTATTTTTCTATTCTTTAAATTTTGTCCTTATACACATTTAAAAATCATCTCTAGGCTAGATTTCCTTCATAAGGTTATGAAGAATTCTCAAAAATAGAACTTTAATAAAAATAAAAAAATGAAACAAACTTGCTAATGTAAATAATAGTCATGAAGATAGCCTTTTAGTAAAAATTTAAAATGTGCTATAATATTAAAAGCTGGCCTGAACAGATTTACAAGGTGGCAACTTTGCCTTTACTGAAGGGATGGCGCTGACCTCCAAGTCTGTCCAAGTTGAGCCAGGGAGACAGTCCTCAGCCAGAGGATTCGCTGAAGTTTCAGGACATCCACACAGTGTAGTAGTAAATGTATGTAGTTTGGAATCAGGCAGTTGTAGGTGTGAAGTCTGGCTGAGCCACTTCCTATTTGTGTAAACACAGACCTATGGTTTTCCAAAATTCCCATTTCTTGTTCTGTAAGACAATGTATATAAAGAACATCCAGCTTTATGGATTGGATGTCATGATGACTTCTATGGCTTTTCTTTCTTTTTATGTTTAAATATAATCATTAATTTTCCTTAGGCTTCACTTTTCCATTTTCCTTTCTCGACATGCCTTTTTTCTCCCAGTCACATACAACTTGAGAAAGGCTTGAGGTGAAAAAAAAAATCTCACCTATTCTAGAAGCACACGAATAAGAAAGACATAAAATGACTTTCACATGCTTTCTTGTTCCAAAACAGTGAAATGTTGGACTATTCCAGACCAAAGGACATCTTTCTTTAAGAGCAGGATAACTGAACTCTTTTTGTAACCCCATTATTCATCTACATTCTTGATTTGTTATTAATTTTAGTTAATCCATTCAAAAGAAAATTTTGTACTCTTATAGCAATTCTTGCTTAAGGTGTAAATTCTTTCCAGCCATTTCAAGTCTGGATGATCTCTTAATTCTTGCTGTTGGTTCTGTCTCTAGTGAGAATGTAGGCGTTTACAGAAATTCACTGTTCTTAAAACAAGGAGAAAAGCCCAAGAGGTTTTGAAAAGCCCATGTTTTCTATCTTGTGATCAAAAGACTCCAAATCCAGTAGATGGTTGGGTAGGGTGTCACTATGGATTGGAATCTGGTGGTGAAGTAAAGAGAGACTCAGTGATACTGTTGGCTCATGCCTGTAGGGGACCTGGGGCTAAGAAGGAAAAAAAAATGCATCAGGAACTTCATCCCAAACCTCTGTAGAAGAGCACAACTGATCCAGCCCCTTGGGCATATGAACACAGAAGTGAAGTTAAAAAGTAGGTAAAGTGGGAAAGCAGCTTGCAGTCTACCTGGCTTTTATTCCACTGAAGGGGTAAGCACCTCCAAGAATCTTCACAGAGCAAACCAGAGCTGTTCCTGTGGAAAAATACTCCTGATTCTACTCTTGCTCTTCTTTCAAACACATTGCCTCTCAATCAGCAAAACTGAGGCTCATAGAATGTTGATTCCATTGGAAGAAAGCATAGTCATAGGGATACTGGAACCAGTAGAAAGGCTCTTGATTAACGATTCTATATTTAGTCCATAAGGGGGCAACTTTGTCAAACGGCATGAAAAATGAAGGATGTTAACACAAAAGAAAACTTCAGGAAACAATATAAAGTTTATAACAGAAAACTGTAATACTCCAAGCAGTTAAGCATTCAATGGGTTTTACAGCAGAGCAGACACCGGCAAAAAAAAAAAGCAATAGTGAACTAAGAAAAAGAAAAGTCAGAATAAATCATTGAAACACGGGGACACTGAGATTTGAGTTAAAGAAGTGTTACAACAGAACACTGGACCTGTGAGGCAGTGTTCAGCTTTGTGCTGCATGTGAACAAAATAGAGTTCAAGAAAGAAGGGCCAATGGTGAGGGAGAGGACACAGAAACATTCAGAAATGGTGTCGGTAACTTTCCAAATTAAAAGCATTACTTTTCAAACTCAGGATGTTATGGAAAACACAAATAAATCTAAGGAATCCACAGAGATCCAGTTCTGTGACCCTGCTGAAGATGAAAGATAAAGGGAAAATTTAGAAGCAATCAGGAAAAAAAAAAAAAGACACAAGTCTCAGAGATAAATAACATTTGTACAGTAGTAAAACAAAAACAAAAACAAAGCCCAAACCCCTTTAACCTAGAAGTTTATACTTAGCAAAAGTGCTCTCCCAAAACAATGAACATTAATTTAAATTATTTGTCCTGTCTACAAGAAGTGCTGGGACAAAGATGGATCAGAGCCTGGGGGAATGGCCAACAAATGACTGACCCAACTTGACACCAATCCCATGGGCAAGAACCAATCTATGACACAGTTTATCATACTCTGCTGTACTTGCAGACAGGATCCTAGCATACCTATCCTTTGAGAGGATCTACCCAGCATCTGACTGAAACTGATGCTGAGGACCACAGCCAAACATTGGACAGAGCTCGAGGTGGAGTGTTGTGGAAGAGTTGGGAGAAGGGTTGAGGACCTGGATGGAACAGAAACTCTACAAGGAGACCAACAGAGTCAACTATCCTGGGCCCTTGGGAATTCCCAGAGAATGAACCACCAACCAAAGAGCACACATGGGCTGGACCCAGGTCCCCCTTACACATGTAGCAGACTCTTTTGACTCTTTTGACTGCTCTAAGGACTCTTTTCTTCCTATTGGACCGCCCTGGCCAGCCTCCACATGAGTTTTGCCTAGTGTTGTTATATCTTGTTTTGGCTGTTGTCTCTTGGAGGCCTGCTCTTTCTGAAAAGAAAGAAAGTGAGAGTGGATCTGGGAGAGAAGGGGAGGTGGGGGAGAGCTGGGAGGAGTGGAGGGAGGGGAAACTGTGGCCAGGATGCATTGTATGAGAGAAGAATCTATTCTTAATAAAAAAATGAAATAACTTTTCAGTGCTGTACTATTTTTAAAGCAAGTACTTAACATACAAACAATATGGGTTCACCATCTAACTTCAAATGTCAAAACTATAATTTCACATAGTCATATAATATTCTTACATACCAAAAAAAAAAGCATGCTCTGGTAACTTCATTTCATTCTAGAGAAATTTATCACAATGCTCTGTTTCTGTGTTCCATTCCCTTTATATATGGACACCAGTTTCTATCCAAATATAAAACCAAGCAGAAAACCACTCACTCCCTAGGTGAAAAAGTCCAATTTGGTCCAAGACTTTTAGTTTTTGCATTAAGTATTTTCCATCATGTCTTTATTACTTCTCTGTATAAGCTATGTCATAGGGTAAGATTTGCCTCTTGGGTCATTCATTATGTTTGAAACCATCCAAGTTTTCTCTGTGAGGACCCAAGGCACCAACAATACAGGGCAGAGCTCTGGGTCTTGATCACAGGGCTTAATCTGGGCTCCTTCAGCACTGCCTGGGAAGGGGACTCAAGTTAAAAATAGACAAGTGAATTTGGTGGTTGTTTATGAGATGGATCACCAAGTAGGGCAGTCTCTGGATGGTCATTCCTTCAGTCGCTGCTCTGAACTTTGTCTCTGTAACTCCTTCCATGGGTATTTTGTTCCCCCTTCTAAGGAGGATTCTGAGCTTCTGGGCTAATATCCACTTATCAGTGAGTGCATATCATGGACCAGGGAGTGGCACCATTTAGAGGTGTGGCCTTGTTGGAATAGGTGTGACCTGGTTGGAGAAGGTGTGTCACTGTAGGTGTGGTCTTAAAACTCTCACCGTAGGTGCCTGGAAGTCAGTCTTCCATTAGCAGCCTTTAGATGAAGATGTAGAATTTTCAGCTCTGCCTGTGCCATGTCTGCCTGGGTGCTGCCATGCTCCCACCTTGATGATAATGCACTGAACCTCTGAAACTATAAGCCAGCCCCAAATAAATGTTTTTTTTTTTTTTTTTAAGACTTGCCTTGGTCATGGTGTGTGTTCACAGCCGTAAAACCCTGACTAATACATTCACTCAAGATGATATCCTCCAGATCCATCCATTTGTCTAAAAATTTCATAAATTCATTGTTTTTAATAGCTGAGTAGTACTCCATTGTGTAAATGTACCACATTTTCTGTATCCATTCCTCTTTTGAGGGACATCTGTGTTCTTTCCAGCTTCTGGCTATTATAAATAAGGCTGCTATGAACATAGTGGAGCATATGTCCTTATTACATGTTAGAGCATCTTCTGGGTATATGCCCAGGAGTGGTATTGCTGGATCTTTGGTAGAACTGTGTCCAATTTTCTGAGAAGAATCACCCAGAGGCAGTTGCTAAGGAGGATGTCCCCAGGAAAAAAAAATCACAGTTCTTCCTCTTTCCTGCAGTGCTAGTGGCCACACCTAAACTTCCCTAGTTGCTCCAAAGTTAAGCACTGAATGGTTTCTGTCTCCCTTCCCTATTAGAAAACAGGCTCAGACCAGTTAACTGACTTGCCTGATGCTAGTGTTTGACTCTCCATACAAGTAGCCTATCTTCACTAGAAGCCTCCAGTGAGAAAATCGATCCATTTCATCCCAACACTCCCTGCTTGGGGGTACTGTTCTCCACAGAAGCTTGTGCTCAAAGGACAATAGGCTTAATTTAATAGAGTGTCTAGAGGAAGAAGTTTGTGAAGTCGGGGAGAGTGGAATCCATATACACCCTAACTTTTGACAGTGCCGCATACACTAGACACTATTGGGTTTTCCTGAGAAGTCCGTCTTCCCATCATTATACACTGCCCTAGACTCCGCCACGGTTTTTCTTGTTTCTGCCTGTTTGAAGCATCCGTTGCCTGGGGTATAACTCAGCCAGATAGATTGCTTATGATTATCGAAGCTGTGCTTTTTTTTCCATACTTTTTTGCTTTTGCTTGTACCATATTTGATGTGTATCTCTTGTACACAAGATGCCTCTCATAAATTGGAATCTTGTTTTGACACACTACCTACCTAGTCGGATAACCTACCTGCCAATACAACAATTAGTCCATTGGTATATATTGCAATAATCAATTTTAGTAATAACCATTAATACCTAATACTTGAATTTGACAGCTTTCTCTATGTCTTCTGTTTGTCTCATCAAATGTTTTCTTGTTCATCCCTTTCTGAAATCCTTAGAATTGATCTTTTGTTTTCGATTGCAGTCATGTTTTCTTCTTTAGGTGGTTTTCTATGCTGGCTACTGTAAGCATCCTTATTCATCACAGTTTGAATTAGTGCCCTAACTCTTTATAGTGTGACAGTGTTACAAAGGTATTCCATTTGCTTACTCTACCTCTCATTGTGTGTTACAGACTTTATAATGTTACATTATTATTACTGCTTTAACTACTCAGTGGTCTTTTAAACAGCTCCATAGTTTTCACTCCTAATGGCTATTCTAAATGTATCCAAGTTCATTGGGATATGTAGGTTTGGGGTCAGCTAATTTCAGTGTGTGATTTCTTTTATTTATTTATTTTTTAATTTGCAAGATTTTACAATAAAGTTTATTTTTAAAATAAAGAAAAATTTAGGTAGTCTTTATTTCTAACTAGATATTTATCTTTTCCAGGATGTCTTATCCTTTTTTTCCATTTATTTATTTATTAACTTTACATTCTGATCAAAGGCCCCCTCTTCTCCCAGGCACCCCTCACAGGCTCCTCCCCTCCCCTCCCCTTCACCTCTGAGAAGTACCATTGACATGTGAGGTTTGGTTCTGTCCTAGGTCTCTGGTTATCCAGTTCCTAACCATCTAGGCAGTTTACAGAGGGAGTCCATGCCCTACATTGCTTGGAAAAGTTATTCCTAATCTGATGTTTAAACAACAATGTATCAAAGTCTTGTTTCCATTTTATTAATGATCTTTATGGTAATATGGAAAAAAACAGATAGTATTTTCAAGGATAGCTCTGCTTATAATTAATTAGGAATATGGCAAGTTATTCACAGAAGAAAAATGCAGAGAATTTTTATATGTTTGTGATAGCCAAAATATTATTACTTTGTTTCATAAGATGTCTGTTATGGGTATAAATGTGTGTTTCATTTAGGATTTGAAAGAAAAAGGCAGCTTTCTATATATATGTTTCACTGTATGTTTCATGTTCTGCCAGAAACAAGCGTGGTGCAAGTATTAAGGAGGACTTTTATGTTGTCTCCCTTACAGGTTACAGGCATAAGTGATACTTGCAATGGGACAGACAAGGTTATTACCAGTCAATGATAAGCTGAAAATTATGTAAGGGGTGGCTATAAGGCAGAGATGAATGTATTCTTAGAGATTTGCAGTTGCCAGGCCTGCAGGGAGGTCATAGGCACCGAGAGGTGATACCAGAGTGTTTCAGCTTCAGTCTGATTTTGCCAAGTATTTCCTGTGTACTTGATTTCAGGAAGTTCCATTTGCCTCGGAGCCTCAGTTTCCTCATCTGTATGATGGGAATTATTGTAGCACATGACTGTGCTGGCCAGTTTTATGTCAACTTAACCAAGCTAGAATCATCAGAGAGGAGAGGCCCAGTCTTGTGTGGATGGTGCTGCCCTTGGTGGTCTGGTGGTCCTTGGCTCTATAGTAAAGTAGGCTGAGCAAGCCATAAGGACAGGCCAGTAAGCAACACCTCTCCATGTCCTCTGCATCAGCTCCTGCCTCCAGGTCCCTGCCTAGTTTGAATTTCTGTCTTGGTTTCCTTTGTTGATGAACAGTGATGGGGACTTTTAAGTCAAATAAACTCTTTCCTCCTCAACTTGCTTTTGGTCACGGTGTTTCACCACAGTAGTGAGGCTTTAGTACAATGCCAGGGATAGGTTATGTAGCACACTTCCCATGACTCATAAACTGAAACTGTGAGTTTTGATTGAAGTAGTGCGAAAATATGACATTGCTCCATCTTCATTTGCTCAATATCTATACATAAATTGACTAGGTTGAAAGTCAACAGAGGACCATGGGAAACAGTATCAGGTGTCCCATAGTTGAAGCCCTGTTTCCACTCCCCTTATCCGAGGCTTCTCTTTGTCAAAGGGGTTGCTGCAATCCTGATTAACCATGTGTGCTGCACCAACTTTACTTCTATTTATAGTTTCAACAAAATATACTCTGTTTGGATAAGGGAGCTGAATTGTAAGTTCTTTTTTTTTTCTTTTAAACAAGAATGAGTTTCTACCTTTGATTTCTCAAACTCAGCCCTCTCTCAGAATAATTGAATTATTTGCTTAGAGGCAAATCAATAATTAATTAACCTATTCAAAAGCTGTAGCTAGGATGTTTCCCTTAAAGAAGCATGCCAGTTGAAAATAAAGAAGGCACGTGCACACACACACACACACACACACACACACACACACACACACACAGAGGAAGATATTGCTAACCTTTCCCAGAAACTCCAAAGATCAGCACCATATTTAAAAAGAAACATTAATGACATGTCCTTGGTCAGAACGTGTAAGCCTTAGTTTTCATTTCTACTTTATAACACATACCTGGATCATGGTACTGATTCTGCCGTAATGCATATATATATAGTGATTAGGAAAACCGGGGAAGATAATTGGTGTTCTTGCTGTAATTGAGTAAGTGGGAAAGAACTTGCCTGAGTCCATTTTGTCCCATTAATCCATACTCTTTTGAGAACCAGTAATGAACTGGTTGCTGTCTCATAATTGCTGATACAAAATGTTAGTGAGTTGTGTGCACATTTTACTAACAAATGTAACGAGCTCACTGGGTTCCAGTCTCCATGGGCTTCCATCTGTTGAGCCTCTGTTCTTGCAGTGGCCTTGGCTTGGAGTGCCCATCACTCAGGTGTTCTCACTGTATATGTCTTCCCCTCCATCTAGTCTTCACTGAACATCCTTTTCCTGGAGGGGCTAATTTGTACCCTGCTTAGATGTACATGTCTGCATGCTCTCTGTGTACTTTTCCATGCTGTGGTTCTGTTTAGAGGACTAATTACCTTTGGAAAAAATACTGTACATTTTAAAATGTTTTCCCCTCACCCATCAAATGTAGGCTTCAAGTAAACTAATGTTCGAGCTATCCAGCACTATATTTTTATTACTCAGAATTTTTGATACCTATAAAAACTGAATGACTATCAAATGAACAAATGCATTCATCATTAAATGCAGAAAAGACGATTTAACTTACTAGTCTGAGTGCATTGGGGGTTGGTTATAACCTGTTTAAGTGGTTGTCAGAAGTCTGGGGTATACCAAATGAAGTTGAAATGCTAGGAAAAAATAATTGAGAAATAAAGTTAAAAAATAGAGAGAGATTGGGTGTCTCTCAACTTCATTCCCCAAGAGAGTGAATATTGAAAATACTGCTTTTTTTTTTTTCATCAGACTTTAGAAACTATCACCTAGAATAGCACAATATTCATCAATAGACTGTCATTCTTAAGAGTGATAAGTGGCCCAGATTGGGACAAATCTACCACACAGTCTGGTATTCTCTGTTGACTAAGGTCAAACATTCACACTTAGTTTACCAGGCAACATGCTGTAGCTCCTTGAATAATCAGCCTGGTAATTATAAAACCCAACATGCAAGCAGCTAGCTGGTCATGAGGATTCTAGAATTGAATGCAAAACAGATGACAATGGTTAAGTAGTTAAAGATACTATTAGGCTAGTAGCATGAAGGACCAACCACACTGGAAACGTTAGACCCTACCCATCTTTCCTGATCTGAGTCAGATCAAAGACATGGATCTCCTAACATAGAGGAAAAGACTTGGATGGAGGAAAGGCCCTGCTGCAGTCATAAGTTGACTTTCTGGAGGTGGACTTTATGATTTGATCTATACAACGCAAAGCCCCCAAAGCAGCTTATGTTTAAGATAGGGAGGGCCTGAAAATTTTCAGGGAAGAGTAGTTGTGACTGAATTACTGCAAAGTTTCACTTCTGGGAGGAGCATGCATTTTCATTTGGAGCATGAGTAGTTTCATAATGCCAGGAATGGGAATGTTTTCTTTCTATTGCTTCCTCTCCATCTTGTATGTGGCAAGAGAACCATTTGGATGGAGACACTTGCACTTGGGGAATAGATAACTAGTTACTCCCTATTGAATCTTGCAATAGCCTCTCCTATTACTCCCTGCTCTCCACAGTTACTTCTGAGTTTTAGCCAAGTTCCTGTTGGTTGTTAATTTTCCACTCTCTGATCTCAAAAAAATAGTCAGTCAGTAGACATATAAATTAATACCAATCCCACAGTACCTTATTCTAAATTCGTGATATACATACAAACACATACATATATTTGTATATACTGAATATTATGTTTGTGTGTATTGATGTATGTGCACATGTGTTATTTTTCCTCCTTGACTTTGTATTGTTTTAGAAAAGAGAGACCATGTAATTCAATACCCAGCACCCTCAGGGCTCTTATCTATATGAATAGTGGACTTTGCATATTCATGATGGCTCTCTATCTGGCACACCATTCATTTGCAGTTAACACAAGCAAATTCTCAATGGCACACTATGATAGTAAAACAAAGACACAACAAGTCCTGACACTCAAGTTCTGAAAGTCTGAGACAAAATGGACCTTCTCAGCGGCTCTGAGGCTGCTAACATGGTGAGATCAAAGCACCCAGTCCACGAAACGAACCAGGAGGGGGCGCAAAAGAGACATAAACCTGCGCCACTTCTGCTCACACACTGACTACCTACAGTGGTTGCTATGGAGAGGGATAGGCTATATAGCCAGTGAACATCCCTTCCCCCACCAATCTTAAGGCAGACATTCTGCAGTGCAGTTACTATGTGCTTGTGAAGTCAATTCTAGGAGACTCTCCCCACAACCTTTCTTTCCATAGGGATGAGTTCTAGGAAAACTTTAAGAACTATGGAATCAGGAGTCCTACACCAAAATTCTAGGCCTTTAAAATTCTGGTTTGCTTAGGAGTCAGGCAAAGTAGTTTTGAATGAATATAACATTGTTTTCTGGCTTTTGATCATTATAAGCAATATAAAGAAGTTCTACACTGTATTACTAAAATAGTTCAAGAGGTTTTCATGCCTCCTGCATAGAGGGATTTCTTCTATCTTAGACACAAAGCTGTATTTTCTATGAATTGGGAAAATTTTAGAGTCTCTCTAAATATAATCTTTTAAATGTATATCTAGAAAGACTTATATCTGTGGGTATATACAAACTCTTATTTCAAGGAAATATAACAAAAGTGTTGGGAATTTCCAGATATGAGAATGGTGTGTGTTTTTGTCACAATGATAGTTTCTGACTTGAGGCAGAATTAGATTTATTTATTTGAATTGATCTTTAAAACCAAGTTATAAGGCCTGGAGAGGTGACTCGGTGTTTAAGAATGCCAACTGCTTTTGCAAAGGACCAGACTTCTGCTCCTAACACCATATGGAGTATCTTCCAACTACCAATCACTTCAGCTCCAGGGGATTTGTGACTCTCTTCTGGACTCAATAAGCATCTGTAATCATATGTCCACACACCCACACAGATACACACATGTACAATAGCAAAACTTTAAAACAAAATCTTAAAGGAAAATCAAGTCATGTGATGATTCCTCCGGCTGAGACAAAGGAAATAATTTTTTTATGAGGAAATCGATTGGGTTTATTTTGTGTGCACACATATTTGAGTCTGTCACAGAAACAACTTCAGCAGTTGCCTTCTCAAGGAAGAATTTTTAGCGGCTATGTTTCTCCATTGTCTGTTTCTCTCCTGCACTGAATTAGTTCTGATTAGAATGTGGTTATTCCTTGAGCACAGACCCAGTTACTGCAGCTGTAGGGGTTACCTTCTTCTCTTTTCTGGCTGGGTGGTTGGGTTGTGCAATCATGGAAAGAACAGCAGTACTGCTTGGAGAGGGACATGCCAATGAATGTTTTGTAGGAACATCCAGATGAGAAACAAATAAACCGATGTTGGCATTTATTTTATTTAAGAAACTAATAAAGCGACATTTGAAAACTCAATAAAAAGCACCCTTTATTTCCTGAAACTATTTTAAACTTCTAGGGAGATTTAACTGCCCAGCTCTTCTGAGTAATGAGGTCCATAGAAGCTCATTAGAGTTGTGGTTAATTTGCAGATGGATACAGATAACAGTTGTTCTGGTTTGAATGGCTTGAAGATTAGAGGATAGTACTGTGCCTGTATGGTTCAATGAGCTCACTTGAGTCAGAAATTCAGACGTGTCGGGTCTAGACCAACTTTATTATCCAGTAATGACTTGTTCTTGGCCAGTTGAACAAGATCAATGTTTCCTCTACTGAATATCCTACATCTCAAAGGACGATGTGACCAAATGAAAGAATTTTTTGTGGGGAAAAAAACCCATCTAACATGCTGTAAAAATACCTGCCATCTTTCTTAAAATGATTTTTGTTATGAGAATAGTCAAGTATAAGGTTATTGAATCTGTTTTGAATTTTTAGATTATACACTGGAGCATACAAGTTGGAAATTATGAACCTTAACTCTGAAGGCATCTGATCTTTAGGAACTGGGAGAAAATGTAGTATCTATTAAGGTATTTCCATTGATTACATAGATAACCTAAACAGGCTATCAAACCCACAGTCTTTCAAAATTGACCACATGCAGGCCAACTGGATTGAATGAAAATTTCCATTGTTTGTACTGACTACCATATCCAGCTAGGACTCTCCCAACACAGGCAATTCCAATATCATGGAATTCACCCTTAAGCAATTCTTGATTCTCAGGCAATACCAGCCCATTGAGAAGAGAAAATATTGGTTGTTTTAATTTGGTGGTTCTTCTGGTCCACTCTCACTTACCAATAGCTGTGTATTCTTCAACATGTCTAAGTAGTTAGAGAGTACACCCAGGCAATTCATCTTCTTTCACTACCCAATGTCTTCCCATGCTCCATTCTCTTTTCCTCTTTGCTGCTATGCAGTATGACTTCTACCTCCCACGATAAAGGAAAAATGACCACCCTGTTGTCAATACTACCACGTGGAGATGATTCTGGAAGCATCAGTGCCCATGCCCAGGGTGACAGTACCCATGGCTCAGTGTTTCGATGACTCTTTAGACTCCACCAAAGTCTCCTGCTGTCCAATTTCTGAACTTACATGTGTTCCTTCTCTGTGACCAAGATGCTCCTGTTTGCTCTCTGATGGGTGCAGTCTTTCTAGTTCTCAGCCATGCACTGAGGAGAGGTTGTGAGCAGTTGATAACGTGCTAACCTATAGTTCTTCTACCTATTGAGTCTGTCAAATTATCCTTGAACCATGTGCTTCAGTTCTTCTCCTCGGTAGTTTTACCTAGGGCCAGGGGATTAGTCTCTGTTGTGTTTCCCATTGTTGAGTCCTGCTCCTCAAGTGAATGCAGTTCACCTTAAGGCTTATTTATATGCTTTATCCACATATACCACACCCCGGTAAAAATCTTTTTATTGTATCAGCATGGCATTTTTCTTTAGTTTGACGCTAAGATTTTTATTTTTCTAATAGTAGTTCTACATACAGGTCACAGACAGCCTTTGCATACTTCACTGCTGCGATAAAATGAGCTCTCAATTTTAAAGTAAGGATGCTATTGTTTCATAGGCCCCCCTCTTTTCTAACTGTCGGCTCAAAATCTCTGAATTATTTATAAAAATGGAGCATGCTATTCTAAAACACACGGGTTCTTGCTCATGAAGTCTATGCAATGAGATGCAGTAGTATTTACAACATCTAACATGAGCCCATTCTCAGTATGCCTAGTGTTTCTGGAACCACACGAAGCATACATGCCTTTCAAGTGGTGCACAGGAATGAAGTGTTATAGCAACTCCTGGGTTACCCTGGCTCAGGGTTTCTGAGAGATGCCAGGATTGGCGAAAGAACTTTCTTTTAAAAAGATGGAAAAAATTCCATGGAAGACAAACATAGATCACTTTAAAAAATCATTTTTATTTCATTCCTTTTCAGCTTGTCAGTCCATAAATATCAAAACCCACTTTAAGAAGGTATGTAAGACATATTTGTATTGGAAGATAATCGCAGAGAATTCAAGAACCATTTAGACATCAGATAAATGTCATTTCCAAACAAATGCTTTTTATTCCTTGTTGATTAATATCCCAATAATCAACATGGATTTGTCTTATAGATGGCAGGTAAATTCCTTACTTAATACATGAGAGCAAATGAAATGTTTTTTCAATATATTCCTTCCCTGACTTACCTTAGGTAATATAACCATGAGATCTTTCTTTTATTGTGGTCCCCTACATATTCTGGGAAAGAAACTTTCCATAGTCAGTGAGTTTGAGAAAGGCTTCTTAAAATATTTTTGGAGGTCCTGTAAGAAGGGAAAATAATCTGCTTAAAATATATTTGACTCACGTTTTACTAAACTGACTGGGCTACAATAACCAGCCTTCATTTAAAAATTGATTGGCATGCATTAATGCATATCTTTCTATGCAGCAGTGTGATGTTTTGGTACTCATTGACAACAGTAATGGTAAACGTTTCGTGTTTACAAGAGGCACATTTAACAGCTTTCTTGAAGAGAAATTGGTAATTGTCACTCTGTCACCCTGTCAGCCTGTTTTGAACTCCTTACCTGATACTTTCCAATAAATGAGCCATTTATTCAAACTTCTTCAGTAAACCCTTCAAACATTTCACTGGCTTGAGTCAGCCAGGTATTTTAAGATGGAATACACATGCATACCCCATTCTCACATTTTCATATGTATCTTTTATATCAACTGCTTTGGACAGACAACTTTGAATTAAATTTTTGACACAGGGGAGAAAGCCAATGCAGAAAAGATGTAAAATTATATTTTTTGAATTGTAGTTTACTTAGTGTCTTGGGAAAATTAACTGTGACTCTTTTGTTTAGGAAAAAAAAAAACACCAAAGATGTCTTCAGTGTCGTCGAGCACCATAATAGCAGTGGGTTTGGTCATTCTCGATGATGAGAGATACCTTCCATCACTGGCTCTTCATTTACTGGCTGCAGGTGTCTGACAAGGCTGCACTTGATAGAGTTGAACTGGCTCAGAGTGCTCAGTCTTGTATGTTTCCCATCTATTTGAGGCCTCTCAGACTTTTAGTGGTCAGATCTAATCTAAAATTCATCTCTGCTATTTTCACCGAGAGCAAAATTCTGCAAGTATTGACTCCGGTTTTGTGAAGCACAGATGTAGAGCCGACAATGCTTACCATGTGGTCAAAGCTCCTTCCAAATATTCAACTCAACCAAAAGACTTTAAAACAAAAGGTGTGTGTGGTGTCTGTGTGTTGTGCGTGGGATGGCAGCAGGGTGGTAGAAATGGAGAATGCACAATGTAATGTACTCCATAGGCTAAAAAATATTCTTGTCTTGAGGTGCCAGGAAAAAAATAAAGTGAAACTGTCGTCTCTTTCAAGTAATCACTGGGTTGTTTTATTTTATTTTTTTCTTCTTTGTGGGGAACTGTAAAATAGACTGTGAAATGGGTTGGTGCTGAAAGATGAGCTGGTAGCAATTATTTCCCCATATCCTTACTGACTTGGATACTGGTAAATTTTCTTACTGAGGACAATCTAACTGAAAATGCAGATCCAGTGACTAATGCCTTGGGCGTGTCAAAATGGCAGGCAAGGAGTGTTTACAACTCATCTCCCTATTTAGCTTTTCCTGCTGTGTCCAGATTTATGTTGGTTTCCTCCCGACTCATCAAGCTAAGCTCTTTCCCAGGGAAATGCAGATTCTCCTGAGATTACCTGCAAGAATCTCCACATGGGATTTTGGTTGAGTAGAGGATTTAACCAAGAGGTAATTGCTACAGAATGCTGTCCAGCTGTGTAGCCTCATTTATGAGAAGAGTCACACTAACAAAATAATTGATGCAAAGAAAAAAATACAAAACATGACTTTGCTTAGAAGAATAAGAATATTCCACTATTTCTTTCTCAATTCTCTATTGTGCCTTTATGCATTAAATCTGAAAGAATCAGAAAAAACGTTCTGCAAGGAGAAAGTTGTCATTGGGAACTGGATGTGCCACAATTACCATTATTTTCAATGCCAAGATCCTTTCTTAAAGAAAATATAGCGTGGTGTCTGACATTTAATATATATTGAAGCTACTTTTTAGAAATGTCTGAATAAGGATTTGCAATTAACTAATCACCACAGCATTGATACAAGTTGGAAAGTGGGAAATACATATTTATATATTTTTCTGCTGAAGAGAACAATAAGAGTAATCCATATGACATATACATGTTATTTTTCCTTTCATTACAAGGATAGACCACTGTTCCTGGAGACATATCTCCATGAGAAATAGACTTCGGACTAAGAGCCCAGGACCAGGGAACACTGGATTTTAGCAATAAAAGCAGGACCTCACATACCCCCTGTGCCAGCTTTATTAGCTTCTTCTCTCCTGTAACTCTGCATCTTCTAGACATCCATTTTTGACTTGTGTTTTGTAATCCCCATTTCCTTTCATCCACACAGCCTGGCACTCAAGGCCACCCCACACCTAGATGCACTTTAATTCTGTCTCCTCAATGTCTTCTAGATGAGTTAGGAGAAGTCTCTTCTCTGAGGGAGATAATCTTTGCATCAACCTTTTTGTCAGATTCCTTTCCTCCAATTTTGGGCTCTTCTAGTCTGTATTTGATACAGTTTTCAAAGTAAGATGTCTATAATAAGAAAGTGCATTGAGTATTTTATTAGTTACGTCCCATTCACCAGGCCATTTAATTCTCATGATAATATCATTATTCCATTTTTTTAAGTAAAGAAATTATGGCTGAGAGAAACTAAGTTGTTCATGGTTCACACTAGGAGTAGGCAGAGGCAAGACTTGAACCTTTAATACTGTGAAACCCACCCTTCTTTCTCAGCATTACACTTTCGTGCTGCATCAAGCCAGTCTCACCATGGAGCTCATTATGCAAATTCAGCTCTTACTATCATTCTCCAAATTATCAAATTGGGAAGACAGCAATATTCTTTGCATGCTCTTATTCTGCAGAGGAAAACCCCAAGAAACATCCATATGACCCAATTTTTGTAAGTAATTTAGGGCACGACTGTTAATTAAATCTATCTATAAAGCAACAGTGCTAAGTCATGTGGGAGAGACAGTGAATGGATTGATTTGTAGGTCAGGTGAATACAAGCATTAGGGCTTTAATTAACTGTGGCTGTTTAATTTGGTTAGTTAAAGCACCATATAAATGAAGTCATTTTGAACCCTGTTCCTGTGTGGGCCTGTCTGTTTAATAATGCTTGCACCTTTAACCTCCAGCAGCTTCTTGCTAACACACACTATTAACTGAAAGCCAAGCATGCTGTGAGTGGAAAGGTGCGAATCCTTCCTCATGCTTGGAAAGAATTACCCAACAGGCACATCCTATTGATGTTGGAGGGGAATTAGAGCACATTAATTAAGCTATGTTTTCAGTTCTCCTAAAAAAAAAAAAAAAAAATCATTAGATGACAAAATGACATGACCCGAATCCCTTTTGTAAAATAACTTTAGTTAAATGTTGAGACACAACTGGTTTATGTACAAAAAGGGTACAAACATTCTGATAACTTTGGCTTTAAAGAACATATGTTTACTGATCTAGCTAGGAATGATCAATTATAATTACTTGAACATGTTTTCATGGTGGGGGGATCTTTGTATTTCTTCTATTCAATAATGATTGTTCTTCATTTGGGGTTAATGATGGTCATCTATGATATTAGGTTCGAATGCTTGAAACAGAGCTGCTACAGATGGAGAAAAAGGAAGGAATCTCAAGATAATTTCTATTAGATTCTTTTTCTTCTTTTCCAATTAAAGTAATGAACAGTCCACATAAATGAGGAACTGTCACATCTTAAGTTGTATAATCCAAAGAGTTCTTAATTCATATTCATAATGTGGTTGCTATAATATTAAATTTTGTTCAATTACTTAGAATTTTTGCCTGCATAATAAATTATAGGGAAATGCATATATTAATGCATTCAATGAATATTTATTGAAATCCTGCCATATAAACATATATATGTATATATGTATACATATATTTATAATATGTGCTTACATGATTAAACACAGTACTCAGAATACAATTGTGAGCAAAACCAGAATTTAACAATTTCCTGATGGTATGTAAGACATAATAGATATAGATTTAATCACACCTTTAAAATTGTATTTATTTATTTATTTATTTATTTATTGTGTATGTTTATATGCTTGTATCAGTTTATTTATACCATGTGCATGCAAGTAACCAAGAAGGCCAGAGGCCATCAGATTCTCTGGAACTGGAGTTACAGGTGATTGTGATCTCCCTTACATCTGTCCTGGGAACCTAACCTGGGTCCTGTGTAACAGTAGTAAGTACTCATAACCGCTAAGGCATTTCTCTAATCCTCAAATAATACTTTCCACACAAATACTTATTGATTTAGGACGGCTTAAAGTCCCGAGAACACACTAGCTGTGGTCCTGCCTCAGAACTCTACCCTTGCTCTTCTCTGTTACCTAGTATAAGCAGGGCTGGTGTGTACTTAGGACCTTAAGCAGGTCAAGTAAACCACTGAACCATGAGCAAAGGATGACTCGTATAAGAAAGGGGGAGCATGCAAAAGAAGGCCAGGCAAGGGTGGGCTGCAGGGGGAGAAGAAGGGTGAGGAAGGTTTAAATCAGTGCTCAGTGGTTCTTATCATCTTGTTTATATTTCGATAAGATCACTCTGACTCTTGAATTAAAATTAGACTGCTGTATGTAGCAGATGTGCAGCTTGGTATTCATGTGGATCCCCAAACAACTGGTGTTGGGACTATCCCTGACTATCTGTTGCCTGCCTAGGGATCCCATTTCCCTAACTGAGCCACCTTGTCTGGCCTCAATGGGAAAGGATACACCTAGTCTTGTAGTGACTTGATGTGCTGGGCAGGGGGAGGATCTGTGTGAGAGGGTACTGGGGGAAGAGGTGGGCTGGATTTGGGATATAAAATGAATACATAAATAAATAATGACCAAAAATTCGACTTCTGGTGTTGTAGAGATGGATCAGTGGTTACTAACACTGGGTGTTCTTTGAGAGGACCTGGGTTTGATTGCCAACATCCACATGCACAATCATTTGCAACTCCCATTCCAGGAAATCAGGCAAGTCATTGGTACATAGACATACAAGTAGGGAAAACATTTACACACATAAAATTGAAAAAAGAAAGACTGCAGGTGCAAAGGAGAGATAGGAAACACATCTCTGACCAAGGCCTGATATTATGGAGGAGTGGGTCAGGTTGCAGTGGAAGTATGATAGAGATAACTGGCTTGTTTCAACACATATTCTATTGCATATTTCTGATAAGTTGAACAAATACAATCAGTCTTAAACAGAGCCACAAGTATGAAGACTATTTTTTAACATTAGCATTTTCTAATGTTTGAATGTCAAAAAGTCTTTAAAATGTTGATCGGTAGACAATTGATAGTTTAACATTTCACTGAAAGCCACCTAATGCCTTCTGACTCTACATGAATTATGAACTTTACAATGAGCTAAAGGGTTTATTCAGTGTACTGAAGACTGTCCAACAAGGCAGCTGGAAGCCATATGAGGGTATTGAGAATTTACTTTATAATAGGCCAATATGAGATGTGAAATGGAATTTATAATAGAAAACAATTCATAAAACATATTTTAAAACAGTTGGTTAAAAAAAAATGAAATGAAAATGTATTATTGAGGTACTTTGAATGAGAATGGCCTCCACAGGCTCATATGTGTCAGTACTTAGTCCCCAGTGGGTGGAACTGTTTAGGAGGGATTAAGAGGTTATCGACGTGTTGGAAGAGGCGTGGTTCTGAGGGTGGGCTTTGAGGTTTCTAACAACTAAGGCCATATCCAATGTGTCTTTCTGTACTTCTTGCTTATCAATGAAGATGTGAGCTCTTGGCTATTCATGGGCTATAAATCCTTTGAAACAGACCATCTAGACACTTTCTTTTGTAAGTTGTCTACTTACTTATAGCCTTCCTCTTTCCAGAAAATATGCTCTGTAGAAACTTAGGTATATTTTCTAACCAGTATACCTCCATACTGGCAATTGACATAGATTATATAATAGTTAAATGAAAGAAAAAATTAAATAGTGTGTAGAAATTTTTCTGCTAAGACTGAATATATAAACAGATAGTTGACCCGGTCTTGGAAAGTACAGACAGTCTTAGTTTTAGAACTGAATGTTTAACTGTGTTCTGGAGAATGTGTGAGAGTCAGGCAAAAGGTGAGGGACAGACACTCAGGTTGAAGAAAAACAAAAAACAAAACAACAACAACAACAAAAAACCAACCAACCAACCAACCAAAACCAGCAGATTACTTATTAAAAGGTAAATTATCTACATAAGAAAAAGGAGAAGCATTGATCAAAGTCAACATGAAAAATAATCAAAAGGAAAATTGGCAACAAACCCAACCAGTGTGCTGGAAGAAATGAGCAAAGCGTCAAATATAGTCTCCTGAAACAGGACCTCTGACTATCTGCATAGATCAGTTTTTTGTTGCAGATAAGGGAAATGAGGTACAAGATACTTCTTGGATGACTTCCCACATGTGCGATGTGTTCACCCCAGCTACATGACCAATGAACTATCTCTGCCCTTTTCCGAAGCTTTTGGTCACAACTTTTAAATTCCAAGCCTGTATGTAGACATCAGATGGCTGAGCCTCAACCTGAATGTTATTGCCACGGACCTTCAAGGACTTTCCTTGGCTTGTATATTGGGGGATGAGGCCTCAGTTCCCACTAGTTTTGGAACTAATGCTAGTCACAGTATAACTTGTTGGGTTTCCAAAATGGCAAATATTTAATAGACATTTTTTTCCTCACAACCTCTCTTGACTAACCAAATGATTTTGCCTCATTTAATATGGGTTGGCTTCCATGTCTACACATAATAAGGATTGAATTTCTACAAAGCCTATTAAAACCTCTGAGAAGTTTTCTAAAAGGGAATCATATTAACTGAAGGTTTCCCTGGATTCCTGGGAATTCTGAAGAAGTAAAATATGAAGGTGGACAGAAACAAGATGGGCATAAAACCAGCCAATGATATGACCCTAGGAACAATATCTGTTCTGCCAAATTCTGGAGTTATTCCCAGGGGCCACTGGAAGTAACCACCTCTGCAGGGATCCCTGATGAAGATCACCGTCAAGGCACAAAACATCTAGGTAATAGCAGCCATTGTACTCCAAAGCTGGGTCAATCCTCTGAATCACCAGCAGGAAAGCCAACAATTCTCTACAGCTTAGCGACTGAGAAAGGCGATGGCTACCTCCTTTGGTTTTGCTAATCCTTCTGGAATGACTTCAGAAAGAACAGCTGTAAAACCCAAATGACAAGCATCTATCGTAGATATCTTTCCCTTGAGTCAATATTTAAAAAGTGGATACTTAAACCATTACCCCTTTCTCATCTTTTGTATATCCACATTGAAAATAAAAGACCCAAATCTGTCAGTGTATGAATCGTACATGCATTTCCCTATGTTTATATGAGATTTCAATGTTTGCCTACTTATTTATTTTGCCAATGGCAAGAAGTTTGCAAATTCAACATCAAAAATACTGTTTATATGAAAGACTTGTTTATATACTATCTTCAAATGAATCTGTTTTTTGAGATCTTATTCTAGAATCTCATGAAAGAAAATTTAAAATAAATGAATGAGTTTCTTTTAATACTTGTTACCTTTAGCCGGCAACTTCATAAATCCCAGAGTCACCGAAGAAGAGTCTCAATTGAGGGATGGTTCAGAGCAGATTGGCCTGGAGATGCGATTGTTAGGGAGTATCTTGATTGTTGGTTAATGTAAGAAGACCACTGTGGTCAATACTTTCCCCTGGGTTGATGTTATTGGGCTACATAAGACATCTGTGAGTGATTGAGCATACAACATCCACCTGTTTTCTGCCTTACTTCCTTGGCTGTGAGTTCCGGGATTAGAGGTAATGCTCTGTGAAATAGAGCCTGGCCTGTCTTAGTTCACGCCTTGACCTCACCCGATAACGTGTAAACTGACATAAACCCTTTCCTCCTCTAAGTTGCTTTTGGTCTTGTTCTTTGTCAAAGCCATAGAACAAAACTAGAATAATATTTTGATATTTGCATTGATGAATTAAGTTGGCTTTTAAATGTCAGTAGTAACTTATTAAACTTTGCCGTGATATTTATATGGCAAAATATAACACCAAGTTTTAATTTAGTTTACAATTTAAACAATTAGACAAAATGATAACAATGTAGATTCAGTAAAAACGTCTTTCACCATGTCTGATAAAATTTTCATTCCTTATTTTTTCAAAACGGGAGCAACATGAGTGAGCTGATTATTGGATGGTTTATTGTACCCACTTACATCTGATTCAGTATAAAACTTCAGTTGACATTTAATTTGAAAACATGTTTATGTCCAAAGTTGTAATTATTTGTGCCTGTAACTGTAGTCACATGTGTTTGAAAAAAAAAAAATATATATATATATACGTTTCTATTATCAACTTAGTGCACATTCAATTCAGAAGTTTAGAAATAAAATAGAAAAGTAATGAAAGGGATTCAATCATTTGTCCCTTCAGAATGAGCCAGTGTTGACTTTTACTGTATTGATTTCCAGTGCTTTTCTGTGACTGGTCTATGTGCGCATGTACCATGGAAGGAGTTACTATGCACATTTTCCTCCTGAATTTATTTAGTGATATGGCTATACGTCAAGAAATTTGCTTTGGATTTTTGAACACATTCAAAAGATACATGGCACATGACAATTTTGAACTTATGAAAGTAAATTTTGATTGGCCTTCTTTGGTATAAGACTTCAAGAGAGAAATGCACACAGCTGCTTTCTGACATGACTTGCCCTGTTCGAATTAGAGCCTGTGCTCTACGGGTTGCTGTTGTTGAAGGCCAAAGATGCTTCTTGTAATTGGCATGACACTGATGCTTACTTTGTTTGTTTTTGCAACTAAAATACATTTATTTGGCAGGGTATGGTAATTCACACCTGTGATCACAACATGTGGGAAGCTGAACTATTGCCAGTTAATTCTAGGTCAGCTTCAGCAATACAGTGAAAAGCTATATCAGAGAGATACAAACAAACCTCCACCTGTTTCACAAATATAAGAAGTGATTTGTATAAGTTGCCTAAAGGGGATTGAGAGAATCAGTTCTCTCTCTCTCTCTCTCTCTCTCTCTCTCTCTCTCTCTCTCTCTCTCTCTCTCTCGTTCTCTCATACTCTTGCTCTCCCTCTTTCTACCTCTATCTACCCTTCTCTCTTCACTTGTTAGATATTCTATGAGGAAGAAAGTGAGCAGAAATTATGCATCTAACTTGTGTGACATGCAATGTTCTAAGGGAATAGTGAAGGCTCAGGAGCTTAAGGACATACTTAATGCTTTAGGACGTTTTTATATGGGAGAAAAATCCTATCAAGGAGAGAAAAGGACCACTTAAGCCCTGATTTGTGATAAAGCGAACAGTGCCTCTCTGCTCCTAATGGTTCCCCGTCACCCCTGTCTGTCTGCAGCATCTTCAAATGCTGGAATCATTAAGAGAATAGCAAGGATTCAAGCACATGTAATCTGGAAAGAAATTTTGACTGATAATTTGGTACTTATCAAAAAGCACATTTTCTAAGCTTGGATATGGTTCAACGGCTAAAGCACTTGTCAAGAGGACTGGAGTTCAGAGTTTCAGAACCTATACAAACGCTCGTGGTGTGGGAACTCCTTGTAACTTCATCCTTGGAAGGGGAACTCTGGAGGAAGCTGGCTAATGAGACTTGCCCTATCTGTGAGCTTGGGTCTGACTGAGAGACCTGCCTCAAAAAGAATCAAGTGGAGAGTGAGGGGGGAAGATCCCTGACACCAAACTCTAGCCTCTGCGTACCCATCTGCACATGTGCATGTATATACTTGTGTGCTACCCATGCATGTAAAGGCTACATACACAGGGGAAAGAAAAATGGATGTTGCTAATTATGATAGTATGAATCTGGGTGGAGTAGGGTGTGTGTTGCTGGACGGAGGGTTTGAAGCTTGGGTAACCTGGGTAGTGGGAAGTCATGGAGAAACCCTAAGAGACCAATCAGCTTCAGAAGACAAATGTGATGGAGAGTCCCCACTTGCCACTTCAAGCTGACCCTGAAAACCTTGTTGGCATCACCCAGAGAGGAATTTCGAGAGAAAAGTAACAACTGAGGTAAAGCCAAATCTAATGTCTGGGGGGGGGGGGGGGAGGGGGTGACTCTGGTGTTTGGACGGAGGTGTGGCAATTCATATGTAACTAATACCACAGAACTTCTCTGGTTCTTCTCTCGTTCTTATCCCCGCTGGGGAACCCCAGAGATTACAGCCTGGAAGCTGTCAGGAACAGCATTGCTGACAGTCAGAGAGGGGAACTTTGGATCTTTGAGTGTTTATGAAAAAAATCCCTAAGTCTATTGACAGAGAAAAGGAAGATTCTTTTACTTGTGATTCTACTGTGCTCTGTGAGTCCCCGTGGTCAAGGGCATGGGAGCAATGGTCAGCCGATCATGGAGTCAGACTAAGGTATGCTGTCCTCTCTAGATCTCTTGAAAGGTTGAGACTTACCGTCTCATCCATTTTCTTTCATGGACTTTGGAATTTTAAGGGACGTTTAGGGAGCAAATACTTCTTTTTACAAACACTTATATATTATTTATAGATGCCTACCTATATAATCACTTTAATGTATTGAAGACTACCTAGATTAGGATCCAATAAATTTGACCTTACCAATCCTAATTAATGATGAAAACTCTGGCACAGAGAGGATGGCAACCTGTCTGATTAAGTAGCCGAGCTCATATTAGCCTCAAGAGGGGGGCTGTTAAATCCAGGGCTCAATGGCCAAATGGTTAGCCACCTAATACTTTGGTATTAAAAGTTTGAAGTCAAATGCCTCCCTCAATGAATCCTGTGGTGGTTTAAAGAGGAGTGGCCCTCATGGACCATGTGTGTCAATGCTTGGTCATAGGGAGTGGCACTATTAGGAGGCATGGCCTTGTTGGAGCAGGTCTGACCTTACTGCATTGTGCATGGGTTTCAGAAGCTCAAGTCTGACCAGTGTTTCTCAGTCTTCCTCTCCATCTGCGTGGCAATCCAGACGTAGAACTCTCAGCTATCTCTCCAACACCATGTCTACCTGCATGTCATCATGCTTTCTGCCACAAGGATAATGGACTAAACCTCTGAACTGTAAGCCTGTTTACAGTTATTCTTAATGATCTCCTTTATAAGAGATTTTTGTTTTGTTTTGTTTTGTTTTTGTTTTTCAAGACAGGGTTTCTCTGTTTAGCCGTGGCTGTCCTGGAACTCACTTTGTAGACTAGGCTGGCCTCGAACTCAGAAATCTGCCTGCCTCTGCCTCCCAAGTGCTGGGATTAAAGGTGTGTGTCACCACCACCCAGCCTAAAAGAGTTTTTGTGAGCATGTATCGTCTTCATAGCAATAAAACTGTAACTAAGACCAAACCAGACCAGAGCAGACCAAACCAAACCAAACCAAGCCAAACCAAGCCAAACCAGGGAGCTCAAAATGGAAAATATTTTAAATGGATAGCCAAATTACTGGAAAAGAACCTTATAGTTTTATGTTCATAAAACAGCATAATCTGTATTGAGTAACACTAGGTCTTCAAGTGCAAGCAGTAGTCAAGACTCCGTCCTCATTCTTTCTTGTTGTTTTTAAAGTCCTATTCATGCCCAGCTTTTATTATACAATGTTTCAGTTGTACGTTGCTATATCCTTCTAGTGTTTGGAGTTTCTCCTGTGAGTCTTAGCCTTTAGTGCCTGAGCTCTATCTCTGTCCCTTAATCTATTGTTTTTAAAGTTGTAAACAAGGTAAGAATAACAAACAGTTGCCTAGTATCAGAGACTAGTTCGGTTTACAAGGAAAGCAAGTGAGTCAACCTTTAACACTTCAAGGTTACTCAGGGAAGCTAGAGAGAGAAGAGATTGCCCGGTGACTCAGGAGTGAGAGTGGAAAACGGGAATAAGAGTGGGAAAATTCACAAGTTCAAAAAATTATATCATAAAGGTAAGTGATCTTTCGATAATCAGAGTGAGGTTGCATCATAAAGGTTAAGTCAGCTTTAGCTAAACAGAGTCAGGACTTGAGTTTTGGTGGGGGGGGGTACCATGACAAAGGCTGTTGGCATTTCACATCCTCAGAGGAAGGCTCTGGCTTCAAGGGGGCTGTGAGTATTGGGACTGGCCCTCACCTGCTCCCTGGAGGCTTGGTTATTCCCAGTTTCCTCAGTTCTGCGATTAGTGATATGTTGTCACTTGAAACTCGCAGTGGTAGGAGTGTTCACACTGTGAAAAACAGGGCCTTTTCTTCTTCCCCAGAGGTAGTTGTCAAACACCATCTCAGCCCTACTGCTTTACATATATGCTATACATGTCCCTAGTGCTTCACATGTATGTGACACATGGTACTTAAAGCATTCCTTGTGATATTAAAAAAAAAAAAATCAAACAAACCAAAATCTAAACCAAACCAAACCAGAGAAACATTTCCTCTTTGTCTTAGCTTTATTTTATACACAGATAAATTCATATATTTTTTTATTCATTAACTTTTTGGAGCACGTATGCATTTCTGTGACTTAAACCCTTTTTGAGAATCAGTCCTAAGAACATGGCATTTGTTCCTGAATTTTGTAGCTGGACCATGCAGAACTTACATCCCCCAGCCTTGGAGAGCCCCATTAGAGCAGAGTCCTCACTGAGTTACATTTCTTCCCTCTCACTGGACATTTACAATGAGAAATTACTTCCTACCTAGTATCCATCAGCCCCCAGGATTTGTGCTAATGAGCAAGCTGCAACTAGGAGAGCAAATGGGTGAGTCACAGGGACACTAAGTGGATGCTTCCTGCTTGGTCACTGCATCACTGCTGGCTCCTTAACAGCTTGTGTGGAGGTCCCAACCACTGTACTGCACACTGCTGAGAGAGCTGGAGGTGGTGTGGTGGCATGGTGGCATGGTGGCATCATGGAGCACCTTGGAAAGGACTCATTGATTCGCCCTGATGAAATTGTCTTCATTGATGCTTTCTAGTATTTGGCTCCACATTCATGCTGAAAGACTCTCAGATGCATAATATTAATCGAAGAGTCCTTTAAATGTAATTCAGCATGAACAGAAAGCTAAACAGGTTGGAGAGAGAGAGAGAGAGAGAGAGAGAGAGACAGAGAGAGACAGAGAGAGACAGAGAGAGAGACAGAGAGAGACAGAGAGAGAGAGAGAGAGAGACAGAGAGAGAGAGAGAGAGACAGA
>NC_034599.1:78644708-78651120 GCF_900095145.1 Mus pahari
AGAGAGAGAGAGAGAGAGAGAGAGAGAGAGAGAGAGAGAGAGAGAGAGAGAGAGAGATTTCTTTTTCTGAACCTAAACTATAAGTACACGTGCCTTCAAGGGCCCAGCATCAGGAGAAGAGTGCCTGCCTGTCGTCTGTAGGAGCCTTGCTCTGTAGGGTTCTGTGTATTCCTTTATTTTTGTTTTGTGCCTGCTTTGTCACTGGCTTTGCAAATGGGAGGCAAGAGACTTTAATAGCTCTAGGGCTTTGGGAGGAATGCTTCCTATTGAATATTCTACAAGCAGCAGATGGAAGAAGGGTGATTTCTGATGAGCCTCTGGGAAGGAGGTGATATACTTTGTGTACAAGGAGCACTAATGGGCACAAAGGGTAATTTCAAGTCTGTGCAGCTGATGAATGGTAAATCTTTCCCTGAGGGATGCTTTTACATTTAAGACTCAGTTGTTTCACCTGGTAGGAGCGAACAGACTGACTGAGGTGAAACTTTGTTTTATTGGGAGCTGAGTTTGTGTTAGAGTGGGCATAATTTCTTCAGGTTCTACTTGATCCACAATATTGTTTATGACATTCAATGAAGGGATCCACAGTAAGTATATGGCTAGCAGAGCAAATTGAGCAAAAGAAAAGATAAGACTGAGACACAAAAGATAGGCTCAAGTTCCTGACGTCCTGTGATTAACATTTCATTTAGAGGAAGTAAACTGAGCCAGATATGACGCTTCAAGCTGTGAGATAATCAGAGTAGGCTATCCTTTAGTTTCACAGGATGGAAACAAACCAGTTTCCCAGGATATACATGGCTACCCCACAGAGAGAGCTGAGGAAAAAAAGCATTGAGTGAGAAGGTCAGCAATGACTTACAAGGTGGGAGAGGCAGTGAATAGTTAAGTATTTGATGTGGATTGACATCATCTTTAATTAGTTTTTAAAAGGCGTTACATTAAACATGTAATGACGAATATGTTGGCAGTAAAGGACCCTACCAAAATAAAAATCAAAACAAGTAAGAATTAAGATGGCTACCTAAATCAAACCAGACAACAACAACAACCCCAAGTCAGTCAAAATAGGAAACATTTCCAATGGGTAGCCAACTTAATAGGAGCTTTCTCCTAGTATGGCAGTAAAATGATATAATCTAGATGGAGCAGTAGTGAAAATGACTCAGCAGATAAAGTCCGGAGGGTGAGAATCAGAGTCCAGGCAGTTGTAATGTGCATCAGACCCCTCTCCACAGGGCACACTTTTTACCTAGCCCCATATTTAAACGGAAAGGGGCACTTTGTGTCATGGTTTATATATATATATATATATTTTCTCTTGACTATTTAGTTTGGAATAAGGAACAGAATAAGTGATTCTATAAGGTGTCTTAGTTAAGGTTTTACTGCTGTGAACAGACACCATGATCAAGACAAGTTGTTTAAAATACAACGTTTAATTAGGGCTGGCTTACAGGTTCAGAGGCCCAGTCTTTTATCATCAAGGTGGGAGCATCGCAGCGTCTATGGAGGCATGGTGCAGGAGGAGCTAAGAGCTCTATATCTTCATCTGCAGGCTGCTAGTGAAAGACTGGTTTCTAGGCAGCTGGGATGGAGGGTCTTAAAGCCCGCAGCCACAATGACACACCTACTCCAACAGGCCCACACCTTCTAATAGTGCTACTCCTTAAGATGAGCATATGTAAACCATAACATAAGGTATAGTCCTTATAAAACAGACCACTTAAAATCTGAAATCATTTTTGTGGGGGGTTAAGGTTATTATAGACTGTAACTTATCAAATACAGTATTATATATATATATATATATAATATGTATTATATATATGTATATAATGTATATATATACATATACATATATAATGTATATATATATATCTTTGTATTTAAATAGTGATTTTTTTCCCCTCAGCTTATTCACTATCTAACCTTTTGCTTTCTACATAATTTACAACAATCTCAAAGATGAAGTTAACCAAGCAAGACAGGCTTCAGTGGTTCCTTACAGGGATTCTGAAAGGAGTAGACTCAGAGAAGAGAAAGGTAGGTGGCTGTTAATATTAATTCTGAACAGACAGAGGTCAGGGACATTTAGGTGAAGGGTGAGAACAGTTTTTTTTTTTCCTTTTCCACAGGAGAGATGAGAGAAGTTCAGTATATATCAAAAGTTGTGGTCAGCTCGAAGGAGAAAGATCTAGACATTTTGTGGCTGTGCGATCCCCACGTGCACGTAAACCGCAAGTTACCTCACTGGCCTTCAAGACCTGGGGAAGCCAAGAGTTTTGAAGGAAACTTGATTTGTGATGGTTTGGATTGCATATGATAGATCATCTTAAAGTATACTTGGCCCTTCTCACAGAGCACATGGGACTGTTATTACTGGAAATGTAGATCTGTAGGAGGCATGTCATTCCATTGATTAGTTCCTACAGATGGATTATTTAGGTGGAATGGACCTTGTCATTTGAAATTAAGATATGAAGTCACTGGAACTGGAATTACTTTTATTTCTGAAATAGAATATATCTTTTTAAAAATTGAAGGCATAACTTATAGAGAGTATGGGGTGATATTTTCCACTCTAACCACTGAATCTAATCAGGTTCTCCTACATTATTTACTCTTAATTCATTTTTTTGGGGGGGGGGAGAACAATGATCAGATTGCATAAATAGTTTTGTAAATTTTGATTCTTAAGAATACATCACCCTGTTCAAAGTCCGGTTCTGAATTTCCCTGATGATGGTTTTTCTCCCATCTGCTATATGCCTGCTGTATCCCACTGAGGTCCTAAAGAGAGTAAACGGACCTCAACCTAAAATTTGGTTCAGACATGGAGCTGGGGAATGGAACACATGCACCAGAAGGTTAGAAAGGGGTAATTATTCATTTGTGGATCTTTATAGGGAAAGCAGGGAGTTCCAAAGCATGTTCAGAATGGCTCTCGAGAGCAGCAGAAGTGGACTGGCCAGAGTTGCTGTGGTGGTTAGGGTTCCTTTGAGGACAGAGCTTTAATTGGCTTGGAGTCCCTGCCAGCACCTGGAGAGGGAGCACCTGGGCTTTCCAACTGCTCTGCCAGGTGTAGTAAAGGGACGGAAGGGGAGGCAGTTTGTCAAGCATCAGCAACGGAGTGCGGAGTGCGATTCTTCACTGCCCTCTAAGCAAGCTTCCCTCTCACATTTTGTTTCTGCTCTGTCACTAAGAAGGTTGGGTAACAAAGAAAATTTAATAGAAAATGTGGGCTTTTTTTTTTTAAAGACTTATTTATTGTTATATGTAAGTACACTGTAGCTGTCTTCAGACACTCCAGAAGAGGGCGTCAGATTTTATTACAGATGGTTGTGAGCCATCATGTGGTTGCTGGGATTTGAACTCAGGACCTTTTGGAAGAGCAGTCGGTGCTCTCAACTGCTGAGCCACCTCTCCAGCCTGAAAAGTAGACTCTTACAACAGTGCTCGTTCTGAACAAACGAGACAGAAGTGATTATGTTGAAATGTTAAGACTCATTCCTTAGCACATGCAGCTCTTTTTTTTTTTTTCTTCCCCATCATTGCAGTTTCTTACACAGCTCCATTTCACCTGATAAACACTGAATGTGACCACAGGTGAGGAAGGTGCCTCTGAGAGCTTTAGGACCCTGCTTTCTTTCCACTCTCGATAGTCCAGGTGCGGCTACACATCATTGAATCCACTTCTCTTGGGGCTTGTGAGGGACACAGATGCCAAGGGCTCTGCCCAAACCCACCAAACTGGAGTCTACATTTTACCGACTTTCCCTGCGAAGAAGTTGTTCTTTAGTTCTGCAAAGTAGTTCCATATGGAAAGAGGTTTTCCTCACACATACCTGTTTGATCAAATTCAGCTTCAAAAATAAACCCACCCCTGACTTGGTTCTGAATTCAGAAATCCAACTGAATATTAATTTCTATTCCAGCTGGTGCCAAAACATATTTTTGACTGAAGTTTTCACTTTTCCATCCATTGTTTTAGTGTCATATAAATGTGGCTTGAATAGAGCGAGGCATCGATATTCTTGAAATGAAATATTATTTAAAGGTTCTTTTTCCTTGTCCAGACACTTTGGACATGTTCTTAACAAAACATACAAAACAGAATCATATGTATGTGCACTCTGGTTTAAGAGAGAAAACACCCTATTCTGGTAAAGCACCAAAAAAGCAAATAGGATTAGATGCACATCTGATTCTAGAGAGATGCTTTAACTTCTGTGGGGTCCAGAGGAATATTCCGAAGTGGATACTAATTTTCAAGCTGCCTATGACTTGTCCAGACATGCAGAAGGCTTAGATTTTAACAAGGCACGGCATTGAGAGCTTTAAATGTCTCTCTCGCCCCTAAATCTGGTAGGAGCAATTTAGCATCCAAAAATATGTGACCATTGTTTGAGCTGATGAAGTGAAACCTCAAGTTAAAAAAGAACCCCACCTTTTCCTTAGGCATGGCGGCATTAAACACACTATTTTAATTTGTTGATGATGCAAAGTTTTCCACCTGCGCTGTCTAGTCTCCTCATATAGCAACATTTCCTTCTGTCTGCCCCTCCCCCCCTTCAAAACACACTCCAGCTTTGAATCGTACACTTGCTCTGGCTTCTTGAAGCCTTTCACACATTGTGTGCTCCTCTGTTCTCCCCTCCAACTAAGGCTGTTACATTTCTGTTGGGTTGATATGGCATGTGAACAATACCTTCCCAGTGCTTCCTTAGGTTCAGAACACATTGGGTGCCTGGGGATATATTGTTTTGGGTGATTTACTCCATCGCCTACAGAATAAAACCCAGGAGAGTTAGAATCTTCCAGGGTGCATAGAAGCAGAAGACTCATTAAAGAGCTACAGGGGTGATGGAAAATCAGCCTAGAAGATGATGATGGACAGGAGTTGAAAGTATCTGAAGCCACGAGCTTTACCGATTTGCCTAAAGCTAAATTTTAGTGCCAACCCTGATCACCCATGCCAAGGTGAAGATTTGTAAAGGGTGGGTCAATGAGGTAACTGAAGCTTAAACCAGGCACTGGCACCATTAGCTTGGCTTAGGTATCTGGCAGGAGCTTGCTCTCTGCTCTGGAGGAGATCACCGCACAATCATCGAAGATTTGGAGTTTTAAGACTAAAGCCTTAATTGGGGGGCGGGGGTGACCTGGATCTCTTCAGTGCAGCCCGTGCCTCATTTTGCTTAATCCACTCCTGGTTTATGAAGGAGAAAGTGGCTGGTGATTAGAAATGTGACATTGCCCGTCTAGAACACTTGTTCTAAACTCTGAACCCCAGCTGCAACTGTGTCCTTTCATCTGTAGGTATGGCATATCTCAGAACAGCATGACAAATCTTGAGACATTCTCTGTGTGTTCAAACCAAACAGTTTCTATTCTTCATGTCTTTTCTCAGCTATGAATACATGCTAAGTCCTGAACAATCAATGACCATTGTCACCACAAACATTTGTCTGACAGCTGTTATGCAAGACAGATACTTTCGTTGGCTCGTTTATATATAAAATTCAGCCAGAAAAAATTATAGGCTTTAATTATGTTACTTATTTCCTTTACAAGATCAGGAAGCTGCTAACTGTATGTTCTAATGGATAATATTTATAGTTCCTTGCAAATAATGCTTCATTTACTATATCCATGGTGATGTGTGTGCTAATAATTACATTAAGTGTTCTTGCTCTGTCTTGTATAAAGGGCACAGATGTCCTTTGTAGCATTTTTAGTTATAATTTAATGAAACATGGATTTTCTCATTATAATTTATATATAAGATATCACACTAAAATAACAGAATTTGAATGATTACTCTACTTTAAGGTCGCAGAGCAATTACCTAATCAGTCTTGAAATCCATGGTGGCTTAATGTGGTCTGCAAACATGGACGCACCTTGCAGTTACAGAATATTTATTCAAGCAGGACGCTTTTCCTTAATTGCTTCTGTAACTGCGTAAATCATTTTTGTTACCAACACTATTAATCCCCTCATTTCCTTGGTCTCAATCTTTCATTGCTGTCTCCTCTAGATCTTAGTCTTTCCAGTTTCCACCTATGTAGCCTAGTTTAAATCACTTTGGATAGTAGAAAAAATTTTAAAAAATTGTATCAATGTAGAGTCCTAAACGTAAATAATTTAAGATGACTAACCTGCAATGTGTTGGATAGGCATCATGGAATCATGATAATATGTACCATTCGTCGTAAATTTGTAATAAACATTTATCAGCTTAGTTATGAATTGGAAACTTTTGGAGGATTTTTTTTTTTTTATTGGAGCAAATGTTTCTTTTTTTTTTTTTCCTTTTTTATTATTATTTTCTTTATTTACATTTCAAATGCTATCCCGAAAGTTTCCCATACCCCTCCCCCCACCTCTGTTCCCCTACCCACCCACTCCC
>NC_034599.1:78652785-78662785 GCF_900095145.1 Mus pahari
TCAATTCTATTCCATTGATCTACTTGTCTGTCACTGTGCCAGTACCATGCAGTTTTTATCACAATTGCTCTGTAGTACAGTTTAAGGTCGGGCATGGTGATTCCACCAGAGGTTCTTTTATTGTTGAGAATGGTTTTTGCTATTGGAGGATATTTTTATGGGGCAGGTATTGTACTTGGAACTTTTTTTTATACATAATCTTGCTCAATCTCAAGGTAGGTGGTGTTGCCACAGTTATCAGCATGGAAAAAAAACAAAAACAAAACAAAACAAGACAAAACAGGTCAGAGGTTGGTAACCATCTCAAGTACCTCCCTGGCAATAACTGGAGCTGAGATTCAAAAATCTAAAACACCTAAGTCTGTCTGGCTTCCCAGGAAAATTTTTTTTTTCTTATAGTATGATGCACTCCCATTGTTTGGACTAGGGTAGAATGAACCCTTACCAGGCAACGACCTTTATTTTCGACACTGTTCCATAAGCTATGGTTCATCATCTCCAAAATGATGATGACTAAAATACAAACTGGATTGTTGGGAGGATAAGGAAGTATTTACAAGGGAAGTTTAATAGTAACATTTGTTATCACTGTATCCACATAAAAGTTCAAATCAATAAATCCTGATAAAGGTCATAGTGGTGTCAAGATAGAATTAAAGGGAAAAGGGAGGAATACTTAAAATAGATTTAAAACAAAACTGAAACCAGCTCTGTGTGGTCCTGGACTAGTTAGAGTCACTCCCAATGCAAGGCCTTGACTAGGTGATGAAGCTGGAAGGTGAGGAGGCAGCCTTGGGCGGGGCTGGTGCTAAGAGAGATGAGGAGCCTCTTTTTCAGTCAGGCTCACCCCCTGTATCCAGCTCTTGTCCTGGGAATTCAGAAACCTTCCTGCCCTCTCAAAGTTCCAGTCAGAGCTAATGGCCCCCATGTCCTTACTGAGCAGTGTTTGGAAGGGATGTTCCTCAGTGTTCCCATTGTGGTTTACCTACTCCTCATTATGTTGCCATGGCTAATCAAGTGCTAGCTTTCTCTACCAAATACAAAAAAACAAAAACAAAAACAAAAACAGACAAAAACAAAAAAACAAAAAAAAACAACTTTTTTTTTTTTTTAAGTGGAAATTCCAGCTCATAAGGGCATGCACCTCATTTTCACATGTGACCCATCAATACCACTTGGGAACCTCAGCTTTCTTCTCCAGCTCACATAGACTGGGGGCTGGGCAGATGAGCATAGAGCTGTGATGATACAGGAACTTGATGGAACGGTTGGTGTTCAGAGGTTCAATGGCCTTCAGTTCACTGTCAGTGAAAATTGCTCTACATGGATGGCTATGAGTAAGAAATTTGTCAAAAGGTTTTGAAGGGGCAATCACAAATTGCTGATGAAAGTGGATGAAGCTATGAAAAAGATTTATGGAGACTGATTTAGAATTGAATAGTGTTATGAGACACTTTTGGAATTCCATGGTGCGGCTGAGGCCAGGAGGGGAAGATATGAGAAACGGGTAGAGAGCACTGTGTATTATTTGCCAGCAGACACATTAGGCCCTGCAGCTCAGATCTCAGCTGTAAAATTCCTTGCACTCTGGGTGCATTGGCTGTGGGAAATGCCTGTGGTTTTCCCAGCTTGCCTCTCTCAGCAGGCTTGAAGGCAGCTAGTCTCAAAGGCTGTAAGAAGCCAATAGGAAAGGAAGCAATGAAACCTAATAATTGAAACAAAATAGAAACAGCAATGAAGTGTTAATTGAAACAGCTTCTCTTAGGAGACTGTGAATCATTCTAGAGTGTTAATTGTTCATTTCATAAGGAAAGTTGCACAGTGGCTCAGATTCTCCAATACCTATGGCAGGAATAGAGCCCAACGGTCTCCATAGGGATTGGAAGGGTTCAATGGTAGCATGGTTGTCATTGTAAAGGTCAGATGTTTTCCCCCTTTAAACTCAAATACCCATAGCAACCTGATACCAAATATTATTTTAGGTTTAGAATTTTGTAGACTCTAATTTTTATTTTAGACGCAAATTGTATAATAGATCATAGTATTTTATTATTTCTTTTATTAATAAAGACCTTAAATGTTGAGTCAGATTCTAAACATAATAGGCAGAGCAGTTTTAAAGACTGCCTGTATTGCTTTGTACACTATAACATCTCAGTAGTTGTTTTTAAAGATGTAAAAAGAATTTTCTTCTCTCTGTATATAATATAGAATGTAAAATTATAGAATGAGTAAAAGAGCAATCCATGAATAAATTTTATTGCATTATATGGGAAATATTTCAGTAAGATTTCAGAGTAAATTTAGCAGGAAGAATTACAAGAGAAATGTCAGTCACACAGTGATCCATGACGTTGTCCATTCATAAATCTGGCATCCAGGCTACCATCGTTTTCTGGCTCCTTCATTAATTTATCTGTAAGAATTAGGATCTGAACATCTTGTTTCATGCTTCCTGAAGCAAGCTGTGCAGAATGTTAATGATCAAAACCAGAAATAGCGCGACCTTTAAAGCTGATGTTTCCATCACAACATTTCGAATTTTGTGCTTTGTAGCAAAACAATGGAAATGAGGCTTGGTTGTTGCACCGCCTCAAAGATAAGGAAAGGGAAGTGAATTTCAGGGTTTTGGTTGTTTTCCCTCTGATACATCCTTCAGTGCTGTCAATCCTTACATAATTGTTTTTACCTTAATCCTAACCAGGGGCATGTTTCTGCTTGCCTGTGCTAGTCACCTGCTATTTTCTAGTAATGAAGTGTAAAGGTAAGAGTTGGGGTATACCATAACGAACTCCTTTTTGTGCTATTCAACCCCTTTTCTTTTGCCTTTTCAACAAACAAAGCACTCATGTGAGTTACACATGAAAACAATTACACAGAAAAGTAAATTCCACCTTGCCTCATGATGACTAGTTTAAAATTTATAGACAGACTTACTAAAAGCACACTCATGCTTGCAGCAGACTGTAGTCATCTTCAAACGAATGGAAACATGACTACTAACAATTCAGAATTAAAAGCATACTAGAACGTAATGTCTAACTACCAGAGGCTCTTCACATTAAAGTCATTTTTTCTTACTTATAATTCATTTTTATTATTTATGTTTTTCTTATTTATAATTAATTTTTAGGTTAGCCTACAAATGAATAGGTTTCATCATAGAATCTTTATACACATGTGCCATTTGTTAATCTTTCTTTCCCTTTCTTGCTGCCCTCCTCCATGGCTCCCTACTGGTTGCTTTCTTCTCCTAGTTAGTGTATTCAATGCTATTCTGTTACATAGACTCTATTCCCTTAAGTCCACTTCCTTACTTTCACAATACATTTTCTAGTTTTGTGACCTACAAATACACATATGTGTATGTAATATGTACATACACACAAATAGAGTCTAGGTTGTGAGTGAAAATATGCAGTATTTATTTTTCAGCTTTTGATTTAATTTGCTTAAAAATTATTTTTAAGTTATCTTTATTCCTAAAAATACTAGGAGTTTTCTTTTCTTTATCACTGCTATGTGGTAATAATTTATAGTATTCTACCATGACTGTAGTTCCATGATAATGTTCATACCACATTTTCTCTAGCCATTTTTACAACTAAACAAGTTCTGACATTTTTTGCATATTGTGTATAGCACAACTATAAATATGGATGTGTATATATATCTCTGTGGTGTGTTGAGCTGATTATGTGTACTCTTAGGTATTTTCTTCAAAGCTTTCATGTATGAGATTTCTTTCCCAGTTTCTTACTTTGTTGGTTCTAGAAAAATGAGAGATATTTGTATAATTAATTTATATCCTGCTACATTGTTGAAAGTGTTTATCAGATCTAAGAGAATTCTGGTGAAGTTTGGAGTTCTTTTAAATGTAAAATCATGTCTTCTCACATAAGGCTACTTCTTTCCATTTGCATTCCTGTGTCTTCTTGCTCTAAGCACCTTTATGTTATAGAGGAACTATTTGGAGTTTTTTCTCATCTCGTACAATGTCAACTACAGGTAGCTCATTTGTACCTCTCTTTATTTGGTTGGAGAGTTTTTCCTTCTATTCCCAGATTCCTGAGGGCTTTTGTCTTGAAGAGCTATTAAGCCTTGTCAGAATCCTTTTCTGTGGTGAGATGAGCACAGGTTTTTGTCTGTAAGTCTATTTATGTACTAACTTGTACTTGTTGACTTTTTGTTTGTTGATCCAGCCTTACATCTCTGACAGAGAAATAAATTAGTCATGGCTTATGACTTTAATGGATTTTTTGAATTTGATTTGTTAAAGTTTAATTGAAAAAAAATTTTTTTTCATCTTTGTTTATCAGGTTTCTCTTGTATCCGTATCTGATTTCGTAACCAGTGCTAGCTTGTTTGATGACTAAATCTGAAAGTCTTCTTTCACTATCCAGCTTAATGGGACATTTGGAGGAATGCTGTTGTCAGTTCATTAAAGGTTTTGTGGAATTAGGAAGTGCTTTCTGGACTTTTCTTTGAATTTTTTAATTTATTATTATTTATTATTATTACTATTTCAGTCATGTTAATTTTTATTTTCTTTCTTTTTAAAAATTAATTATTTTATTTATTTATGTTCCAGACATTGCCTCCCCTCCCAAAGTTTTTCAACCCATTCTCCATCCCCTTTGCCTCTGAGAGGGTGCTTCCCCCCTTCTCCGCCCTTGTCCCTGGGGCATCAAGTCTTTATAGGATTATGCACATCCTTTCCAACTTAGGCCAGTCAACAGAGACCTCTGGTACATATGTGCCAGGGGCCTGGAACCAATTGAGTGTGCTTTTGGTTGGTGGCTTAGTCTCTGGGAGCTCCCAGGGCTCTGAGTTCATTGAAACTGTTGGTCTTTCTATGGGGTTGCCATCCCCTTCAGCTCCTTCAATCCTTCCCCTAACTCTTCCAGGGGAAGATCATCATGTTAATTTTTAAGTGGGCACATTAAGTTCTTTTTTATCTTATTTTGGGAGATTGTGTCTAGCAGTTATCCATTTATCCCTAGATTTTACATGATTTTTTTCTTTTTTTCATTGACAATACTTTTCTCATACAATACATTATGATCATGATTTCATCTCATCCCAGATCCTCCCTACCTATTAGAGACACATCCAAATCTATGCCATCTTTTTCTTAAAGCAAACAAACAAAAACAAACAAAAAATAAGGCAAAAGGTAAACAACCCAGAATAAAACAAAATAAACAAGCATGAAAAGAAGAAAAAGTATGAAATACACACACAAAACACTTAAAAACATAAAATAAGAAACTATTATAGATAAGCAAAAAAGACCAGTAAGATAAAAAATATGCTCAAATGGAGCTACATGCTGTCCCTTTTCTGGCCATTGCCCCACCAGCCTCTACCAGGCCTACTGCACCAGAAATGTCTAGGTTAGGCCCACCTTTCCAATATCTGCTACAGAAGGAACATCCAGGGAAACCCAGATGGCCAGCAAAAGAACACAATCAACAAGAGCCCAGGCAACTTACCTTACCTTAGAACATAGCTATCTTACTACAGCTAGCCCCAGATATCCTACTCCAACTGAAGCACAAGAAAATTACCTTAAATCCAATCTCAGAAAGTTGATAGAGGCCTTCAACAAGGAAATGAATAAACCCCTTAAAGAAATACAGGAAAATACAACCAAATAGCCAGAAGTTTTAAGAGAGGAAACAAGTAAGCCCCTTAAAGAAGTACAGGAGATACCATTGAACAGGTGTAGGAAATAAGTAAAACTGTTCAAGACCTTAAAATGGGAAGAGAAGCAATAAAGGAAACATAGACTAAGGGAATCCTGGAGATGAACAAGGAAGGGAAGAGAAAAACAAAACAAAAGCAAATACCCCCCCCCCCNCCCCCCCCAAACAAAACAAAACAAAACAAAAAACTAGATGCAAGCTTCACCAACAGAATACAAGAAATGCAAGAGAGAGCCCCAGGAGTAGAAGACATGATAGAAGAGATTGACATATTTGTCAAAGAAAATGCTAAGTCTTAAAAATTGCTGACACATTCAATGAAGAGAGATAAGGAACAGAAGGAATAGTAGGAATAGAAGAAAGTGAAGAGTCCCAGCTCCACGGACCAGAAAATATTTTCAACAAAAATCATAGAAGAAACATATCCCAACCTAAAGAAAGAGAAGCCTATAAATAGAAAAGAAGATTACAGAACACCAAATTGAACAAGAAAAGAAAATCTTCCCACCACATAATAATCGAATCTACAGAATAGAGAAAGAATATTAAAAGCTGCAAGGGAAAACAGCCAAGTTACATAAAGAGGCAGATCCATCAGAGTCATACCTGACTCCTCAATAGGGACTCTGAATCCTAGACGGGCCTAAATATATGTCCTGTAGCCTCTAAGATACCACAGATGCCAACCTAGGCTACTATACCCAGCAAAATTCTCAATCATCATAGATGGAGAAAACAAAATATTCCAAGACAAGACCAAATTTAAACAATATCTATCCACAAATCCAGCCCTACAAAAAAGTACTAGAAGGAAAATCCAACCCAAGGAAGTTAACTGCACCCAAGAAAACACAGTAAATAAACAATTCCACACAAGCAAAAACAAAATAATGGACACACACACACACACACACACACACACACAGGAAAACACACACATTAACACCACCAACACCACAATGACAGGAATTAACAATCATTGGACATTAATAGCTCTTAACATCAATGGACTCAATTCTCTAATAAAAAGACACAGGATAATAGAATGGATGTGAAAACAGGATCCATCATTCTGCTGCATGCAAGAAACACACCTCAGCCACAAAGATGAAGGGGCTGGGGCAAAGTTTTTCAACTAAATGGACCCAAGAAGCAAGTTGGAGTAGGCATTCTAATATAAAATAGACTTTCAATCTAAATTAATCAAAATAGATCTCAGCACCTCACATAATCTTCTCCAAAATTGACCATGTACTTGATCACAAACAAGCCTCAACAGATACAAGGAAATTGAAGTAACTCTTTGTGTCTTATCAGACCACCTTGGATTAAAGCAGCACTTAAAAATCAACAGAAACAAAAGAAATCATGGAACAACTCTCTACTCAATGATCACTGGGTCAGACTCCTTCCTGTTCCCTTAAAGCATGTGTTTAATTATAATGTCAAGAGATATAAGTTCATTGATACTGTTTCAGACAGAGTATTTCAGTTAATTCTTGGCTGGAATTCAAGCAGAGGGCACGAAACCAACTCAGTGTTCTATGGGGACTAAGTTATTGATCTTACCTTTCCATTAACCCCACCCACACATGAATCTCTGCAAAACTTTTTCTACAAAATTCACACACATTACCAGAGAGATGGCCGAAGAATATTTAATTGTAGCCACCCGCAGCTACACAAGGAACAACTGGGTTCCTGAAAGGGAGGCTGGGGCTGTATGGGAAGAGAGAAGAATGAGACCAAGCCAAAAATACTGATCAAGGTCCCAAGTTTACTTTTTGAGTCTGAACTTAAAAAGGGGAAGGCCCATCCCCCCACCACACCAGGCTCTCCTTGCTCTGTTGTCAAGCTGTTGCTTATTCAGGATCGCCTCAGGAAGACAGGTTCAGCCTCTCAGCAGGTAGTGGCATCTTGGAGAAAGCCACAGATGTGGCAGAACAATAGACCTATGTATCTAGGTTGGAAGATGCCACCCTAGGTGGGCTAGCTGACAATGGCAGAACAGGTCTGAACCAGCCTGCTCAAGGCTGGGGGAGGTCACATTTAATGTATAAATAAATGTCTTCCTGATATACCTTGTTTCGGAGGAACCTAGGAATCAGCCCTAGGAATTTGGGCATGCTGTATATGTACTTTATCACTGATATGCATCTCCCGGTCCCTCCTAATAGGCCTTCAAAATTGCTTTTAGTTATTTGTATCTGCCTAGCCGGGATTTTTTAAGTTTTCTTTGTTCATGGAAGTGTTCATACGCTCATTGGGTATTTTTTCTTCTCTCCACATATGTGTGAGTTCGAGAAGAGCTGGGTGGTTAAAAGGGGGCTTTCTCCCTGAGTGTGCCAGATAAGGAAGGATGCAATGACTAATGTCAGAAGCCAGTCCTTTTAGTTGTTTTCTTTGGCTGGCAGCAAGCTTGAAGCTTCAAAAATTAATCTGGTCCACAGCAGGATCTCCTGTGACCCATATCAGAGTTCAGTGACTTTCCCAAACTGTCTACTGTTTATTAGGTTATGTGCATACATATTTCAAAAGAACTTAATAATGCTTATTTTTATAGTTTGGATACTCTCATTTCCTAGGGTAAACCTAAGATCAACTCTTCCTGTGCTGGTTTTCTTTGACACGAAATTGTGAGATATTAGTGAGTATGAGTTACTGGTGTTTTTTCCAGAGGATTTGAGTTTAGTTCCCAGCACCCACAAAGGGTGATTTGACCTGTAAGTATAGTTCTAGAGGAGCTGAAACCTCTCCTCTTCCTCTTCAGGTATTGAAAGCACAAATCCATACAACACAAACCCCCACACAGGGAGAGTTGGCTCAATGTTTAAGAGCACTGGTGGCTTTATTAGAGGATCTGGGTTGGATTTTCAGCACCCACATGATGGCTTGCAACAATCTGTAAATCCAATTCCAGGGGCTATGACGCTGACACCTTCTTCGAGAATTTTATGGGTGGTATGAAGCAGACGAGGCATAGGTGGGAAAAATGCCTTTACATATAAAACTAAAACTAAAATAAAATAAACATAAAAATGTTAAATATTCAAATAAATCTTAAAAATTGTGAATGTTAAAAAGTGGCTCAATTCTAAATTTGGAACTTCTGAAACCATTTAACATTCATCCTCCCCATTATTTGGGTAAGTGGTGGGAAGTAGTGGATATTTTTGAGGCAAATGTAGCCAACCTCTTCTAATCTTAAAATGGAAGTAGGGAAAAATCAAGTGTGTTAGGTGTTATGTGGCCTTAAACTTGAGTATATTTTGGACGTAAAGGAAGTCAAAGGCATTTCTAAAATTAGTCATTTTCCTGAATAACACAGAGTACCATTACTAATATGCAAATTTCATTAGGTGGAATCACAAGAGTCCCTAAGAGATCTGAATATGTTATGACTCACATTCATACAAATAAAAATATAAATCCATTTCTCAGAATGAACAATTTATCTGTTAGTATACTGAGGAATCTAATATTGCTGCCTGCTGGAGACGTTGACGATGAAACTACACATGTTATGTTGAATTCGTGACTTTTCTGTAGCCGTGATAAACACTATGATCAAAAGCAACTGAAAGGACAGAGTGGTTTATGTTGGCGCACAGTTCCAGAGGAACTGAGTCCATCAATACGTGAAAGGCATTGAAACCTCAAGGTCTCCCGAAATCACATCCTTGAATAAGGCTTTATGTCTTAAATGTTCCATAGCACTCTTCCCCAAACAGTGCCAGTAACTGGGGTACCGAGCAATCAAGTACATGGGCTTACGGGGGCATTTATCATTCAAACCATGCATTTAATCTCTAGTAGACTTTCATTTTTTTTCCACTTGAAAGATAGGGGATTAAAACTCAGATTGACACATTGATGATAGTTTGATGGGTGATCTGGGCACCACCGCAGGGTTCCTGACTTTATCAACAATTCTGTTCACTGTTGCACAGAGGTTCCCAATGATGCTGGCAGAATCAAGCCATTCCTTTGCTGGTCTTGCAAGCCAAGTGCTGTGGAAATATGGGAAATACCATGTTTGATGGGATGAAGACCGCCAAATAGATATTAGACAGAAAATGACCTGGTCACTCACACATTTTATTAAGGAGTTTGCATTATGTTCATGAGACCACAGGGAGCCATTAACAGACTTTTAAAGAAGCATACAGTGTGATTCAGATGTTATTGCGAGAATAACTTTAGCAGCTGTGAGAAACAAAGACAAGCATTGCACTTATTTCCCAGTCATTTTGATGGCTTGTGAAGTCTCATATAAATATTGCTTATAAATT
>NC_034599.1:78665083-78683208 GCF_900095145.1 Mus pahari
CCAGGGCCAGGAAGCAGGAGTGGGTGGGTTGGGGAGCAGGGCAGGGGAGGGTATAGGGGACTTTTGGGATAGCATTTGAAATGTAAATGAAGAAAATATCTAATAAAAAAGAATTAAGAATAAGAAAAAAAGAAAGTAGTTGATTATAGGTGACATTTTTTTTTGGCACATTTGTGTTTCTCAAGCTTTTTATATCATGTTTTTAAGTAAAAAAAAACTATGTAAAACTAAAAATAATATGCAAAGTGTCTGATACAATTTCAATAAATGAATTCCCTCCCACCTTTACTTAACAACAACAAAAAAAAGATGACATTTGAGAAAACTTTCCCCAATTTTGGAAAGGCATATCCATGCAGACAGAAGAAGCACACAAAATACCAGATAGAAAAGAACATCCCTATGGCATAATATCGGTAAAAGGCTACATATACAGTACAAAGAGAGCACAGTAAAGGTGGCAAGAGGAAAAAAAATCACACACACAAGTCATGTATAAAAAGAAAACCCATCAGCGTAACAGCTAATTCCTCGAGGGAAACTGAAATCCAGAAAAGCCAGGAGCAATATATTCCAGATCCTAAAAGACCAATGGCCTAAATGGCCAATCTAGACTAACACACCCAGATAAAATATCTGCCAAAGCTGAGGGAGAAAGAAAAAATTTCTACAATAAAAACAGCCTAAACATAATACAGGAAGCAATAATTTGGGCTGAAGAGAGGATGAACATAGCCACAGGACTGTAGAAAAAAATATAAAACCATAATTACTAACCACAAAGTACCACTGCGAATACAAACAACAGTAGTAAAAATTAATAACACTTGATGCAGCTAACACATACATTTCAGTGATAACTTTCAATATTAGTGACCTCAATTCTCTAGCGAAAAGGTACAGGATGACTGAGTGTAATAAAAAATAAAACAAAATTCATCTATTAGCTGTCTACAGAAAATGTATCTTAGCTATAGTTATATGCATCATCTTAAAGTGTGGAGAAGACTTCAATCAAAGGGAATCAGGAAATATGAAGGTGTTGCTATTCTATATCTGACAAAATGGACTTCAAACCAAAACCAATCAAAAGAGATAAAAAGGGACACTTCACTATAATCAAGAAAACAGTAAATCAAGAGTTCATTACTATGCTAACCATATAAGCAACAAATTTTGATGTACCAAGTTCAACTAAAAACATACTTCTGGATTTAAAGACATAGGTTAACACTAATCCATTAATAGAAAGTTATTTCAACACACTAGTTTCTTCAATAGACAACTGGATATAAACTACATAAAGAAACATAATTAACTGAAATCACATGTTAAATGAACTTTACAGATATCTATATAACTTATACAAACACCAAAGATTATAGGTCTATTCTGCAGCATATGGAGCTTCCTTTAAAATGAACTACGATAGGTGACACAAAACCAATATTTACAAATTTAAAAAAAGGAAATAATTCTGTGTATCTCATCTGACCACAATGCAATCAAACTTAAAATTGATAGCAAATGATCTCTGGTAAATGCATAAACCCATGTTAATTAAATAACCCATTTCTAAATGATGGATGATTCAAAGATGAAATCAAGAAAAAAAAAAACATTTTCTAGAACTGTAGTGACAATTTTGGAATTTTGGTTTCATTAAAAACACAAAAGTATTATAAGAATGTGTTTTCATTTTAATCCCAGGTGTAAGCTATGGGACTGCTTCGGACTGTCTGCTGTAGCTGACTATTATTTGTCCTGTGCTATGTAGAAGCGTGGTTTTTGTCAGCTGCAGACATTTTCTAGAGATGTGTGACATTTGGAATTCTTGGAACTTTTCAGATGGTACATAAATACAAGTGCCCTGAGATGTGGTGAGTTCTTGGTCATTTAAGAAGGTTGGTTGGGGTTTGTCAATAGCCATTGTCAAAAAAGAATCAAAAGGAAAGAAATTAGATTCAGGGATTTTCTTAATTTCTCTCTCCCCCCATCCTTGTTTCTCCCTTATCTAGTGTTGGGGGTAAAATGGGTGGGGGAGGTAAAAGGTAGGAAAAAGAAGAACGAAATTAAAATGAAAACACAGCACAGTAAAACCATGGGGTACTTTGAAAGCAGTTGTAAAAGGGGAATTATAACTCAAAGTGCCTATGTTAAAAAAACCAGAAAGTTATCTAGACTGCTTGCTTGTTTTTTTAAGGAGAAGGAAAGGCTGTGGAGTTGGGTCAGGGAGGATGTGGGGGAGAATCTGGGAGGAACTAGAGAATAGGAAATCATGATCAGAATGTTTTGTATGGGGGCTGGAGAGATGGCTCAGTAGAGCACTGACCACTCTTCTAGAGGACCTGGGTTCAATTCTCAGCACCCACATGGCAGCTCACAACTGTCTGGAACTCCAGTTCCAGGGGACTTGACGCCCTCACACAGACATACAAGCATACAAAACAACAGTGCACATGAAATAAAAAAAAAAAAAGAAAAAGAAAAGAATATTTTGTATGAAGTTTTTCAAAACAATAAATTAATACAAATAAATGACTTATTGATGCAACTCAATAATTTGGGAAAACAAGCATTGAATTAGATCTAAACCAAATTAATGCCAAGAAATTATAAAAATTAGAGCAGAAATGATCTAGAAACAATTCAAAGAATTAACAAATTTAGAACAGATCTTTGAGAAGATAAATAAGAATAACAGACCACTGGGCCAACTAGCCTAAAGAAAATGACCCAAATTAACAGAACCAGAAATGAACCAGAAAACATTTCAATAGAAAACAAAGAAACTTAGAACATTGTAAGAGAATTCTTTGAAAACCTGTACTCTATTAAGTTGAAAAATCTGAAAGAAATGAATTAATTTCTAGATTTAGCCAAACCACCAAAATTAAACCATGAAGAAGTCAACAACTTAAGTAGATACGTTACAAATGAGATTGAAATGATAATAAAAAAGCCTTCCAAGTAAAAATGTCCAGAGCCAGGTGAATTCACAGCAGAATTCTACCAGACTTTTAAGAAATGATTTTCAACCATTGCTTCTCAAACTATAAAAAAACAGACACAGAAGGAACACTCTAAAGTGACTTCCAAGAAGCCAGCATCACTCTAATACTAAAGAATGATAAAGGCAAAACTTCACCACCACCTCTACCATTTATGTATATGTATATACACATATGCACGTATGCCATTATCCCTAATGAACATAGTGTAAAAAGTTCTCAAGAAAATAATTTCAACCCAAATACAAATAAACATCATGGTTAGATTATATACAAGTCAATAAATAAAATAAACCACATAAATGGACTTAAAGCCAAAATCACATGATCATCTCAATTGATACAGAAGTAACCTTTGACAGAAGTGAACATTTCTTCATGACTAAAGTGAATGTATTTCAACATAAAGCTATATACGAGAAACCCATGTCCAATGTCATCTTAAGTGAAGAAACATTTGAAGACATTCCAGTTAAATCAGGAAGGAAATAGGGATATCCCTTATCCCCATTCCTTTACAATGTCATTCTTGAAGCATTTTCTGGAGTGATAAGGCAAGAGAAAACAATGACATAGAAACAGGAAAAGAAAAAATTAAACTGTCCCAATTGGCAGATGCTATAGTGTTTATTACTCATAAGATATTCCCAAATTCTGCCAGAATACTTCTAGAAACTATAAATAAATTCAGTGAGGGTCAGGATATAAAATCAACTTGTACAAATGAAAAGCTTTTCTACACACCACTAACAAACATACAGGGAAAGTCATGGGTGCATTTTCAGTCATAATAGCTTCAGTGACATAACAATGTCTAGGAATAAGTCTAACCAGAGAAATGAGGAACAGTTACAATGAACACTTTAAACCTCTGAAGGAAGTCACATAGAACAGCATCAGAAAAATGGAAAGACAACTCATGTTCCAAGACTGGGAAAATTAATATAGTGAAAATGACATTTTTCCAATAACATTTATAGATTCAGTGTAATCACAACCAAAATCCCTGTCTGAGTCTCCACAGAAAAGAAGAAACTACCCTATAATTCATATGGAACCACAAAAGATACCAGGTGGCCCAAACAATCCTGAGCAAAAATGCTGGAGAACTTGCATTTCAGATTTCAGGAAATATTTCAAAGCTTTAGTAATAAAAATATTATAGCACCAGCACAAAACCAGACCTGTTCATTAATGGAACAAAATCAAAGACCCATATATCAACATCCAAAACTTTAGCAATTTAAAATTTGACAATACCAAAAGCATGCTGGAGAAAACAAAACAAAACAAAACAACAACAAAAAAAAACCAAACCTTGAAAAAATGGTACTGGGAAAACTGGATGTCCACATGTATGAGAATGAAGTGAGTCTCCTGTCTGTCCTCTTGCACACAACTAACTCCAAATGGATCAAGGACCTAAATGTGAAACCTGAAACCCTGAACCTGCTAAAAGAAAATATGGGATGGGCACTACAAAACATGTATACTTCCTGAACAGGACTCCATTTGCCCAAGGATGAAAGCCAACAATTAACAAGTGGAACTTCATAAAACTAAGTGGCTTTTGCACAGATAAAGAAAGAATCAGCCTGGTGAAGAGGGAGTCCACACAATGGGAAAGAATCGTTACCAGTTATACATTTGACAGAGGATTAATATCCAGAATAAACAAAGAGTTAAAGAATAATCCAATCAACTCAAAAATTAGGCCTGTGATATGAACATGCTGTTTGTAAAAGAAGGGAAATGGGCAAGAAATATTGACATGTCTTTTTTATTTTGCATTTTTTTTTTGTTTTTACTTTTTTACTTTACATCCCCATCGTAGCTCCACTCTCCTCCCAGTCTCCTCCTCACATGGTCCCTGCTCCTACTATCCTTCACTCATGAGAAGGGGAAGGTCCCCCCTAGGTACCAACCCACCTTGATACTGTAAGTCACTGCAGGACCAGGCACACCCTCTCTCACAGAGGCCAGACAAGACAGCCCAGTTAGGGGAACAGGATCCACAGGTAGGCCACATAGTCAGGGTCAGTTATTGGGGAACAAGCATGAAGACCAAGCTACACATCTGCTATATATGTGCAGGGGTCCTAGGTCCAACCCTTATAGGCTCTACAGTTGGTGGTTCAGTCTCTGAGAACTCCCAAGGGTCCAGGTTAGTTGACTCTGTTGGTCTTCATGTGGAGTCCCTATCCATTCTGGGTCCCCTAATCCTTCCCCTAACTCTTCTACAAGACTTCCTAAACCCAATCTAATGATTAGCTCTAGGTCTCTGCACCTCTTTAAGTCAATTGTTTGATGGAGCCTCTCAGAAGATAGTTATGCTAGGCTCCTGTCTGTGAATCCAGGCTGACAGATACAAACATAGCCTGAAGCTTCAAGGTAGATGAAGGAAGAAGGCAGGCCTGCAATGTGTCCCTACTGTTCCTCTGAGGACATTTTGACACTTTTCCCTCCCTTTCCCCTAATTGACAGGGGTTGCTCCTGAATTCATTTAAGTCTGTCTCACACTGGGCACCTGTATACCTAGGCCAGAAATAACAAATATAGCTATCAACAGTGTCTTTATATTTTGTATCATTGTGACAAGAGTTTGACCAACAAAGGCATCGAAGTTTTACAGTGTGACCTTGTGAATCCACTACCCACGCAGTGGTAGTTATTTCCTCCAACAAAACACAGAAACAAGTGCTGACACAAACACCTTGTCTGTGTTCCCTTCCACTAGCAGGAGTGTCTCTGCAATGTGTTCTTGGGAGAAGAGCTACAGGGACATAGAGATGCACAGTTTCAATTGTATAGTAAAATCCAAACTGTTGTGCTGAGTCTGTACTATCTATACACCCGGCAGCCATGAAAAGAGCTCTTTTGTCCCAATTTCCGGTCCACATTTGGTACTTCCTGATGTATTTTGAATTTTGTCTAAAATAAAATGTCTTATTTTATTCACACACACACACACACACACACACACACACACACACACACACACACAAAACCAAAACCAACCAACCAACCAACCAACCAACCAAAAAAAAAAAAAACCCAGAGAGCTCCATGGCGACATGGCTGTATAACACATTCATTAAAGTTGAGTTCACAGTGGTCTCCAAGGAATCCAGGTGCTTAGTCAGAGAAGTAAGTCCCACATGCATCCTGATGTGTGGCACCATATAGACACAGCTGAGATCCACATTCATCAATTTCCAATCACATTTCACACCACAATACTCTTTAGGGCAGACACATGTATCTTCCCATCTCATTGAGCCATATAGCCTCATTCATGTAGGGATCAGAAACACCTTCATCCACTTCCAAGTCACAATGCTTGCCTTGGTATCCAGGCACACAACTCCACTGTGGCAAGGGCTGGAAACATACTTATTGAGATCTGTCTTACGGAACCTCCCAGCATATTCAGCAGGGCAGATACAGATGGGGTCCTCAGGGTCTCTACAGCAGGTGCCTCCATGTGAGCAGGTGTACCCTCCACAGGAATCAGTGGCAGTTTCACAGGGCAGTCCTCTGTGCCCAGGAGAACAATGGCACAGGAAGCCCCTTTCTTCTGGGTTATTCACATATCTTCCCCAGTCATAGTGGCAAAGATCAATAAAATAACTAACAACAAATGTTAGAGAGGATATAAAGGGAACTCTTAGACACTGTTGGTTTTACAAACTGGTCAAGCCACTCTAGAAATAAATGTAAAGTATCTTCAAAAGTCTAAAAATAAATCTATTGTATGATCCAGCCATATCACTTCTTGACATGCCCAAAGGACTCAGCATCCTATTCTACAGATATTTGCTCAGCAATGTTCATTCTTGGCATATGCCCAAAGGACACAACATCCTACTCTACAGACAGATACGTGCTCAGCAATATTCACCGCTGCTCTATTCACAACAATGGATTCACATCAAAATGGAAACAACCTTAATATCCTTCAACTAAAGAATGAACACCAAAAATGTGGCTCATATAAAGTATAGAAGACCATTTAGTTGCTAAGAAAAGTGAAACCACGAAAGAATTTGGAGTTAAATGGATGAAACTAGGAAAGGTCATATTGAATGAGGTAAACTGGGTCCAGAAAGACAAATGTTGTATGATTTCTCTGATCTAAAATTCCTTGCTCTAAATTTTCAGATGGGAGCATATAATCTGGGATATTTACATAAACCACAGTGAGAAAAAGAACCATTTCAGGCACTGAGAATTCCTCATGGGTACTGTCGGTAGTGATAATAAGGATAATATTAGGTACAAGAGATCTGAAGAAGTGGGAAAATGGAGAGGATGTCTAACTAGGGAGGAACTTAGGAGTTAAAATGGAAAAGGCAGAAGTGTGGAATAACAGAAAGGATATCTAAAGTTATAAGGAATTATACTATTAGCCATCTACTTGGAAAAAAAAATCCCAAAATACATATAAGTTGGTACATAAATATACCTATATAATTTAAATTGATGTTGAACACCTGGGTTGACAATGCTTTCTTGAAAATGCTTTTCCATAGAAAATGCCAAACACTGGGCATGGGAAATCCTCTTTTAAGTTGTTTGTCAGGGTTTTCTCAAACCTCATAGGCTATTGCTGTTGTCTCCCAGAGGTGAATGGTAAGACTCTAGTGCTGAAAATATCACAAAACACAGATATAAGGCCCAGAAACCCCTAAGCTGGAAATGATCCAAATGCCTTCTCCCTGAGGTCTAGTTTTCATGGTACCAGACCAGGGGGTGCCACATAAGCTTCCAAAGGAGGGAAAAAACCGAACTCCTACATAGATAGCTATGACACCTTCCAAACCATAATAGTGACCTGCATGGAACAATAACACTAAGGGCACAGTAGTGGAACAGATATCTTGATGGTAACCAAGAGCTATTTAATTGGATTTCAGATCCACTCAAGAAGAGGGAACTTATACCTGGCCCTGAAAACCTAGCCAACTACCCAGGACTAATGAAATCATGGATTTTAGAGGAGAACCAACAGCTGCTGCTTATAAGACCAGCATGAATCCTAACTACATTTTAAATACTTGTCCTTATACCTACAGATAAGTGTAGTTTCCATTCCTCATCAAGAGAATTTATCCTTCCAACAGAAACCATTACAGGAAACTACAGCCAATCAAACTGCAGAGTTGTGGTGCCTAGACCTGATAAATATTCAATACAACTCCAACATCTAAGGCACAGGGAACTTCATGGAAGAGGTATACATATTATAAGAACCAGAGGTAGAAATTGTGTCTGTTAGAAATGTCAGGGCTACCACTATAAAGTCTCACTAACCTGACTGCTTAAAGGTGATAGAACAAGGCTAGCATCGATAAGCATTCTAAAGGGCAGAATCAGTTATGGGAAAGGACAGGAGGGACACCCTGAGGGCCAGGAGAGTGAATCAAAATAGGCAGCAGTGGGGGTAAGGGAGCAGAGAGAACCTCTAGAAAGTCCCAGAGTCCTGGGATGTATGAGGCTACCAGGACTCAATGGGAATGACATTAGCCAAAATGCCCATCAATGGGGAGATGGAACCTGAGGAGACCACCTCCAACAGATATACATGGCCCCCAGTTGAGTCAGGGGGCCACTCACCCATTTTCTAATAATTTAACCTAGAATTGTTCCTGTCTAAAGGAAATGCAGAGACAAAACTGGAGCAGAGACTGAAAGAAAGGATACCCAGTGAGTGATCAGCCCAACTCGGAATCCATCCCATATGCACACACCAAATCCTGACACTATTACTGATATTATATTGGGCATGCAGACAAGAGTCTGGCATGACTGTTTTCTGAGAGGCTCTTCCAGCAACTTACTGAGATAAATGCAGATACTTAACAGCCAACCATTGGATTGAGGTCGGGGACCAATATGGAAGAGTTAGAGGAAGGACTGAAGGAGCTGAAGAGGATTGCAACCCCATAGGAAGAACAACAATATCAACTAACCCAGACTCCTCAGAGCTCAGAGACTAAGCCAAAAACCGCGGAACATACACAGGCTGGTTCATGGCCCTGGGCACAAATGTAGTAGAGGACTGCCTTTGTATGCCCTCAGTGAGAGAGAATACTCTTAATGCTGTGATAACTTGATGCCCCAAGGAATGCTGGTGGGGGTGAGGTAGGGGTGGGAAGGCATGTGGGAGAGCACCCTCTCAGAGGGAAGGGAGAAAGAGGATGAGTCAAAAAACTCAGTGTGGGGAACCCGGGAAGTGGGGGCAACTTTTGGAATGAAAATAAATAAAATAATTTAATAAAAGTAAAACAGTGGAAAACTCAAAAGGGCTCAAGACTAGACAAAGACTACTAGGCAATGAAGGAATGCTGAGACCCAGAGAAACCATCTTTCCCAGGGAAGAACATACCAGTTGGATATCCAAAATCATATGTTCATACCTGAAAACTTATATGTATAAACAATATACAAACTATGTATATTGTGTTTATGTATTTATGTATGCTTATATGCATGGAAATAAAATGAATATGCAAAAAAGAAAATGAAATCATGAATTTGAAAGAGACCAAGGACATTATATAAGGGTGTTTGGAGTGAGAAAAGAGAAAGGGGGAATGATGGACATACTATAATCTCTAAAAATTAAAAAAAAATAATTGAAAGTTAAGTTTTGTTTGTATATATACCTTAAAATCTTATTTCCTTTACATTTTATGTAACTATTTTGCATTTTCCTTGCACTTAAATTATTTTCTAACTTATTCCTAAAATGTAAGCAATGGTATATGGGAGAAATATTTAGCTTTCTCAATTTTCTGCTTTAAAATCATTTAGCAAGCTTTCTTGTTAAGTCTAATAACTTGTAATGCACATTGCCTCTGAGTGATATTATCATCAGAAACATTGCAATTTTTCTCCTTGATCTCTAAAACTTCAAATTTAGTCCATTTCATTGCAAACATAGTAGTGGTAAATATTCATGACTTTTAGTTCTAGTATCGAATGCCAAGATCATGATGAAATAAAGTTAATTTTTAATCAGCACAGAAGTCATTTGTGGTTTGTTATCCTCTCACTGCTGTACTAGGATACAGAATGAGCAAGCATGTGGTATGTTATTGATAGTCTATGCTTGTCAATTTTGAGTGGATATTCTTGGAAATCACTCCCCAAGTCCCTGTGTGTTTCTAATGGGTTTTACCCTTTTCATGATTTGGCTCATTAAGAGAAGCACACTAGCAATCTCTTAGACTGCTTTTGATGCACCTTTTCTTCTTTTAATTAATTAACTAATTAATTAATTTTATATCCTGACCTCAGTTCCCCTCCCTCTTCTCCTCCCAGTCCTTCCACACCACCTTTCCTCCCCACTCATCCATTCCTCCTCAGTTTCTCTTAAGAAAAGGGGAGGCCTCCCCAGTGGTCTCTATGACTATGGTAATGAGCTCACCTCTCTATTTAACATCTTAAGAAATGTGTACATACCTGCATCCTAGCCCCTGCCACAAGGCAATCAGATTACTTGCTAATGAAGCATTTTCCTCATGGCACTATATCTCTTCAAGGACCATACTGCAGAACTCAAAGATGAAGGCACAGTCATAAAGACTGGGTGTATGACTATTTCAGTCAATGTTATTTGTGTTGAAATAGTATGTACATTTTCCTTGTACATCCTTCAGGAGAAAGCTGTCTGCCTTTGTGCCCTGCCAACTTTTGTAGGGCCTTTCAGTAAGGACATCATCAGCATATCTATCAGTGCTAGGAATTCAGACTGTAGGTGGAAGGAGCTACATGGTAGAAGTGAGAACTAGACCTTCCCAGAGAGCAAAGGCTTTATACAGGAGAGAAAAATGTGTCTATTTGTTCTGTGGAATATGATGCAGCCTGAAAAAAAAAAAAAAAAGAGTATAACAATGTAGCTTAATAAAATTGTGAAACAATAAAACAATGTCACCTGACATACATTAGCATATGGAGAAACAAAGAGTTTTAAGGCATGACATTGTTTGCAGAGGTAATCTCTTAGACATGCTTTTGCTTCTAAGTTCCTGTATCAGTACCCAATTGATACACAGATAGACCCTGGCAGCTGCCATGGGGCTGCATTCCTGGATACCCGCCCCAATGTTCTGGGTTCCCAAATGAAACACACATATACACAACCTTTTTATTCTTATATGCCTTAAAGAGGTCAATGGCTGGGCCACTTCCCAACCTTCACATGGCTAATCTACCTCCCTCCGATATTCCTAAATTATTACTTACTAAAATCTTTGCTTTAACCTAGACCCAGTTGAGGGACCCTCTTGGGACCGCTCTTCCTGGCTCCTACTTGGTGGCTAGGCTAAATTCTCTGCCCTGCACTTTCTCATGCATGGTTTCTCCTCTCCTCCACCTTCTCCCAGCATGGCGGATCTCCCTCTCCTCCTCCTTCCTTGATCCCTTGCCTGGAAATCCCAAAAATCCTGCCTCTGTTTCCCTGTCCAGCCACTGGCCAATCAAAACCAATTGGGGACAGGGTTCCCTCAGTGTCAGACTTGCAGGTTCTTGTGCAATTTTGGGGACCTAGATTAACATAATACAAGCAGCATCAGACCAAAACCCACAATTAGTTCCTAGGAAGTAAAAGAATTAAAATGAAAATCTTGTTAGCTGTTACTTTCTCCCCGAGTTTTATGTAAAGCCTTTTATCCTTTAACTGTAAGGAAGCTTTGTCAAGTGTTGCCATATAAGAGATGTTAATAATTAGTTGTAATAGTTATTGAGTGTTGAGAGTTTAACTGTATATTTCTTGCTGGGCTCCTTAATAACAATGATGATGAGCATTATTGTCCTGGAGCCGATATGGTCTGGTACGATCATGAAGATTTATGATTCTCAGGACTTATTTAAATAGAAAATTCAGCCTTATTACAGTACTAGTTTTTGTAGTTGTTTTTAGTGTCAGAATCTCCCTTCTTTTCAAGCAAAATCTATGGCAGAACCCCAAGACAAACATAAGTCTCTTGATTTAGGTGGGAAACATAGGTTCTGAAACCTGCCAACTTGGCTTCTCTTGTTGTTGAAACCCAATAGTGGGGCTCTAGAACACAATGTGGAAGTCCCTGAATTAAAACAGTGGGTGTCCCATGTGGGCTTTAGGCCACATGCTTTGAGAATCACTTTCCTTTGCCCAGGTTTTGATAAGATTTGGACAGCAGACCATGGTTGTATTCATTGGCAAAGGCCTATACATTCATATAGACTATGAAGACTGGCAACAGCACATTCCAGAAACGTTATGAAATGTTTAGACAGTCCCTGGTGTATTCTGCTGATCTTTATAAGCATATGAACTCTGGTTGCTTGGTGATTTAATTTAAAGTGATAATTTACTGGCCAGAATAGATTGGTATAATCCTATCCTTACGAATTAATTCAAGAACTTGAATTTACTCATTAAAAATTTAAAATATCTGCCAAGCTAGGAAAAAAAGAGAGGCATACAAGCAAAGAAGTGCCAGAGTGGCAGAAAGGAAAATGGAAAATTAATTCAGGGGATTTGGAACTGTTCTAAAGTCGAACTCATTCTTTAGATGGAAACACTTAATAGAGCTAACAAGACTTTTAGGGAGTGATTTCCTGATTGATCCCAGACTTTGGAGATGTTCTTTCCAAATCTCTGTCTGAGGTATTTTTTCAAACCATGGAAATAGAGCTGGTAGCTTAGTAACTAATACTGCTTTGGAGATTAACATTTTCAAGCGGGGCACCTTTGAGTTCACAAGGCATATAGAATCTACCAAAAAAAAAATGTAGTTTGAAATATAAAGCAGGCTTTTTGGCTCACTCTGTTGAGTTAATTAAGAGCCATAGAGAATGAAGACACCCAGTGAATTTAGGACTTAAGCGTCTGTTTCTCTTATAGTAGAGATAATGGAATTTACAGGACAAGATAAACGTTTATAGATAATAGATAATAGAGTTTGTCCTTAAGGTTCCTAAATGTTTCATATGTAATTCTGAAGCAGACCAGTGTCTTAGCATATGAATCACAGAACCCTGTCCATAAACTTGTTAATCACAGAATAGTCGATGAATCCAGCTTAATTTTTTCCTCCCTCTTTCCTTTTCTCTCTCCCCTTATTCACCTGAAACCCCCTGCCCCACGCATAGTGTCTATTGGTATGTTAAAAAAAATGTGACTTTGAATATCTCTCTGTAGCAGTCTGTTAGAGCTTGCTAGTTGGTTCAGTACTGATTTGGTAGGTTTACACCAGGATTGTTTATATTTAATGTGAAAATAGGCTTCTTCGATAAGTGATTTTAACTGTGGAAATTAGTTCATAGTTCATCATGCACCAGAAATGCACTGCTTTGAGTGTGGACCTGCAAAGTTGGCTTTTTAAAAGTAACAATTACCACTTTGTTTTGAGAGTACATAGTTGTTGGTTTTTTTTTTTTTCTTCTGAAAGAAAATATGAATTTGGGCTTTAAGGAATATAGGAATAGAAATGCTAACTAATTAATTTAGTTACTGAGACAAAATAAGCACATGTATGAGTACATTTTTGCTACATAACAGAACAGCTCTCCAGAGTGAGCACTATAGATCTGACAAGCACTTCTTACATTGGCTTCATGGGATGAACTAAGAATAAACATCAGTGTGTTACTGGGTTGGTTCTTCTTCAACTGTACCTTTGAAAGTGAGTGAGCTTCAAGTCTCTCTCTGTCTCTCCCTCCCTCCCCCTCTCTCGATGGATAAGTATTATTTATGTTCTTCTCATGGCGCTAAATGGTAGAGTAATATGGTCATGTCATGTTTCAAGCTTTGGGTTGCCTATAGCCTGCTATCATCTTAGGAGTCTATGCCAAAGGTGAAAGATGGAGGAAATGTGGCCCTTCTATGGTATGGACTTGAGAGACACATGGCAGATAGGATGAAGAAAGGAGAACCTGAAGGACTATGACATTATAGAATGGGGTCTTCTTTACTTTTACATGTAAATCCCAAGGCATCAATCAAGGATTGAATAGTAACTCTATCCTATGAACTGTGGGAGTATCTGGGGTCCTTCTGTTTTCTGTCTTGTTCCATTGCCTGATTTGGCCTCCATTACTAACACTAGGAATTCAACATTTTTGTCAAAGGCTAGATGACAAATATTTTATTTTTCTGTGGGCCATATGGTGTCTGTCTCAAATGTTCAACCCTGCCAATAAAGCACAAGAGCCGCAGTAAGCAGAAAGTTCATGAATGAACATGGCTGGGTTCCAATACCTGTTTTTTTTTTATGAGGACTGACACTTGAATTCTTTGCGATTTTCATGTTTCATGAAATATTGTTCTCGGATTTTTTTTTCCAGAATCTAAAATAATATAAACCCATCATTGTCTGCCAGCTATATAAAAATAGTCAGGTGGCTGAACTTATCCCATGGGCTAAAATTGACTTCTTCCAGATAGCTTAAAGGAACAAATAATTGAAAACTCATCACAGCTGTGTCAGTTCGCAGGCAGGAGGTGTGGGTAAAGTAACAAGAGGCAGAAAGTGTATGCAGGCTGGAATTTAAGGAACTAACTGCCAGAGCCAACACTTGGCAGTCCTACTTATGTCTTACAAGTGGCTTTTAGTTTCATAATCATACATAGCTAGAAGGCATGCTGGGACAGGTAGTCTTTATTCTCCCTGCCCAAACATAGTAATTTCTTCTTCTGTGGATGAAAAGGGCAGGAGAATATGGGTGGATCAAACAGTAAATATCTGGAGTTTGTAGCTGGGGGTGAAAATGCAGAAGAATTGAGTTTTAGTAAATGTATAAATGGATATGATTAATCTGTTACTAAATGGTGATTTTTTTTATCATGAAGAAAGCTCTAGATTGAAAATGGTATGCTCTAAACCTTTGTTTTGAGAAAGAAAAACAAACTAGAGATAAAGTTTATTCTTTATAATCTATAAATTCTAATTACAAGGGAATGGAACAAATTTTTATTATTATCATTATCACTATTATTATTATTGCTTTCCTTCTGAATCTATAGAAAACCTCTGTTGTGTTCTGTGTTTGTAAATAAACTGAATTTTTGATTGGTTGAAAATATCTCTTTGATTAGCAGACTTATTAATCAAATATTATAACTTTCTCCTATTTATGCAAGCTATGTTTTCAAATCCTGACTCCCATCTAGGAGTGAATTCCATTAGTGTGAATAACAACAGGGTGAATTATAAAGCCCTGTTAATGTAAGATTTAATAATGCCTTGGTAAAACACCTTTCAAAATCCCTTCACAAATAATTAAAGTAAAAATAGGATTACTATGAGGTTGAAATACAAAGTGGCCAAATCTTACCAATCTTTCCTAGCACTTAGCCCTACTGTCCTACAATGCTGAACACAATTAAATATCATTAGTGAGAGGAATGCTTGCTTTTGATACTCTGTGACCTAGCCTACAGCTTAGTTTAAGTTCAATTCAAGAGTCAGTGGGAGTTCCTCCTCTTCCAGTAGTGAGTCACTTCTCTCTCTCCAGGCTTTCTTCAAAGTCATAGACCTCAGATCCTTACAGGTGCAGACATAGTGCAAAAGCATTTGAGTTCCAGGGACAAATTCACAGACAGTACAGAAGCCGGTGGGGAACTCCTCCCCTCTTTGCATGAAATAGTATACTTTTTTCTTTTCTTTTCTTTTCTTTTCTTTTCTTTTCTTTTCTTTTCTTTTCTTTTCTTTTCTTTTTACTTTTCTTTTCTTTTCTTTTCTTTTCTTTTCTTTCCTTTCCTTTCCTTTTCTTTTAGTTTTTTAATTACATATTTTTTATTTACATTTCAAATGTTATCCCCTTTCCTAGTTCCCCTCCAAAAATCCCGTATTCCCCTCCCCGCTCCCCCTTTCTCCCCACTCCCAACCCACCCACTCCTACTCCCACTTCCTAGTCCTGGCATTCCCTCTATACTTTGGCATAGAACCTTCACAGGACCAAGAGCCTCTTCTCCCATTGATGACCAACTAGGCCATCCTTGGCTATATATGCAGCTAGAGCCATGAGTCCCTCCCTGTGTTTTCTTTGATTGGTGGTTTAGTCCCAGGGAGCTCTGGGGGTACTGGTTACTTCATATTGTTCTTCTTAGGGGGCTGCAAATCCTTTCAACTCCTTGGGTACTTTCTCTAGCTCCTTCATTGGGGAACCCTGTGATCCATCTAATGGATGACTATGAGCACTTCTGTATTTGCCAGGCACTGGCAGAGCCTCTCAGGAGACAGCTATATCAGGCTCCTGTCAGCAAGCTCTTGTTGGCATATGCAATAGTGTCTGAGTTTCATGGTGGTTGATGGGATAGATCCCCAGGTGAGGCAGTCTCTGGATGGTCGTTCCTTCAGTCTCTGCTCCAAACTTTGTCTCTATAACTCCTTCCATGGGTATTTTGTTACCCCTTCTAAGAAGGATTGAAGAATCCACACTTTGGTCTTCCTTCTTCTTGAGTTTCATGTGTTTTGCAAATTGTATCTTAGGAATCCTGAGCTTCTGGGCTAATACCCACTTATCAGTGAGTACATATCATGTGTGTTCTTTTGTGACTGGGTTACCTCACTTAGGATAATATCCTCCAGATCAATCCATTTGTCTAAGAATTTCAAGAATTCATTGTTTTTAATACCTGAGTAGTACTCAATTGTGTAAATATACCACATTTTCTGTATCAATCCCTCTGTTGAGGGATATCTGGGTTCTTTTCAGCTTCTGGCTATTATAAATAAGACTGCTATGAACATAGTGGAGCATGTGTCCTTATTACAAGTTGAAGCATCTTCTGGGTATATGCCCAGGAGGGGTATTGCTGGATCTTCTGGTATAACTATGTCCAATTTTCTGAGGAACTGCCAAACTGATTTCCAGAGTGATTGTACGAGCTTGCAATCCCACCAGCAATGGAGGAGTGTTCTTCTTTCTCCACATCCTTGCCAGCATCTGCTGTTATCTGAGTTTTTGATCTTAGCCATTCTGTCTGGTGTGAGGTGGAATCTCAGGGTTGTTTTGATTTGCATTTCCCTGATGGTTAAGGATGCTGAACATTTTTTGAGGTGCTTCTCAGCCATTTGTTATTCCTAGTTGAGAATTCTTTGTTTAGCTCTGTACCCCATTTTTTAATAGGGTTATTAGATTTTCTGGAGTCCATCTTCTTGAGTTCCTTGTATATATTGGATATTATCCCCTGATTGGATTTAGGATTGGTAAAGATCCTTTTCCAATCTGTTGTCTGCCTTTTTGTCTTATTGACAGTGTCCTTTGCCTTCCAGAAACTTTGCAATTTTATGAGGTCCCAATTGGTGATTATTGATCTTACAGCATAAGCCATTGGTGTTCTGTTCAGCCCTGAGCTTGATTACTTCCTGCCATCTACTTCTCATGGGTGAATTTGCTTCCCTTTGTTCTGGAGCTTTCAGGTGTGCTGTCAAGCTGCTCGTATATGCTCTCTCCAGATTCTTTTTGGAGGCACTCAGAGCACTGAGTTTTCCTCTTAGGACTGCTTTCATTGTGTCCCATAACTTTAGATATGTTGTGGCTTCATTTTCATTAAACTCTAAAAAGTCTTTAATTTCTCTATTTATTTCTTCCTTGACCAAGTTATCATTGAGTAGAGTGTTATTCAGCTTCCACATGTGTTTGGGCTTTCTATTATTTATGTTGTTACTGAAGATCAGTCTTAATCCGTTGTGATCTGAAAGGATGCATTGGATTATTTCAATTTTTTTTTTTTTTAATCTATTGAGGCCTGTTTTGTGACTAGTTATATGACCAGTTTTGGAGAAGGTACCCTGAGGTGCTAAGAAGAATGTATATACTTTTGTTTTAGGATAAAATGTTCTATAGATATTTGTTAAATCCATTTGTTTCATAACTTCTGTTAGTTTAACTGTGACTCGGTTTCTGTTTCCAGGATCTGTCCATATATGACAGTGGGGTGTTGAAGTCTCCCACTATTATTGTGTGTGGTGCAATGTGTGCTTTGAGCTTTACTAAACTTTCTCTAATGTATGTGGGTGCCCTTTCATTTGGAGCATAGACGTTCAGAATTGAGAATTTTTCTTGGTATATTTTACCTTTGATGAGTATAAAGTGTCCCTCCTTATCTTTTTTTGATAA
>NC_034599.1:78683413-78700368 GCF_900095145.1 Mus pahari
TCTAGAGCATAGTTTCCCTCCTTGTGTTGGAATCTTCCTTTTATTGTCCTTTGAAGGGCTGGTTTTGTGGAAAGATATTATGTAAATTTGATTTTGTCATGGAATACTGTGGTTTCTCCATCTATGATAATTGAGAGTTTTGCTGGGCTGGCATTTTTGTTCTCTTAGTGTCTGTATGACATCTGCCCAGGACCTTCTGGCATTTATAGTCTCTGGTGAGAAGTTTGGTGTAATTCTGATAGGTCTGCCTTTTCCCTTACCTGTTTCCTTTACTGCTTTTAATATTCTTTCTTTGTTTTGTGCATTTGGTGTTGTGATTTTTTATGTGGCAGGCAGAATTTCTTTTCTGGTCCAATCTATTTGGAGCTTCTTGTATGTTCATGGGCATCTCTTTCTTTAGGTTGGGGAAGTTTTCTTCTATAAATTTTTTTGCGGGGGTTTCAAGACAGGGTTTCTCTGTGTAGCCCTGGCTGTCCTGGAACTCATTCTGTAGACCAGGCTGGCCCCGAACTCAGAAATCTGCCTGCTTCTGCTTCCCAAGTGCTGGGATTAAAGGCATGTGCCAGCACTGCCTGGCTCTTGTATAATTTTGTTGAAGATATTTTCTGTCCCTTTAAGTTGGAAATCTTCCTTCTCATATTTTTCTTAGGTTTGGACTTCTCATTGTGTCCTGGATTTGTGGGATGTCCTTGTTTAGGATCTTTTTGCATTTCATATTTTCTTTGACTCTTGTGTCAATGTTTTCTATGGTATCTTCTGCACCTGAGATTCTCTTTTCTATCTCTTGTGTTCTGTTTGTTATGCTTGTGTCTGTGGCTCCTGAGTTCTTTCCTAGGTTTTCTATTTCCAGAGTTGTCTCCCTTTGTGATTTCTTTATTGTTTCTACTCCCATTTTTAGATCTTGGATGGTTTTGTTCAATTCTTTCATCTGTTTGGCTGTGTTGTCTTGTATTTCCTTAAGGGAGTTATGTATGTCCTTCTTATAGTCCCCCATCATACTCATGAGAAGTGACTTTAGATCCATATCTTGCTTTTTTGGTGTGATGGTGTATCCAGGACTTACTATGGTGGGAGAGTTGGGTTCTGATGATGCCAAGCAACCTTGCTTTCTGTTGCTTATGTTCTTATGCTTGCCTCTCGACATCTGATTATCTCAAGTGCTCCCTGCCTTTGATATATCTGATTGGAGCCTGTCCTCCTGTAATCCCAGTTGAGTCAGAACTTGTGAGTCCAGCTTTCTTTGTGATCCTGTGATTCTGGCATCCTGTGATGCTGAGATCCTGGGTGTGTCAGAGTTCTTAGAAGTCAATCTTCCTCTGAGACCCTGAGATCCTGGTGTGACCAAGCTCCTGGGATCCTGGGATTCTGGGTGTGTTTGAGTGTCTGGAAGTAGTACCTCCTCTGAGAACTGTGGAGGCTGTCCACTGAGTTCAAAACCGAGGTAGACCAGCACTGACTGAAGGAAACTGGAGCCACTGGTCGGGGAGAGGGGAGTTCCTGTGTCAGTGCTCCAGCTGGCCCCAGGCACCTCAGGTTCGGTTGGAAAAGATGTGTTCCACTCACAAGTGATCCTAAGATCCTGGGCTGCTAGGGCCCCTGTTTGGTGGTGAGTCCTCTGGAGCCTGCAGGACTGTCCCCAGAGTTCAGGCCCAACTCGAGAGTGGCCCATTGATGGTGCCGACTGGAAGGACAGACACACTGTGTTTTCTGTATTCATTAGATGGCAGAACTGTTATAGACAGTAACTTTCTTTGCTTATCTTTTTTTATCGGTTTCCTCTTTGCAGTTTCCTGGTGTTTCTTTCTAGCAAACAATTTGCATTTTAGTTCATGTCTTGAACTTTTCTTCTAAGAGAACCAAGACAACGCTTACTTTATTACCTTCTCTATGAAGTTATTTAATACATGATAGTCTAATGGTTTCTAAGCCTGAAAGATAATGACACATTTGCTTTTTTCATTAACTTGGTTTGTGTAGTGGTGTTTAAAGCACAGACTGCTTCATCCTTTCATGTGAATTAAACCCAGAGCAACTTAGAACACAGACTGAGCCTTACTCCTTGAATGATCATCCTGTCAGGAGGGAGCCTACCCAACCAGCATTTTATAGGCCGTGCTTATTTCCTTGGTCCTGAGGCCACACACTAAGCACCATTGTAAGAGTACTTGGTGAAGGTCCAAGCAACATCTAAGTGTGACTGGCCAAGAGCACTTGGGCAATATTTTGGGACAGAGGTCGCTAGCAACTCTCAGGTATGAGTAATTTTGTGAAAAAGGCTAAAAAGGCCAGGGTGATAATCTCCTAAAGACAGCCCAGAGATAAAAAATGCAGAAGATACATCTTCACTTGAGTAGCTGTGTCAGTGACGATTTGTGGAAATTTATATGCGGCCAGATGACATCTTAGAAGTACTGATATGAAGGGTCACATTTTTTCAGCCATGGAGATCAAAAGCAAGCTCTGGAAACCGAATGCCGATAAGGCAAGTATGAAGCCCAAAGGCTATGGCAGCTGGACTCTTCAGAATCAGTGAGAATGATTTGAGGAGCTAGGAACATATGATGGAGTTTAAAGTCTAGCCCTGGGTGTCATGGTATCCAGATGTGACTGCATTAACAGCACAGCGGCATCTGTTAGGTTCCTTATTCCTCTCCTCCTTCCCTCTCACCATAACTTCCTCCCTTTCTTCAACAGGTGCTTGTCTCACTCTTTGCTGTTTATAGTTTTCCTGGACACTCAAAGAGTTAATTTGACCATATCACAATGTATAATTCCTAACTTACCACAAGAGTTGGCCAACCTTACTTATCCACAAATGGGCCTTCAAAGAATGCTTCAAAGGTACCTGACCATGTTGACTGCCAGAAAACAGCAAGCCTTAGAACTGTGGTAGGAATGAGTCTCAGTGGATTATATTACTTGCTTGGGTTGGTGTGTGTCAAGTCAGAAAACTCTTAATTATGTTGATTCCTGAGTTATTGGCTGCCCCCAAGATCTTTGCCCACTATTGCTTTCTTAGGCTTGTTCTTAAACCTTCGGCATTGGCCTAGCTACTGTGAATGGTTTCTTTTTGCATCAAGGAGCCATAAGAACTAATCTGATTAATCAATGTTTGAGTAAGAAGTACAGACTTTCTTGTTTGTACAGCTGTGGTTTTAAAACTAGACTGCTACCGCACTGAGCGCGGGGATGAAACGGAGCCTCCAGAGTCTGTTTTCTCAGTCCCTGAAATGGGCTGCAGCTGGATCCTCACAGCCTCACTTACATTAAGTGATGCACATACGGCACTCGGAAGAGCACTTACACTTTATATAACATCCAGGCATGGGGATTTCAATGCCTGACATTAGCAATCTAAATTGGACTCCACCTTCACTCTATCAGTTTCTGGACAGTGTCTGTCATTTTCAGCACTTTTGCTCCATGTTGTAAGTTTACAACAAGTTCTTGGCAATCAGATCTACGAGAAGAGATAGGATGAAGATGCTGAGTGAGAAATATTCTCATGGGGCTTGTGTTTTAAAGCAAGGAGAGAAAAAATCATTACATGAAGCTTGTCTAGGATCTTTTCATGGCTCCTATACCAGCATAAAGACAATAGGGTCTACAGCTAGCACCTCCAGATTAGTGTGTGTGTGTGTGTGTGTGTGTACCAGAGGAAGGAGAGAGAAAGGCTTTATTTATCAGCCTTCAGTATTAACTATATATATTGAAATAAAAATAGATGTTTAGTTTAAGGAGAAAGTTTAAGTTAAGCTTTTGAAGGAACTTCTCTCTCATGCTTCTTTATGTTAGTTCTCCTACATATGAATCATCTAACCAGTGGAAAAGCCACTCCTGGGTCCAATCATTGACCATATTTTAAATTAAGCATGAAAACCTGATTTCTGATAGGGACCATGTTGGCTAATTTTATGTCAGCTTGGATCAGTTTAGAGCCATTTAAGTGGATGGAACCTCAATTGAAAGGTTGCCTCCATAAGAGGAGATGGTAGGCAACCCTGTAGGGCATTTTCTTGTTTAGTGATTGGTGTGGAAGGGCCCAGTTCATTGTGGGTGGCACACTTCTGGAATGACGGCCCTGGGCACTATAAGAAAACAGACTAAACAACAACCTTAAGGAACAAATTTGAAAGCAGCATCCCTCTTTTGCCACTGCATCACCTCCTGTTTCCAGTTTCCTGCCCTCGATTCCTTTGAAGATGAAGTATATACTACTGAAGAGTTCATGAAAACACATCCTATCCTCTCTAATTTCCATTTGGTCATGGTGTTCTATCATGTCAATAGAAACTCTAAAAGGGATGTTCTTAAGGTTATGGTTTCCCCTTTTCTCTTTTCTTTCTCCCTCTTCTTTGCTGATTAGTCTGGAGTTTACTGCTGTAGCTCAGACCGGCCAAAAGTTTACGGAAATCTACCTCCCTCAGTCTCATATGTGTTAGATTTACAAGTAGGAACTACCATACCCGTCTGTCTTTCCCCTTACATCAGAGCAATCTATAATTCAATAAACACACACTACACACTCAGGGATAAGTCAGGGTAATGGGAAACTTGAAGGAGACTCAGAGAAAACAAAGGTAATGTTGTGGTATTACCTTCAGTATTACAGTATTTGTGGTAAATAGTAAATTTACAGTTTAAATGAGAACTGTCCTCCATAGGCTTGTGATCTGGATAGTGGCATTGTTTGCGGAGAATATGAAGCCTTGCTAGAATAGTGTGTCACTGAAGATTGAGAATTTAAAACTTGACCTCACTTCCTGTGCTGTGTTTCCCTCTGTCTGTCTCTGTCTCTGTCTCTGTCTCTGTCTCTGTCTCTGTCTCTGTCTCTGTCTCTCTCTCTCTTTCTCTCTCTGTCTTCCTGCTTCCTATATGTGGATGAAAATAAACCAGATTCTTGTTCCCGTGGCCCCACTATGCCTTACCCACAGTGATGGGTTGGACTGTGTATGAGACCGTAAGCCAAAAATAAGCCTTCCTTCCTGATAAGGCTTTTGGTCATTTCTTTTTCAAATCATGGCAAAAGGAAAGTAATTACTACTGAAATTGGTACCATGAAAGTTGGATTGTTTCTATGAGGAGCTTGACAATAGTATTTTTTTTTTTTTTTTGAGAAATTTGGAAGTCTTTAGAACTTTGGGCTAGAACATTTGTTGAAGGCTACAAGCAGAACTTAAGAGGCCATTTAAATAGAAGCCTGGGAGCCACCTCCTTCCTGCACTAGAACAATAGCAAAAATGCTCTCAAAGCAAAACCTGACCCAGCTAGTGCTCTAATTTATGAAAAAGAGTCTAAGGGGTTTCCTGTTCCCAGAATGAGATGTGTGCAAAGGTCAATGCAACTGTGGTCCAGGAAGACAGGGGTCCATCCTAAGCAGGCAGATGAACTTGACTAGTGTCTTCCATGTGAAACTGATTTGGGGGACAAGAAAGTTGCAAGATTAAATGGGTCATAGGTTTGTACCCTGCAATTTCAGAGAGTGAGAAAGGCCAGTCAATACGTGCAAAGAGTAGAGTCCCAAAAAGGAGGCTCTAAGGGGCCATTGTGTGTTACTGTGAGGAGGCTGGGGTTATGGTGGAGACTCCAAATATTGGAGGTGCTATAACCATGAGGCATGTAGGAGCTATATACAAGGAGTAGAACCAGTCCGAGGGAGAACTTTATGTTGCAGGTAGCAAAGCTGGAGGAGTGAAGCCATCTATGCGCCATGAACCTGAAGCCTCAGATACAGGGCATGGAGCTAGAGAATGTGAAACTTGTCCTGGGGCATTTCTCTCTTGCTTTGGTACAATATGCATTTTACTGTTCTTCCATACCCCCTACTTTGAAATGATTATATATATTTTATGCCATTGTATGTTGTAAGTATGTACTTTTTTCCCCTGATTTTACAGCATGTTACAGTTAAGAGATTGCCTTGAGTCCCAGAAAACAGACTTTGGATTTGTAACAGTGTGGAGACTCTTTAAGACTATAGGTACTTGGTATATTTCTGTATTTGAGATTGTAACTTAATTACAAATTTTTTTCTTTCATTTTTTTTTACCTCTAAATTCTGCCAATTATGCCTCCCCACTCTCCTTCAAATTCATGACTTCTGTTTATATATATATATATATATATATACATATATATATATATACACACACACACATATATACATAGTACATTTAACATATTAAATATATTTTATAATATATATATATATATACAAAATTTGTATGTATGTTTTCAGGGCTCACTGTTTGTCATTGGACAACCAATTAGTGTGTTCTTCCCTGAGGAGAAACACTTTGCTACTCTAAGTTTTATTCAGGTGCCTGTAGTTCTTTGTATAGTGTGGGGCACCTTATAATATTGAAAACTGGAAAAAACCAGTAGAATAGAAAAATGGGTTAAATGCATAAAAGGTAAATTGGTGAAAAAAATGAAATTGATTTTTAAAACTGAATGATTCATCACCATAACTGTCTCTTTATTTGCCTTTGTATCTTCAGCCTCTTGACCTTCATCTAACTACCACAGTTTCTGCATGCTACACAGTAGTTACAATTTCTTTTCAAACAGCACACATAAATAAATCCTTATGGCCCATGGCATCTGTAGATGACACAGTTCAGGATTACTGGCCAGAGCACAGGGGTTGTCAGGGACCTGAGTGTGGACAAAAGTGACCCATTGGACATGGCTTGCTATGGATTGAGATAGTAAAATGCATTCTGAGTCAAGATTACTGAATGAGCTTTTTAAGTTTTTAAAATTTATTTTCTCCTCTTAGAAGTTGAAATTTTTTATCTAGTACATGATGTTTACGGAAATTCATACCATTTTAAAAACATTTTCATCTATTCATAGAATTCTTCAGAAAACAATGTCATTATAATTAAATGTAGAATTTGATCTTTGTTTTGGATAGCAGCAATTATCAAAGCCTCTTGCCTTTAGCTCTTTAATAGTAATTGCTCATGTCTTTTGAACTATAGCACTGTTTAGAATAAAAAAAATAGTTTTAAGGCACATAGAAAATAATTATCAAGTTTCCGTTATAGGTTTATGTTAGTAAGACCCAAGTTTAATTTTAAGATCTCAAGATGATGTAGCAAGTTCTCATAGCAAGCATGAGTTTCTTTTCCTGAAATCTGGGTTATTTATTCTTAAGTAAGAACATCTGTGAACATTAGCTACCTAGTTCCCAATCAAACAAGAGTTTCTTAACGTGCACGCACACCCATGAAGCGCTTCTTTGGTCCATGGCTGGAGTGGGCACTTAGGGAATAGCTGCTCTACCCAGGAAATCTGGTCAAATAGGGATTAGAATCAAAGTCATTATGATGAGGTCAGAATTAATGCTCCTTTTAATGAAAAAAAAATCACCTCAAACATTTGTTTAATTGATTAAATTTTTCTAGAGATTAACCTGCTTTTATAAATAAATCCATTAGTAGAAAGTTTCCCAACAATTCAAATCTTTCTTATAAACAATTCTTGAAATTCATATGGGCTTAATAAATAATGGAAAATTCACATTAAGTCTTGCCAAATTCCAAATATTGGCAAAAAAGTAATTTGACTTTTGATCAACACAAAACGTTTAGGTATATTCACATATAACAAGCTAAAACATAGTATAACTATGTGATGTCTATACTTCGAGATTATATTATTTGTATATAGTTTCATAGCTCTTGTTTACATGTTACACAGTCCTCTGTGAAATACGATTAATATATCATTAATTCCCTTTTCTCTCATGCACAGGAGGAATGAAATGTTTGTGACATGTCACATTATCTTTTACTTTTAGAACTGTCTTCAGATGTCAGTTTGTGTACTGTGATAGCTCCCTTCAAGGACTCCATGAAACATTTCATGAAATGTCTTTAGTTCTTTCAGAAGGCCAACGACGATTTGGAAAATAAATAGTTGTTGAGAATACTACAACAATTAGAGCAAAAGACATAAAAGGAGAGTCTTAGTCAAAACACTGCATCTTCAGAAGGTTCTGAAATTCAGTAAATGGAAATTCCCCAGTTGAGTTTTTTTTTATTGTTGATCTGTCCCAACTATTGCTTACTGCTAAAACCCACACAAGCATCTCTTTAAAGCAATCTTCAAGATTTACAGAAGATTCACAGAAATAATACAGTGCTTTTCCATGCTTCAGATAATTATAACTTAATAAAGTTTGTTCATATAGTGAGTCAAAGCTACTTCTTTGACTCTGCCTCTTCTTAACCTTGACTACTAATTCTACTTAGCGGTGTACAATGAATTCATAATAATTAACTTTTCTGTTGCTGTGATAAAATACCTCGACAAAGACAACTTAATAGAGAAAGGGTTTAATTTAGTTCACAGTTCAAAGTATCATCTATTATGATAAGACACCAAGGCATAAAGGACTTGAAGCAACTAATTTAGTTCACAGTTCAAAGTATCATCTATTATGATAAGATACCAAGGCATAAAGGACTTGAAGCAACTCCTCAAATTTGAATCCATAATCATGAAACATGGGCAGATGTATGCATGCATGCTAATGATTAGCTGCCACTCGTAACTCTTACCTAGTCCAGGATGCCCTGCTATTTGGAATGGTGCCATTCAAAGTGCTCTCTTCCCATCTTAGTTAATGGAATCCAGATCATTTCTCACAGATATACTTAGAAGCCCATATCCCAGGTGAGTTAGTTTTCTGTCAACTTGCCAATTAACCCTATCACAAGGGCTTCTGTAATATATTTGGTGAAATTGTTTTATGGCTATATCCCCCTCCCCATTTTTATTGCTTTTTTGTTTGATTTGTTTTTTCATTAATCAGTTTCCTGAGTGCTGGAATTATAGTTAAAAGCTACTATGCTCAGCAAAATGATTCTGTTTTAAAAGCTGTCTCCTCTTTAGAACTCATTATCTTGTTTCTTTCTTCCTTTACCTTTTCTTCCTCTTCTTTTCCTTCCTTTATTCCCCTGTTCTGTTACTATCATGGCAAATGTGAAGGATTTGGCATGGTTCCTTTCCCATAAGCAGTGGTAGATGTCTAATACTGTAGGGTCCAACAAGTGAGAAGAAGCGAGGGCCTTCACCAATGGGTTGAAGCACTGGAGAATGACTTAGGAAATTTAGACCCTTCGGGGTGTCTTTCCAAGCAGAGATAGCAGCATGTGAGTGTTTCCAAGGGAGCTCCCTTCTCCCTGAGAAGATCATTAAGTCTCATAATATAAAATCCAGTGAGCATTAGATGGTGATTTACACAGAAATCCATAACCAGTTGAAGGTACAGAAAATAAAAGATTGGCAATGCTCTGCTGTAAGCAGGATATCTATATCATGCTCTAAGAGATCTTTGCAGATGAGGAGGTTGAAAGATTGTAAGAGCAAGAAGTGGTGGACAGCTACTAGCAGATACTTTTTACCTTCTGGAAATAGCAAGGCAGTTGCAAATAAGAATGCACAGAAGCTGGGGCAAATGCATGAGACTTTCCCAAGCTCGTGAACCTAGACAAGGGGTTAGGATGGACACCACCTCACACCTGTAGCTAAGGAGGCACGGAAATTTGATAGCTCCTTGTGGGGAGGACTGTTTTCATCAAGGGTGCATGGCTCTTGGTTGGGTAGCCACACTCCTGTGGAAAGCCCCACATCCAAGAGTATATAGGCAGAACCAACTGCATTTGACAATTATTATTATTATTATTATTATTATTATTATTATTATTATTATTATATATTTTCTTCATTTACATTTCAAATGCTATCCCCAAGGCCCCTTATACCCTTTCCCCCTTCCTGCTCCCCAACCCACCCACTCTCACTTCCTGGCCCTGGCATTCCCCTGTACTGGGGCATATGGTCTTCTCAAGACCAAGGACCTCTTCCCCCATTGATGGCTGACTAGACCATTCTCTGCTACATATGCTACTAGAGACAATTTTAAACAAACATAGTAGATGATACAAATTTAAGCAAGTAGTGAAGTTGGGAATGAGAGGCATTGGGAGCGAGTGAATATGATCAACATATATTGTACAAAATCTTCAAAGAACAAATAGAAATGAGGAAAAAGGTAAAAGAATGATTTTAGGGAAAATTCAAGTACCTGAATATCAGACATATCTATAGATGATTTCAAATTTAGTTCATGATCTGGTTTCTGTAGTATTATAAAGCACAAATCTCCACTCAGACCCTTTTCTGTGTATTTCCTACATGCTGTAAATTGTTGTTAATGTGAGCCAAGGTGCTAGAAGAAATAGCTGTGGTTGTAATCAATGCTGAGAAAGCTACTGCCATAACTCATGTCTGAGGTTCCAGCAATTCTTCGTCTGTACTACTTAGTTCTAGTAAGTCACCAAGTTGAATACATGAGCACCTCAGCTGTGTTATGGACCAGAATGGAGTGGAGGGGAGCAGTAACCAGAGTGCTCTAGATGGCAATGGCATATGTGAATATATGTATATGTCTATGTATGTGTATGTATACATTTATATACATATATACACATATGGTATTCACATGGAACATATGTGTTTTCACATAATGCATGTGAAAATATTAACCATAACATATGGTCTCCAGGTGTTGAATGTACAGTTCTTCCCAGAGTACTTTTGGTACAAAGGTTAAAAGATTTGAAGGTTTTGTCTTGTCAGTTGTTTTAAGATTGTTGTATAGCTTAAACTATTGGCTTGGGTACCTGAATTGCAAATGAAGCTCCTCCCACCACCTGTTTCATCCAATTTTCCTGATGGTTTCTGATCTCTATGTTTCTGTGTTCCTGGCAACTTGCCTCATATGTGGCAGGAACAAGGATGCTGCATCTCTCCAGAGAGCTACAAGCACTGCTGGTAGATGGAACCTTGACACAGGTTTAAGACAGTGATTCATGAGAGGTGTCAGCTTGGTCACAGGCAGGTCCTCTTGTGTGACACACACTGTGTATTACATTCTCTAGGGACTGGGGAACCCAGTGCTTCCTGGTTACTTGTTTTATCTTTATATTGATTCTAGGAAGCACAGCGCTTCTCTTGAAATGTCTGACACCTTTAATTTATTTGAGTGGTCCTTCTGGGCCTTCAATTTTTCACCCTACCTGGATTATAGGAGTACCAACATTTCTTGAAGTTTTGTTTTCCCCTAGAAAGGAAACATGTTTTCTTCTCATGTACTGAGAAAACAGCTCAGTGATTTCCCTCATGCTCTCTTACACATTTATTTACCAGTGCCTTTCTGATGTTTGCACACAGTATTTAGTTTGGCCCGTAGCATCATAGTGTGAGTCCAGTAGACTCCAATGCTCATAACATTGAACAACCACTTTCCAGCTATTCAACCTTACTGGTCTACAATCTACTCTTTTGGAACTATAAAAACTCCACTGTGCAACTTTAGTGTATTTCTTATTTTCCCAGCTTATAGATTCTTCCAGTTTAATTAAATTCTTTGTTTTATGTGCAACTTCGTCTCAGTTTATATTAAATTGTGTTTGTAAATTAGAAAAAGGATTTCTTAATCAAGAGACTAGTAGCAAGTAGATACCACCAGGGGGTTGACAAATGAGTAAAAAGAAGGCCCATCATTTATAGAAGTCTCTATAAATTGAGCTTTACAGGATTTCAGCATTGCACTACTCAATCTGTGGCCCACTTGTGCAAGAGCACAATTAGATGTATTTCATAATTCAGTCACTAAGACACTAGTTGTGGTCTCTCACACAATTTTTCATTTATTTCAGTGTTTGCTGAATTAACCAACTACGTTTTAATAACATAAAACATCTGTTGCATACATCCTTTCCCCTGAAAATCCAAGGTTATTTTGACCACATAGCATTCAATTACACAGCAGGTAAGTACTGCAAAGTGCCCATGAGAGGAGACCACACATGGGCAATTCATTACAGCAAGCCCATTGCATCAACCTCTTACAGTTATGCCTGTTCTTGTCCTGGGGAGAAGTCTTTTGTGTTTTCCAATAGCTGTTCTCATTCTCACACGAGCCTGTTTTCATACATCTCATTAAATCTCATGCTGTGCACAGGTTATGACATTTCACATGATAGTATGCACACAGGCTCTGTGAAGGTTAGTAAGGGAGTGTCATATTATATACTCTTGGGAGCAGCTGGAAAATCCTGTCATACACACACACACACACACACACACACACACACACAAACACTGCATCCTTTGGCTGCATTTCCTGAGCTTCTGGGATTTAAAATCATAGTTAGTAGCCAGGGCCAAGCCATCCATATTTATTATGTGACTCTTTATGTTGATAATTTTCTGAATGCTGCCTCTGTTGACATAGTATGGCCCTTCTTATTATGCTGTGTGCAGGTTAGCATTTCGGAAAAGCATCGTGGCAAACCAGGTGCTGCTGCTCTGCATCTTGCCATCTGCTGTGCAGTTATTTTTAGTTCCCTCCTTCATTAATCACCATGGCTGTGAGGACAAAGGGACTACTGGAGCTGCCTCTTCTGTTTATCCTACCAAGCACTTCTGAGACACTTTTTCCTTTCCTCATAGGAGATATCACTCATAGGAGATGTCACTCCTGATGACCCTGTTTTAGGAGAAGTTATTCCATATGTTGGCATCAAGTAAGCTGGTTTATCACAATTGATAAACAGACCTGGAATGAGAAGTTTCAGCAAAGCACAGAGAAATGAGAATCCTGCCCTTAGGTTTCTGCCTGCCATTTTTAGGAACACAGAAATGTCCTTGCACGTATTGTCTGTTTTTTTGGTTTTTTTTTTTTTTTTTTGTTATGGTATTAACTATTGAAGCAAGTTTTAGTTTTTAAAAAACATATAGGACCAATAGCAAGTGTTTGGGATAGGTTACAATAACATGCAGATTTTTTTTTGAGGGGATAACAAATCACATTCAGAGTTCAAAAAGTGCATTTTGCTATAATTGAATGGGACACAAAACCAAAGAACATTTACTAACTGATCATTTTAATGCACAACTCTAAAAATTTTATTCATGTGCACACACACATGAACACAAACAGATGCACACACACATACACAGACACACTCAAAATCAGACCCAAATGTATGCACTTCTTCACCTCTAGATGCACACCAGCTGCCACTTTCCAACCACAATTCTTTCAACCCTAAAACCTGGCGCCCTCTCAACATCTCCTGACCACAACCAACTTGTATTTGCCTCAAAGGGGTTACAGAGCACCTAAACCTTTGAGAAAATCTACTTGAGATTGACCTAAGAAGTACAGGTTAACCATTCTTCCATATTTATAGAACTAAATGCAATAGCAAGAAAGTCACTTGTGTAGATGTCTCACATTTTGTTACACTTGTACCCTGTAAAGACCATGTGGGTTCCTCCAGTAGCTTTGGTTGACTAGAAATAGGATTGGTGTAAACATTTGGGTACTACTTTTCCTGTGAACAACTTATTTTTTCCCTCAACATGAACATGTTGCGTTGGGATGATTCATATTTAGGTTTCTGGAAAATCTCCAGTGTTCTTTCAAGGTTGGTTGTTAGATTTTTGCATCCTTTTATTTTAGGGAGGGCTGGCATAAGCCCCGAGTTGGGGAGGATTTAGAAGTTAAATCTCTCTGTCTAAATGATAAGAGTTGATGAACTGTATGTCACGGATAAGCTATGCAGAGCATTACTTATCATGTTAGTATACCCTTGTCCAAGGATGCTTATTTGAAGACCTTACATACAAACCATAGTCTCAAAATGGACAGAATATAAAGGAAAGAGAAATAAGAATTAAAACAAACATACTGTGTGTTTATTCTCATGAGTCCAGTTATAATATTCTACAGGGCACACACACAGATCTTTCTAAATTTTTAAAATACTTGAAACCACTGAGGTAATTGGCATTCAGAGTAGTTGGAACTTATTGCAGATTTGTGAAGCTTGGTAAATGAGAGAGATCATGTGTCTTTTCAGTTCTTTTGTAGTGTCCTATCTATTAAATGTTATTTATTTTCTTTCAGTCACTCTTCTACAACTGTAGGGTAAGTGTCATGATACTAAGTAATTAATGTCCATGAATATTAGATGTTCAGTCCTCCGCATTCATAATACAAATATGAGAGCTCTGAGGATCCAGAATGTGTGTTTAAAAAAATGGACAGGAAGAAAAAAAAAGTCTATTCCAAGCTGTGATGGGAGTGCTGGGAATTCTGGGAATGATGAAATAGGTTTCAAAGAAGGTAGTATTGGTCAGGGGAAAACAAAAGTGTCTTCAGGGGACATTGTATTGCAAATGACGAGAGAAAAGAAATGAAAAAAGGTATTTAAGGAAAGAGGAGCAGAAGAAAGTGGATTGAGGGTAAAAGAAAGAAGTAGCACAGGGGTGGCTGAAATGAGGGTGGGTGGAGCTCTGAGGAGGTGCAGGAGACAGGGACCAGGACAGGGGTGGCACACTGCAATGAGGGTGGGTGGAGCTCTGAGGAGGTGCAGGAGACAGGCACCAGGAGGAGGGAGAGCCAAGACAATCAGATGATCAAATATTTTTGAACTCGCATTCAAAGTTACTAAACAGTCTGGATTGGAAAAAAATATTATTTTGACTATACCTTGATGGGTTTTGTGTAGCTCACATTGATAGTGCTCTAAACAAGGTTTCATGAGTCCTGATTTTAGCTGGGTGATGTATCTGATTGGCAATGATCACAATGGACCACTGATAGCAAAATTCAGATGAACGGAGAAGGAAAATATTAGTGAGACGTGTCTTAGGTTTTGTCTTAAGACTTCGTGACATCTACAGGAATGTGCTAATGAGAGTAGTTTGACTGTTTCATGTAATACTCTTTAGTGTGTGTTTGTAATTTCTGTTGCCTGTCTAAAAACTCATAGCCATTTTTTTTTTTTGCATTAAGACACATAATAAAATGTTCTGTGAATTTTTAACTTAGATTTTCTTTCTATATCTAAGGAGTTAATCTTGTAGTTGTTCTGACCTCAAATAAAAGATTGATGGTGTTCCTTAAAGAGATACAGTATATATTAAGATAAAATAGTCTGGTAGGCGCTAAAAGAAAGAAAAGAACAGATTCAAATGGAAGAGCATGTATCCCGAATGTCAGTAAGGTATACAACTGTGTGGCGTGTATTACCAGTGAGTTAGTTAGAAAATATTGTCAGCCTCTAATGAGGCTGCATATTCAGGATATTCTGATAAGAATATAATCTTTGTCTATCTCTCTGTCTCTGCCTCTCACTCTCAGATCATATCCAGAATTACTAATCAAATTATTTTTTTTGGAAACAAAAAAGTCAAATTTACACAAAATGACATGAAAATAAAATAATTGATAAAGTGTACCAACTTCATCCAGACTAGAAAAAGATAGTAACATAAAGGATATACCGTGTCTAATTTTGATACAGTTGATTCTATACATTAAATTCCATTTATAAATATTATAATGGATGCTACAAGTACATATTTCAAAATTATATATGGTATGATATAACTGAAACAGTGTCCTTTAGTGCAGAAATGATTTTAAAAGCATTGGCATAACTGTTATATTTACCTGCTTTTCAAGTAAAAGATGTGCCTTATTAAAATTACCATTTATTTTTTAGAAACATTTCCACAATGAAATACTAGGATGTGGAAGTTCTCTAAGATATAGAGAACTGTGTGAGTACACCACCTCCACAAGGAAGAAAGGTTGTGGAATATGCACTTTTCAGTTTCCTTCAGCCTATCAGAGAACTGAAGTTTCAAGGCAACCACATACACTAAGTTATCAAGACTATCTAATGCCTCAATGAGAAGTAAAATTTTTCCATACTTGGCATTACAAAAATGGATAAGAGGAATATAGATAAGATGGTATTAATCTCTTGTTTATTTATTTAGTAATATTTTTATACTCTAGATTTTATTCTCCCCCTCCCAAAGGTCCACCCTCCAACTGTTCCACATCCCATAGCTTCTCCCCACCCCTCTGATTCCACAAGGATGTCCCCACCCCCACCCTCTACCCCACCTGACCTCTAAACTCCCTGGGACCTCCAGTCTTTTGAGGGCTGGGTGCATCTTCTCCGACTGAATCCAGACCCAGAAGTCCTCTGCTGTATATGTGTTTGGGGCCTCATATCAGCTGGTACATGCTGTCTGTTTGGTGGTCCAGTGTTTGAGAGATCTCAGGGGTCCAGATTAATTGAGTTTGCTGGTCCTCTTACAGGGTTGTTCTTCTCCTCAGCTTCTTTCAGGCTTCCCTAATTCAACAACAGGGCTCAGCTGCTTCTGTGCATTGATTGGGTGCAAATATCTGCATCTGAATCGTTCAGCTGATTGTTGGGTCTTCCAGAATAGGGTCATGCTAGGTCCCTTTTTGTGAGCACTCCATAGCCTCAGTGATAGTGTCAGGCCTTGAGCTGGATCCCACTTTGGGCCTGTCACTAGACCTTCTTTTCCTCAGGCTCCTCTCCACGTAATTCTTTCAGATAGGAACAATTATGGGTCAGAGATGTGACTGTGGGATGACCACCCCATCCTTCATTTGATGTTCTGTCTTCCTCCTGGAGGTGGGCCCTATAAGTTCTCCCTACTGTCTGGCATTTCATCTAAGGTTCCTCCCTTTGAGTCTTGGGAGTCTCTCACCTCCCAGGTCTCTTGTGCATTCTGGAGGGTCCCCCCACCCCAACATCCTATTTCCTGAGGTTGCATATTTACATTCTTTCTGCTGGCCCTCAAGGCTTCAGTCCTTTTCCCTCACCCAATACCCAATCAGGTTCCAGGTTCCCTTCTCCCCTCCACTCACCAACCCCCTTCACTTTCCCTCCCAGGTCCCTCCCTCCCTCCCCACTTAAGATTGCTTTTTTCTCTCTCCCAAGTGGGCTTGAGGCATCCTCACTTGGGCACTTGAGCTTGTTGACATTTAGGAATTTTGTGGACTGTGTCTTGGGTATTCTGTCCTTTTTTTTTTTTTTTTT
>NC_034599.1:78701503-78710831 GCF_900095145.1 Mus pahari
TTTTTTTTTTTTTTTTTTTCCACTATTGCTCTGTAGTAAAGCTTGAGATCAGGGATGGTGATTCTCCAGTTGTTCTTTTTTGTTGTTGTTGTTAAGAATTGTTTTGGATATTCTTGTTTTTTGCATTTCCAGATGAATTTGAGAATTGCTCTTTCTGTCTTTGAAGAATTGTGTTGGGATTTTGATGGAATTGCATTGAACCTGTAGATCACTTTTGATAGGATGGCCATTTTTACTATATTAATTCTGCCAGTCCCTGAACATAGGAAATCTCTCCATTTTCTGAGATCTTCTTTGATTTCTGTCTTGAGAGACTCGAAGTTATTGTCATACAGGTCTTTCACTTGTTTGGTTAGAATTACCCAAAGAAATTTTATATTAATTTTGGCCATTGTGAAGGGAGTTGTTTCCCTAATTTCTTTTTCATCCTGTTTATCATTTGTATAAAGGAAGGTTACTGATTTATTTGAGTTAATTTGTATCAAGTCACTTTGCTGAAGTTGTTTATCAGCTGGAGTTCTCTGGTAGAATTTTTGGGGTTGCTATCATATCATCTGCAAATAGTGATATCTTTATTTCTTCTTTGCCAATTTATATTCACTTGATGTCTTTTTGCTGTCTTACTGTTCTAGCTAGCACTTCAAATACTATATTGAATAGATTTGGGGAGAGTGGGTATCCTTGTCCAATCCCCAATTTCAGTGAGATTGTTTCAAGTATGTCTACATTTAATTTGATACTGGCTGTTGATTTGTAGTAAATTGCTTTTATTATGTTTATGTATAGGACTTGAATTCATGATCTCTCCAATACTTTTCACACAAAGGGGTATTGTATTTTGTCAAATGCTTTTCTGCATCTAAGGAGATCATGTGATTTTTTTCCCCTTAAGTTTGTTTATATGGTAGATTATGTTAATGGATTTTTGTATAATGAACCAACCTTGCATCTGTGGGATGAAGCTTACTTGATCGTGGTGAATGATGATTTTGATGTGTTCTTGCAAGAATTTAATGAGTACTTTTGCATCGATATTCATAAGCGAGATTGGTCTGAAGTTCTCTTTTTTGGTTGGGTCCTTGTGTGGTTTAGGTATCAGAGTAGTTGTGGCTTTATAGAACAAGTTAGGTAGTTTTCCTTCTGTTTCTATTTTATGGATTGGTTTGAGTTATATCGGTGTCAGGTCTTCTTTGAAGGTCTATTAGAATTCTGCACTAAATCCATCTGGCCCCAGGCTTTTTTTTTTTTTTTTTTTGGTTAGGAGGTTTTTAATGACTTCTACTTGCTTGTGCGATATGGGCCTGCTTAGATAGTTTTCCTGCTCTTGATTTAACTTTGGTATGTGGCATCTATCTAGAAAACCATCCGTTTCATCTAGATTTTCCAGTTTTGTTGCCTGTAGGCTTTTATAGTTGGATTTGATGAGCTTTTGAATTTCCTCCATTTCTGTTGTTATTTCTCCTTTTTCATTTCTGGTTTTGTTAATTTGGATACAGCCTCTGGGACCTTCAGTTAGTTTGGCTAGGGGCTTATCTATGTTGTTGATTCTCTCAAAGAATCAGCTTTTGGTTTTGTTGATTTTTTTTTTCTGTATTGTTCTCTTTGTTTCTATTGGGTTGATTTTAGCCCTCAGTTTGACTAGTTCCTGCCTTCTACTGCTCTTGGATGAGTTTGCTTCTTTTTGTTCTAGAGCTCTCAGGTGTTCTGTTAAGTTGTGAATGTAATCTCTCTCTAGTTTCTTTACCAGGGAACTTAATGCTATGAATTTTCCTCTTAGCTCCGCTTTCATTGTGTCCCATAAGTTTGGGTTTTATGGGTCAACATTTTCATTAAATTCCAGGAAGTCATTAATTTTTTTCTTTATAATTTTCCTGACCAAGTTATCGTTGAGTAGAGAATTGTTCAGTTTCCACATGTATGTGAGCTTTCTGTTATTTTTGCTTTTATTGAAGATCAGCTTTAGTTCATGGTGATCTGATAGTATGCATGGGATTATTTCAATCTTGTATTGGTTGAAGGTTCTTTTGTGACCAATTATATGATAGATTTTGGAGAAGGTACCATGAAGTGCTGAGAAGAAGGTGTCTTCTTTTGTTTTAGGGTGAAAAGTTCTGTAGATAGATCTTAAATCTATTTGGTTCATAACCTCTATTAGTTTCATTATGTCTCTGTTTAGTTTCTGTTTCAATGACCTGTTCATTGGGGCAAGTCAGGTATTGGAGTTATTCTGTAGGGTTCAATGTGTGTTTTGAGTTTTAGTAAGTTTCTTTTATGAATGTGGGTGCTCTTGCATTTGGGTCATACATGTTCAGAATTGAGACTTTCTCTTGGTAGATTTTCCTCTTGATGAATATGACATGTCCTTCCTCATCATGCTTGATAACTTTTGGTTGAAATTCTGTTTTATTGCATATTAGAATGGCAAGTCCAGCTTGTTTCTTGGAACCATTTGCTTGGAAGACCTTTTTCCATCCTTTTACTCTGAGATAGTGTCTGTGTTTGTTATTGAGGTGTGTTTCTTTTATGCAGCAAAATGCTGGATCTTAAAAGTGGAATGTAAACAAACTTGATAGTTTATAGCAACTGTGGGCCCTAGACTGAATGGGGACAATTATTATGGGCAAGTACTTTACATTAGACTCTAAGAGGTTCTTTTAAGAAAGAGTTGGGGGAATCTGTGGCTCTGAGGATAGGTCCCTTAAAGGAGTGGTACAGATGTCAATTCATTGCTTCCTGGAGCTCAGTTAATGTTCCACAGATTTTATGGATAAATAGAAGTAAATACTGCCTGCATGCAAAAGTGAATGGGAAGCAGAAAGACTCTTGCACCGAGGATTCTGAACTCTATGGGACACAAAGCAGAAACCCTCATCAAAAGAAGGATGACACACACATTCACACATTCCCTACCATAGCCATAAAAAAACTGCAGCCCTCATGAGCCAGTGAGGGCAAGAATATAGAGAAATCCCTGTTTTTCAGACTCAGGGACATAGGTATATCTTTAAATAAAAACTGCATCAAGATGACTGGCACTACTCTAGCATGATGAAGCATTGCTAGTGCTAAGTACCAAAACTAGTAATGTAGTTTTGTAGAGTTATATAACAGTACAGAGCAGGGATCCACATGAGGTGCAGGTATAAAGAAGTTATTGAATGCCAGGACATCCACATAGTGTGACTTCCACTTAGCAGTACAGCCTAGCCCAAGCATAATACTCAGCAGTCTGTGTCCAGAAAAATGTGAAGCTTTCGATGACTTGGAGAAGATCACAGAAACACATAACTTTGTACCAGCCTACCTCCTGGGCAGATTTATTGAACAGAACATCTCGTGAAAGAAAGAAATCAAGCCCAGGCGTAAACAGGATATGAATCAGTCTCTCCTGTCTCTAGAAATAATCATGTGAATTAAATAAAAATCACAATTAAAATGATGCAAAGATTAGCATACTCAAGAGATAATCAACCCATCTGAACATAGAGATGATCCAGATAGTTGAATTTCCAGAGAAAATTAAAAATAATTATACCTATTATATTGAATGATGTAGTAGAAAACTTGAACATTATTCACCAAGATGTAGAAAATTTACACAGTGAAGAGAAAAGTATAAAAGGATAAATAGAACAAATTAAAGATATAACATTAAAAAAAGAAGAATTTTGATGACAGATTTGCCAGTAAACACTGCCACACATCAGGGGAAAAGATAAATGAAGTTAGATGAGTCAACAGATGGTACTAAAGTTGAAATACAAGGAGCATACAACAAAGACAGGATGGGGAATCCATGGCATTGTGAAATAACAGTAAACTGTCCATCAGAGCAGAGCACAGGAATGAGATAGGAAGAGGATAATGACATAGTAAAGAGCAAAGTATGCAGTGTAAAGATCACAGCCAGGGACTCTTTCATCACTAGTTACAGGCAGTGGAGAGCAGCTCAGCCCATTTCAGGGACCCTCCAGAAGGAAGAATTAATCATGAATATTCTATTCTGACAGTTGTATATTAAAGATAATGAAGAAATATGAACACTCATTATGACCTAAAATTAGAGGATGGGAATTCATATTTTCACCTTGTAAAATGATCAGATGATAACTTTAAGTGAATGAAAAGAGAGCTGAATTTGGTTACTTAGGTATTGAAGGGTAAGCTGGGAAGGAATTAAATATCTCAAACTCAGATGAAATGCTACAACCTGCATAGATCGAGACACACAAACAGGGGTCTTAGGCAACCTTTCAAGCTCAAATTGAGAAGTACTCTAGAAATACATTTGTATTGCCCATATATTGAGTTACAGTAGTGGAAAAAAAAATCCAGAATAATAGGGTGCACCACCATGCAGATCAGAAGGTCTTGCTCAAGCCTTACAAAGTTAGCACAAGGGAAAATAAAAATTGGGAAAGAGGAAGGCAACAATATCCTGGCTGAGACCATTTTAGCCAGCACATTGGTTGAAATGCAGAGATGCTTGAGTCTTAAAAGATGAGCAATGGCATATCATATTACCATGAGACACATCCTTGGGTGGAGACATGGAGTGTTATGTATAGGAGTGTATGTGACAGATTGAAACATGTACAGATCTCATTACAGATAGTTGTGAGCCACCATGTGGTTGCTGGGATTTGAACTCCAGACTTTTGGAAGAACAGTCAGTGCTCTTAACAGCTGAGCCATCTCTCCAGCCCCTGAAGTATATCTCTTATTTTGGTTGCTTTTGTCTATAGGTCTCTGTTCAAGGTTGCCAAGAATCTGGCACCCCTCCAAAGAGGCCCCTTGAACCCTAATATCAACTGGTAACAGTTGATAAGACATCCCTAAGGTAAGATTATTTTTCTAGTTTATCAAACATTTTACTCATTCTGGTCATTGGGATTCAAAATTGCAGAGAGAGTCTGGGAAGTTCAACACATCAGGGTGCCTGCCCTTGAAAAATGTTACGGCAGGATAGGCTAATCATGAATTGAAGTGAGAAATTTGCCTTGGATAAACAAATAAAGTGTTCTTTCAGGATGGCATAACAGAAAATTATGTACTGCCCACAGCTACTGACAGCACTTAGGTTGGGACTGATAACTTGAAAAGAACTGTGTATATTTCCCTTCCTTTGCGTCTGTAATGAATGTCTTCCTCTTCAACCATTCAATTGCTTCCCTCTCTCTCCTCTTCTACTTTCTTTCTCTCCTCCTTTGACTTTCTTGACACTAGTGGGATGGCTAGCTCAGGGTTAAAGGTGATTTGTCACATGTACTGATGATAGGTACCAATGATCTGGGTCACAGGCTCCACATGCCATCTTATCAAGGAGATCTGTGGATCAGTGTATTGGACAGCTGAGTCTTGGTTGTATTGCTTTTCTGGACCTGGGGCATGTCTGCCACATATTTCACTCTGGACCTCCTTATGCTTTACTATCGATTTGTCATGCCTGTTGTTGTTTCCTCCCAGTAGACAATGTAAACAATGTCATCCTATCCCTAAGACTTACAAGAATTTACCTAGTCTGTCTGATTGCATATACTCCTTTAAGTAGGATGCCAGAAACTCTGTTGGGGAGCCATCCACTAGGACCAACCTTATTTTGGAGAATGACATTAAGTTAGAAGTTGGGTGGTTGAATTATGATGGTATGAACATGAGTTATAGGTTTAATTAAGTTTTGAATAACTGTTGAGGTGTATCGTTTGTTGAGAAGGAGAATAAACTTTACCTTTCAAGTTACTCAAAAGGCAAATAGTCTATTCAGTACTTCAATTAACTCAGGATCAAGACTTGCCATCTTAAAAATTATTTGCTAATTTAGTTATCTGCTTCATCTTTCTTTGATCATTGGGTTTTCTGTTTGTGTATTGTAAAAAAAATATGATTAAGTGTGCAGAAATCAAAACAAAACATATAGCAATTTTAGATTTACTTTCAAGCTACACTACAACTTTGAATCTTCATGAATTTGGAGTCAGATGGAATTCAAATTAAGACTTGAAGCCATTGAATATTTTTTGTTACAAAATTTTTTACCTATGATTTCAGATCATTTTTCAATAACTGAATTCTGTTGACTCATCTATTTTTGCATATTACCAATCAAAATAGATATAATCCACATTAACAATGTTTTCAAATGTGCTGAGATAACGATATGCTTTTAGCTTCAGCTGTTACAAAGAAAAAATTTTTTCAAAGGCTATCATTTTACACACAGTAGGAAGTAAAGCTGTTTTTCTTCACTGATAAAACTTTCTCTAAACAGCATTAAAATATGAAATGCATTGTTAAATATTTCAAGGAATATTTTCATTTCTTTTTTTCAATTTTTTATTAGATATTTTCTTTATTTACATTTCAAATGTTATCCCCTTTCCTAGGTTCCCCTCTGAAAATCCCCTATCCCCTCCCTCCTACCTCTGCTCCCCAATCCACCCACTCCCATTCCTGGTCCTGGCATTCCCCTATACTGGGGCATAGAACCTTCACAGGATCAAGGGCCTCTCCTCCCATTGATGACTGACTAGGCCACCCTCTGCTACATATATATTTAGAGTCACAAGTTCCACCATGTGTTTTCTTTGATTGGTGGAGCTCTGGGGTTACTGGTTAGTTCATATTGATGTTCCTCCTATGGGGCTTTAGTCCCCTTCAGCTCCCTGGGTATTTCTCTGGCTCCTTCATTGGGGACCTTGTGCTCCGTCCAATGGATGGCTGTGAGCATCCACTTCTCTATTTGCCAGGCACTGGCAGAGCCTCTCAGGAGACAGGTTGGCATCTGCCTAGTGACTGGGTTTGGTGGTTGTTTATGGGGTTGATCCCCAAGTGGGGCAGTCTCTGGATGGTCGTTCCTTCAGGTTCTGCTCCAAACTTTGTCTCTGTAATTTCTTCCATGGGTATTTTGTTTCCTATTCTAAGAAGGAATGAAGTATACACACTTTGGTCTAACTTCTTCTTGAGTTCCATGTGTTTTGCAAATTGTATCTTGGGTATTCTGTTTCCAGGCTAACATCCACTTATCAGTGAGTGCATATCATGTGTGTTCTTTTGTGATTGGGTTACCTCACTCAGGATGATATCCTCCAGATCCATCCATTTGTGTAAAAATTTCATGAATTCATTGTTTTTAATAGCTGAGTAGTACTCTGTTGTGTAAATGTACCACATTTTCTGTATCCATTCCTCTGTTGAGGGACATCTGCATTCTTTCCAGCTTCTGGCTATTATAAATAAGGCTGCTTAATGCACTCTATAAATGAAAAAACAATCCATGAATGGTTACATTGTTTCATGCCTGGCAGAAGAAATCTTTCCAAACTGAACTCATCTTGTTTAACATTTAGAAGTTTAAGCTTTCAAACAGAAAGGTGACTTCCATATGCATAGACTTGTAATATTATGTCTCCATTTTAATTATTCTGCATTTACGTGTCTAGAATTACACTGTATTATTAATTCCATGATCAAATTCCAATGGTATAATCTTGAGTTTTCAGCAACACCATTTCTTGTAATTCCACCAACACTGTAAATATTATCAAAGCTTGTCTTTTAAACTGTATCACATGCCTCATATTCTCTGGCTGAAAAGCTTTTGTACATTGAGAAATAGTCCAGAGTTGTTTTTACATCTTATTGATATGCCTTTTATGATGGTGTAATACATTGATTATTTACTTTCCAGGAGAGGGAAATTTAGGGATAACATTACAGATGAAGACCAGAGCTGTCAAAGACAGACACACTGGATGAAATAATGATAGGTGTATAGTGTACTATGAAGATCTTCAAATCAGAAGAGCAAGGCGAAGTGAAACTTTCACTAATCCAAACAACAAACAGCAGCAGCAGCGGCAGCAGCAAAAACAACAACAACAACAACAACAACAACAACAACAACAACAACCAGAACCATAGAGCAGTCATTTAGGATAATGAGTTCAAGGAACAATTTTAATTCAGTGTTTTAGTTAGTTTCTGTAATTATTTCTCCATAATAACAGATGTTCATAAAATTGCTCGAAATGAGAGTAAAAGTATTAAAGTTAAATTAAGTAAGTATATGTTAATTGCTTTATGAAAGTGAGTAATAAATTACATTAATGAATCAAGAGTTACCAGGATCTCTCACATTTTTCCCACATTAAAATGTTTAATGAAATATAACTTGCAGAGGCAATAATGAACAAGCAATAAAGAATAAAAACTCTTATTAGTACAAACTTTGTAAGTCTGATAATACCTTACTAGGAACAACCACAGAGGCAAAAGGATGCCACAGAATTATTTTTAAATGGTGATAAGAAGAGATAAAAATTAAAAGCAAATTCACATTTTAAGCATCAAAATTGTGCAAATGACTTTTTCAGATCAGCAATGACTTTTCCCAGTTAACAGATGTCCAGAGATACTTCTTCCCTTCCTGCCTTCTTCTCCTCTTTCCTTGCCTTCTTCTGTTTATAAATTGGATTTTCTTTCCATGTCTTACTATTTTTTCTTTTTTCCTTATTTTTATTAGATATTTTCTTTATTTATACTTCAAATATTATCTCCATTTCCTGATTTCCCCTCCAAAATCCCCTTATCCTTTCCCCTTCCTCCTGCTCACCAACCCACCCACTCCCACTTCCTGGCCCTGGCATTCTCCTACTCTGGGGCATAGAGCCTTTACAGATCAAGGGCCTCTCCTCCCATTGATGATTGACAAGACCTTCCAACCATTGGACTGAGCATAGGGTCCCCAATGGAGGAGCTAGAGAAAGGAGCCAAGGAGCTGAAGTGGTTTACAGCTCCAAAGGAGGAAGAACAATATGAACCAACCAGTAACCCCAGAGATCCCAGCGACCATACCACCAACCAAAGAGTACACATGGAGGGACCCATGGCTCCAACAGCACATGTCTTACTATTGTACCCAGGCTGATCTCCCCTCCTGATCTTTCTGCCTCAACATCAGGCATATGCCCAGCTCTTAGAATTTTAGGAGTCACATCTTTAAAACTTGCTTTAGTATGCCTGTAAATCATGTGCTGATATGGTGAAAATACAGATTCTCCTCAAATAAATCATCAGTGGGCATCCTTAGGTATATTTCTTGTGTAAAATACAGTTTTGAAGAATATGTATTTTTTGAAAAGGATTCTACAATTTTAGAATTCTTTATTTAATTATTCTGAACTTCATTTTAAGTTAGGATAAAAAGTGATGAATGTAGTCCGGGCGTGGTGGCACACGCCTTTAATCCCAGCACTTGGGAGGCAGAGGCAGGCAGATTTCTGAGTTCGAGGCCAGCCTGGTCTACAGAGTGAATTCCAGGACAGCCAGG
>NC_034599.1:78711521-78736321 GCF_900095145.1 Mus pahari
ATATATATATATATATATATATATATATATATATATATATATATATAAACCACATGTGGAAGAAAACATAAATAATCCATTTTTCGTGAAATTGATTTATTTCACCTAATATTGTATCAATGACTTAATTTTTATTCATGCATGCCATATTTCCCTTATGACCAGAACTAGTCTTTTAGGACTTTTTTCCCCTTAAAAGTAATGTAGCTTGTTTCTTGAAAACAACAGATAGATCTAGTTTTTTAATCCTGTCATCCATTGTCCTTGGTACTTTATTGGTACTTGGAAGCCATTTCATTTAAGGTGATTATTGAAAGATGTTTATTAATCCTTACAGTTTGGTTGGTTGTTTTTCTGGTTGCTTTGGATATTGCTTGTTCTTTCTTTTTCACTTACTAGTATTTGATCTTTGCTGATTTATTTTGGACATGACAGATTTCTTCCCAAGCATTCACTTGTTGTTCTGCTCCTCTCAGAACAGAATTTATTCTTTCCTGGGCTTTCATGACTCAGACCATCTTTTTCCCTGGCTATAATATTCCTTAACACATCTTCTAAAGTGCTGGTTTAGTGATTATGAAATATATCAGTTGTGCTTGTCTTGAAATGTCCTTATTTCATTTTCTACTTCAAATGATAGCTGTATTAGATAGACTCATGGTTATTTGCTTTCAAGGCTTTAAAAATCCCACCCCCACCTCTTAGTATTACTGAAGAGAAAATTTATGTCATCCTAATTGTTTTTAGTAAAAATCTATGGAAGAAAGATGAAAAAGAGAACTAGGCGTTAACATGTGTTATGAAAAGTACTCCTGGCCTTGGACATTTGGACAGCCTTAGCTTTCCAGTCAGACATGAAAAAATGGAGTTAGGTGAAACTGGCCAGGATGTCACACCTGAATAATGATGTGAAACTTCAGTTTGGTTCAGGCTGGGGTCATCTATGAGAGGTGATTTAACCTGTAAAGGAGGAAGCAGGTGTCTGAGGAAACAAATGTGACCGCTGGTTGTTTGGTACCAAGGGTGTCACTTTCCTACAGTTTTGAGGCAGATGGAACTTTGCAAGACTAAATTTGCTTGAAATCTTGTCTTCCCTGAAGAATACATTCCTTACTGGGTAGTATGGTAGTCCAGTTTCTGTAGTTTTAATAAGTACCCAAGATAACTTAGAAAATATGGTTTTGGTTCTTAGTTGCCCCATTGCTCTAAATCTATCACCAGGAAGCACAGCATCATGGGAAGGTACAATGGAGAAGGCAGCTCACCTCATTGTGGCCAGGTAGCAGATGAGATAGAGAAGGGGCAAGATTGGCTACATCCTGTCTAGGGTACATCTTCCTTCCATTAAGCTCTACCTCCTAAAAATCCTACCACATCCCAAGAGTGCCATAGGCTGGTGTCCAAGTCTTAAACATATATGCTTTTGAGGAATACTCATGGTAGGTAGATGTGCTTCTGAAATGTTAATTATCACATTTATTTGTTTAAGTAATCCAAATAATCGTAGACACAGTGCTTTAAATATTATAATTCAAAATTTATACGGGCTAATGAAAATGATAGAACACTGGTGTAGATATTGACCAAGTAAGGGTGATAACATACTGAATGTCAATCAAGTCTGGAAGAATGTGGTGCCTATGTAAGGAAATGTAATTCTACAAGTTTTTTTGTTTTGTTTATAATTGAGAACATATAAACTTGGAATATAAGCCTTTTGAAAATAACTTAAAATACATTATTCTTTTTTTAGTGATTACCTGGGAAGGTATAACATACATATGATAAATTATGTGTTCAGAAATTTTATTTGCCCGTGGAACTTCAATCATAAATCTAAATATGAATTGCCATGGATTTTTAGCATTTTTCTGTTGTACTGTATACAATTCAGTGAAATTACTGAACTGTTTTTGCTTTATTCAGTGCTTCTGAGCCTAAGTTGTTCACCATCTAACATAAGCATCCAAGGTTACTTTGGACTCTTCTTTCTAAAGTATCAGTAACAACAAAAATATGTATCAACTAAGACTATATCATTAGGAGAATTTCTTGGATTAGACCTGGAAATGATACTCATTACTTACTTTCTTTACTTTCATTTCAAATGTTATCCCTTTTCCTAGTTTCCTTTCTGAAAATCCCCTATCTCCTCCTCCCTCACCCTGCTCCCCAACCCACCCACTCCCATTTCTTGGCCCTAGCATTCCCCTATACTGGGGCATAGAACCTTCACAAGACCAAGAACCTTTGCTCCCATTGATGACTGACTAGGCCATCCTCTGCTACATATGCAGCTAGAGACACAAGTCCCACCATGTGTTTTCTTTGATTGTTGGTTTAGTCCCAGGGAGCTCTGCACTCACTGATAAATGGATATTAGCCCAGAAACTCAGAATACCCAAGATACAATTTACAAAACACATGAAACTCAAGAAGAAGGAAGACCAAAGTATGGATACTTCAACCCTTCTTAGAAGGAGGAACAAAACACCCATGGAAGGAATTACAGGGACACTCACTACTTTCATTCACATTTCAGAAAACTAGGAAATACAGGTGGTATATAGAGAGACTTCTTGGTCTCAGTTCTCATATGTGAGAGAAGAATATATTTCTATTGAGTGACAGATATTGTATTTCTACTACAGAACCTGAACTCTGTTTAATTGGTTGGTCATTAATGGCAAAAAAAAAAAAAAAAAAAACCCAACACTTTTTTTTCTTCCAAATCTTGAATTAATGGATAAAAAGCAAGAATGTTGAGGATCTCTTCAGAATCTGCATATTAGATATATATCTTTAGACATGCAATATAAAGAAATTAAAATTATAGATGGTCTCCTGTTTATGATTGTATAATTTTTTTATTTTATGATAGTTGAAAATGATATTCATTTGGTAGACATATACTTTGAATTTCATTTCTTTGATCTCTTTCTTGACTCATGGTATAGGATGATGATACGCTTGTCAAATGCTGGACAGCAGAAGTTGCTCTCTGATTTAGCAGTCACAGGAGGAACAGAGTACTGTGTGGCGAAGCTATGTGTGGTATGTTAAGCACATAAAATTCAGTTTTAACTTGCAATAATTTCAAATAATGGTGGACTTATTAGGGCATAATAGGACATAGCTCCATGAACAATCAAGGAACACCTGTGCAAAATTACTCTGCTTTTTGTATTGTATATATTTACTTTTGAAGGAATAGAAGTATTCATTTTTCCTGAAATGAGAGAAAATAAAATATTTTGAAGTGACAGTAAAGTTGATAAAATCTTAACTAAGAATCCTAGTGTTGGTCATTCATGAGGCCAGGCATTTTGGTACTCTCAATTATTGACTATGTTAACCAAAGCTGGCAAGATTTCCAAACTAGACTGGTCTTGCCATTACATCCTAGCATGCTACACAGTCATCACTGATACATTCATTTTCAAGAAAAATAAGACTCATCAAGTGAATCTCATTTGGAGAACTTTAAAAAATACATTGTGTGGTAAACCTCTGGAGGCTCTTAGCAACACTGATGTTAGCAATAAAGGGCTTTCCTTTGGGTGACTAGACATGCACACATACATGTGGATACACGTGATTTTTTTTTCCTAGAAACAATTCTTCATAATATTTTCAGAATGTTTAATATAAAAGGAAACAAAGAACAGACTTAAATCCATCCTTATTAGATCCAGAAACAATATGAAAATTTACAGCTGAGGTATAAAGAAGGATTCTGGATATTGTGAATTCCACAAAACTGTCTAGTGTGCAGCAGCTCCTCAGGCAGCGAAAGACAGTTCTTCAGTGGAAGTGAGAATGTTAACTGGAGGGTGTAACTGAGCAGTTGTGGCCTCTGAAACATGGGAGCTAAGCAACTCAGGTAGGGGATATTGATGAAGAAAAATGGTTGTTATGTAAAAGTTTAAATTTAACAATGTATCGGAGTATGCTATCTAATAGGTAAGGGAAAAACATGGAAAAGACCATCAAGACTTAGGGCAAAACTGAGGAGAAAGAAAAACCTCCCCTTCCCACAAGATACTTCCCACATTCTGCTCTGAAGCAGGTCTGGAAAAGATCCCCTTTGGTGCCATTTTAAAGGAAAGCTTAGAAAGCACTTAGTGGAGGGTGGGTAGGTGGAAGAGTTTCAGGAATGCTTGGATGATGGGCTGTCTGGAGCCAGTACTGGATCCCAGCCTTCCCTTGGAATGGTGCACCTGGGCTTGGAATGTGGGGCGAAAGTTTGAGGGTTTATTGGCCTTTTCTACCCTACTCTGTCACATCTGTGATTTTAGACACTTCATTGTTAAACTGTCTGTGTTTGGGACTAAGTCAGTCCATCTGTTACTAGGAACAGTGGTAGACTCAGAACTGAAGTCAGGTTTTTGATGTTTACATGAAAAGGGCCACATTTGCTGTAATTGTATTATATAGATCTGCTGTATAGTCAGGCATTTTATATACACAATTATAGAATTGGTTCAAAATACTTTGAAGGTCATATCTCAATTGCTTGAAGTATTATTCATTTTATTGCACTACTGTACTTTTGTTTGGTGTTTGATTTTTCTAGTAAGTACTACTTAAGACCAATCTTGATAAGATATTTGACTTGGTTTATTCCGCTAAAATTTGGAAAATTTTTGTGAGTCTACTGTACATCATTTATAATGAACTATGAGAATCCATAAGGAGTATAATCTTACCTTCACATAGCATTGGAGAATAGTGTTATAAATGATGTATTAAAGGCTTGGAACCTTTAGAGAACTTTGAAATGGGGGCCACTTAAAAGAAACATGTGAACGTGAAATATTTTGTAAGAGAGAGAGAGAGAGAGAGAGAGAGAGAGAGAGATCCGAGGAGAGTTCTGAAGGAGGAGCAGTAATTGGAAGGTAAATAGCAGTGAAGAGAAGGACATTACAGAAACATCAACAACTTTTGAGAAGCAATGTACCTATAGTGTGTGGGAGAAACTTCAGACTGTGGGTGAAGTTCACACAGAGTGGACAGATAAGAACATTGGCCAGGCAAAGCCAAATAATAAGTGAAGTGTTCCCAGAAGGAGTGAGGTGACACTATCCATGCTCCAGAGCAGTTGCTGTGTGGGAAGATAAAGTGTGGAAGGGATGGAGTAAGGATTAAGGTGGGAGGGAGGCTCAGTGATGCTGCCCTGATGGGAAGAGAGCAGGCCTTTGGGAGATACCGGAGAGAGTTGTAGATAGGGCTCCAGCATCTATATGAGAAGAATGATGAGAGAAAGGCAGGACAGGGAGATGTCTTCCAGGCTTCTGCTTTAGGCAATTTGGCTTCACTGTGTGTAAAAAGCAGCATAATCTGCTAAATGATGTGTTTTCACCTGACAGATTCTCTTTCCTCATGAGTAGAGAAGATAACACATGCCCAGCTGAAAGTCACTCCACAGATTTGCTAACTTGGACACTAAATCTGTAACTAAGCATTGATGAACAGATTTTTTTTTCCAGGTGGGAATCTTGTCAATTCCAGCATACTCAGTGGCCTTCTGGAAGAATGTGCTGTTCCATATTCTGTAAGAGGATGGACAACTCTGTTTAGGTAAGGAAATTTCAGGCAATAATTTTGACTTTAAAACACATTATTTTAGCTCATTCAGCTGGGAGCAAAATATAAATATTTTCCTTCCTTCTTATATCACTCAGAGCTTTTCTTGACATATGTTCTCCATTCATAAAGATCAACAGGAGGTAATATAGGACATATTTAATTCTGTTAATGACACATATTTTCCAGCTAACTGTCTCAGTTGATTCATAGATAATTTACCCCTTTCTGCATTATAGTTGAGATATGTAAGTCACAGAAATTTGCTCTGTATTATATTATAAGCTGTCTGGAATACAGAAACAGTCTTAGCACACACCTTTAATCCTTAAGAATCAAGGTAAGGTTAGTTTTTAGAAGGAAGCAGCCATGTTTGAATATGACGTCTAATTGAAAGCAGATGAAGCGATGAATTAGAGAAAGATTTGACAGAATGAATCAGAGATAGGATGTGCCCAACTCTCATAAGAACAGCACAAGAAAAGAGAACAAGGTAGAATCAGGTGTGTGTGTGTGTGTGTGTGTGTGTGTGTGTGTGTGTGTGTTTGGGAGGGGCAGTTTTACAGAGACAGGTTGCGGAGAGAACAAGCTAGAAACAGGTGAAGACAGAACAAGCTAGAGAATGACAAAGAGCTAGAAGATTAGAACAGACTACCAAAGTTAGTATGAGGCCAAGTAGAGCAATTCAGCCAGAAGCTGAGAGAATCTAGATTGAATCAGTAAGCTTGGAAGATTATATTGTACAGAGGCCAGAAGTTTCCAGGCCTAGGCCTAGAGATAGTTAGAACAGAGAAAGGAATGCTCTTTGCTTAGTCCAAACTATGTATTTATACAACTCTACATTTATAATTATTAGAATTATTTCCTAACTTGTATCATAAAATTCTATAATCCAAATAAAATGGGATCATGGAAAATAATACCTTGTAAATCTGTCTCTAGCTAATTTTTCTTGAAAAATCATACACTTAGTAGTACTCGTGAAAAAATTTCTAGTTATTACTTTACCATTATTTAAAATTACCAGTAGTCTAACATTGCATGTATATGCTTCATTTTTCAAACAACTTACTAGCTAGATGAGGAAGTAAGCAAGAAATGATTAATATGTGACCTTTCCTCAGTGATGGTTTAGCCAATTTCATTAGTGAAAGCTAATCAAAATTATTACAACAACTTTTAAAGTTCATATGCAATGCTATCTAGCCTTCAGGGCCTTCTTTTAATTATGGTTATTTTCCAATAAATACAGTGTTACATGTTTTACTAAAGGAATTAAAAATAAGGAATCTTGAAAGTAATAAAATTGCAATATGGAGTAAAGAAAACCCTTAGTGATCTTGGACCTAAGTATGTCTGTAGACGCCTGTGTCCAGCCAGTCCCACAAGACTCTGTGATTATTTGTTATCAGGAGTTTCCTCTGTAGGGAGAAAGCAAGGAAAGATAAAAATTTGAGCAACTGGGCAGCTTTCCATATGAACCTGAGAAACAGGCTTGCCATCTTTTGTGTGTGCATTTATTATGTTTGAAAGTGTGTGTGTGTGTGTGTGTGTGTGTGTGTGTGTGAATTAAGTGACTACAGCAATCCATCATAGGATAAGTTGCTCCTGCCACATTGATGTATTTAAAGTTGTGAGTAAACCATCAGAATCAGGATGGTTGCCTGTCTCCAACATGCTGTCCTCAAGTTGTCTTTGGGATAGAAGTCTGTGGAAGCTGGAAGATTCCTCTAGTGTACTGCATGTGCACATTGTGAGAGAGAAATACAAAACCGCAGGCCACTTTTGTCGATTTCAAAGTTTCTCCTGGGATGCCTTTTACATTCTGTGCAATGTCAGTCATCACACAATAAGCCCAACTTCTTCCAAGAACACTGCTATAGTTTCCAGAAGTCTCAATCTCACCTAGCCCAGAGAAACTGAGAAATTTACCTCATTTGTCAGTGTGAAACATATAAAATAAGAATGTAGCAAACACCACATGAATATTTCATATGTTAAGGAAGCTCTTAACATTGCATGCACAGGATTACCTTTTGTTGCCCGATATTTCCTCCTGTGGGTCTGAGTACCATTTCTGTCCTGGCTGGGTGGGTTGTTTTAGACATGCTATGATTGTAGTCTGTACCCTGAAGACCTGCCAGAAGATACACCAGGCCTCTCCCCATCTATCAATTTAATACCACTATCAAGTTCTGTGAGATGGACACAAATTAGACATAGCCTCTATCATTTTGGGATCTAGTAGAGGATTAATAAAATAATGACATAAATATATATTTTAAAAAACCCCAAGTCTGCTAAACGACATGAGGAATGGGTGCAGAGACTCAAGTAAGTCTCCATTCTGTAGAAGTTAGCATTCCATAGTAAAATTAGGATGTGAATCTGCAAAGGATTCGAAACACAGAAAAAAACAGCTGAGGTAAATCCTAGTTGAAGATGACTTTGCCTAAGGCCCAGATCTCTAGTGTACCATGCAATAACTTTGAAACTTTCCTTCAGTTTTTGTAAAACATAATTTCTGCCAGAATGAGTAAAAAAGAGCATCTGTAAGCACATGCCATTTATACAGTTCTCTCTGTGCTCTACTCAGGAACATTGGCGAAATCTTACATGTCAGCTGAAAAACATCATCTAGCTTCGAAAGGAAGGCATTCATTTATGTTGCAAACGAGGCCACTGGACGTTCAGTCATAACCTCATGATCATGAGAAGTCCACAATGGGCTTGTGTGTAGTAAAAGCAGTCATTGAATGTTTCACAGTTGATAAATATGTGTTCCTTATTTCACACTGGTGGTGAGACAAACTAGCCATGTAGCCAAACCACACCCTCAAATTATACCCTGGGATTCCCTAAAATGCAATGGTAGCTGTTTATGATTTTTTTCTGATTACTATTACTATTATGAAATATTCTTTAGTTCAATGGGGTCATTTAAAGAGATGGGTTAGTCTTCAAACAATGTACTAGTTCTGTGAAAAAAGGTTGAATATTCAAGATAGCCTGCTGGGGATTAATTTTTTTTCATTACTCCTTTTACCAACTGATATTTCTCAAGTATGCAAGTACAGGTTCTTATGCACAATCATAAGTTTTAGGGACAGTCAAGAAAGCCATAAGGGAGAATTGAAAGGTACAAAATACAAAGTTATTTCAGAGTTAGGCAAAATCACATATTTCCCTTGGTACCTTTCTTTTGTGCTCAGTTTATGAGTACCTGTGTTTCCAGAGGAAAGCCTTCATTCTATCTTCCATGCTTTAGGGACATACTCAGATTATGTGGTTGGTACCAACTCTTGTTTATTGTCACTCAGTTTAAAGCTTGGTTTTCTATGACTTCCCTCTTGTACAAACACATTCTCACTGAATTTGAAACACCTGTTCTAAAAACAAGAACACTCACATTTCCACTTAGTATTTCAAAGGGGTGTGAAGTGAAGAATAAGTAAAATGATGTCATATAAACACCTCTACAGTCCATGAAATACTATGTGACAAATCTTTTCTCTAGTGGAAAAGATGACCTTGGATAGAAAACTCATGAGATGACGATGTTATCCTTGTAATCAGTGGCTCACAACTATAGGCTAAGCTTGAAGGAATGGGTGAGAACCTGGCCTGGAAGAAGACATGGAGCTGATGAACTCAGCATAAACAAATCTAGAATCAGTTTTTCTAGCAAGCTGCAAAGATGTGTAGGGTATTCCTGCAGTGAGTGATGCTTTCCTATTTTAGAATGTGTGGAATTTTGATTTCTAGCCACCACCATGCTCCTTGTTTTTTTCTTTTGAATAACAACTTTATCATATTTCATCTTACTAGATTTGGCATTGCTCTACCATCTCAAAGGACTTCTTTGCATTTTATTTTAATTAGTTATTTAAAGGAAGTAGCTCCTTCTTTTTATATCACATTTGAGTTTGATGAAAATGTTACTCATATTATTATTGCTGATTTCACAAACTGTAGTCCCATACTAGCATATGCTATGCCTTATTCTAAGTCTTAAGGAAAATTCAAAGAGTGAAAAATTGTAGTGTCTAAGTCCCACATAGTATTAATGTAATCTAACTGAAGAGAGAACAATATTGTACCAACTTAGGGAAAACAATGATTTTAGTGTGGGGCAGAATAAATTTGCCCAGTGATCATGCAAGTCAGCAAAGGCCAAGCTTTTAGAAAAGATATCTCAATGCAAATGGAATCAGGAAATTGCATGAAAAAATTGTGCAATTCTTTCCCCTTGGTTTGCTTTTCCAAAACAGAGGTAAGAAAGATTATGTGTGACGTACAGGAGATCTTTTTGGATATTTCTTGGGGCTACCACTTCCTGTGATTAAAATCAATGGGAAACTGCAATAACCTAATCTAGGTTGGATGACAAAGTGCACAGACCCTTTAGGAATGAAGGTATAGATCATTCCTTCATGAAAAGAACCAACCTACTGAAGCAATTGGTGAGAGGAAAGAAAATAGAGTATGAGGAGTTAAGAAAGGGACTTTCAAGGTCATATGACCAGTTTCAGAAAAGAGGATTATAGTTAGCCTAAGTGTTTTCTTTTGTTAAGGATATGTTTTACAGATATTTGTGTTTCTTTCCTGAATTTATTTATCATGAAATGCAATATCAATTAAGAGAATATCAGTTGAGATGCCACATGAATATTCAAGTGGCATTGCTACCTATTCTTAAAATTTACAATGCATTTGCAATTTTATGTGTAATAGTGATATCATGTTAGACACAATTATGATTTGGTTAAATATATAATGTATTTGTGACTCTACATGGGACAGTTATATCATATTAGGAATAATTATGACCTAGTTATTGCTTTTATTTGGAAATTAATCATGACATAAGGAAATACTATTGGATGTTAGGTTGACAAGGGGTGGACTTGTGATTACTCTTCTTGGTTGTCAACTTGACTAAATCTGGAATTAACTAAAACCCAAGAAGCTAGGTATAGTTGTGAAGGGTTTTTTCTTAATTAAATAATTTGCAGTGAGAAGATCCACTTTTAATCTGGGGCTTTTGAGGTAGGAAGCCATATTCTGGTGGCAGCCTTTATACAGGGCATGGGGGAAGAGAGCTCTCTCTCTTTTTGTCTGCTTGTTCTCACTCTCACTGGCAAGTCCCTCCCTTCACTGGCCATTGAGAATAGTTCTTTGGGATTCTAGTGTGTGCTGAAGACCCTTTGAGACAACTAGCCTTAGAGACTGTATTCTTGGACCTTCCACTGGGTAGACAGCAATTGTTGGACTAGCTGGACCACAGTCTGTAAGCCAAACTAATAAAAACCAACTAACAATCTCTCTCTCTCTGTGTATTATAAATATGTATTCACAAATTTTGTTCTTTTAGAGAACCCTGCCTAATATAATTCAATTCTCACTTAGTGTTCATATAGTTCACCAGAAGAGAGAGAAATAATGTACCAATTTATAAAAAACAGTGATTTTTGGTATGGAACAAGGATAAAGTTACCTAATGGTCATGCCAATCAGCAAAGCCCTTACTTTTAGAGAAATTATCTCAATGCGAATGAAATATATTAAATTTTGGCAATTATTTTTTACTTCTTCATTGGTTTACAATCTAATTTTTAAGGGGAAACATTAAAGGTACAGTGGAAGAATTATATTTGATGAATCAAAAAGTGCCTAAGAAGTTTCAAGGAATCAGTTTTACTCTTGAAGAACAAATTGTGAAAGAAGAGAGGAAGCAGAGCTTGGGGATTCCTATGTGAAAATAGAAAAGAAGAAACTTGTAGAGTGAAGAGATTTGGTTCCCAGTTCCCTCACATTCATTCTTTCGTTGTGATAGCTGCTGTGCTCAAGGTTCATGTATATTTTATTCTTCCTGAAAAATATGTGTGCTGAAACAATTCTTACTGTCTTCATTAATGGATAAGAAACACAAGGCACAGGGAACTTAAATATGCTGCCCCAAATCTCACAGGTGTATAGGGAGAAAAATGGATGCTAACTCTGAGGGTGAAGCCAAAGAACTAACATTCATCCCTGAGCCTTTTGTGTCTACCGTCTGTCTGTGCTGGCTCTGCAGAAGTTACCTTTTAATCAAGCTAAGAGATGAAGAGGGGGAGGGATTGGATGGGGCAGTAGAAGGAAGTGGATAGAGAAAGAAAGCAGAACTAATATATAAAAAGAATCCAACCTTTGACAGATGAATCTATATCTGAAGAAAACCATCCCTGGCTTTTCATTTGTTCTATGTTTTGTGGGTAGAATGACTTTAGAGCTTATATGTAATGCATTGGGAGCACAACCAAAAGTTATTTTTAAAAACAACTTTTAAAAGTTCTAGACCCAGCAGATGAGGAAATTCTATCACAGAAAAAACAAACAAGCAACCCCCCCAAAACTGTGGAGTTCTCCCCGAAAATGTGGACTTCAGTGTTTTTATAAAGGTCCTCTTATGTTTCAAATATCAGAAGGTCCAGTTCATAGAATAGTATGTAGGAATGATGCTTCCTGGATTTTGAGCATGTATCACGGTACCCAGCCTTAGACCTCCTACAGATGGCTTGCAAATGTCCCATACTGCTGAGACATCTAGGATGCCTTCATCATGCAAGATGATTGTGTATGTGTGTGTTATGCATATAATATACACATACATAGCAATACCCACTCATATAGGTCATAACTAAATGACCATCTATTTGTGTACTACATTGTAAATTAAAAATACATCTATAACCATCTATTTGTGTACTACATTGTAAATTAAAAATATAGAATGTTACCTTTAAAAGATAAGGTAGAAGAGTAGAAGTAAGTCTTAATTAAAAGATGCGAACCTTTGAACTTAGCAAACCCTGTGACATGAAAAAAATACTAATTATTCTGGTTGTAACTGTCATTTTGAAACAACGTAGAGTCATTTCATAAAAGGAAACCTCAATTGAGAAAATGCCTCCATGATATTGGCCCCTGGGTAAGCTGAGTGGTGGGTGTATTCTTGATTAATGATTGATTTTTGTGGGCCTAACCCATTGTCAGTGATGTCTCTTTGGACAATTGGTCTTGGGATGTGTAAGAAAGCAGTCAGAGCAATACATGAGGAACAAGCCAGTAAGCAGTACACCTCCATGGCTTCCTCTTCAGTTTCTGCCTCTAGATTTTTGCTTTGAGTTCCCACACTGCCTTTTCTCCTTGGTAGAGTGTGACTTGAGGGATGTGAGATGAAATAAATAAATCCTTTGCACCCCAAGTTGCTTTGGTCATGGAGTAGAAACTCTAACTAGGGTCTGCCTTAAGGCTCTGCTTTCAGATGCCGCTTCAAAGATTTTGATCCCTAAACAAACCCAGTTTATACACAAACACAGCTAGGAAGTCAGCTGCCTCTTTTGCACCATACATGTTCTACTCTGAGAAAAATTAAAATTCTAGTCCTGAGGATTAATTATAGATTGATCAAATAAATAAAACCCACAGTGCTACTAGCATTGTGATGGAAAAAAAAAATCTGCCCTGCTTTCAGATGTCTGAACTTTCCAGGGAACCTACAGGCAATGCTATCCCATCCCATCAGGGTATTAAGTAAGAGTAGCTGCACATTAAATCCACTGTTTAAACTTGTGAATTTTCATTCCAATTTTGTAGAATTTTAAAATAATATTAGAACAAGTAGGAAATCCCAAAGCTCATCTCACATTTATATCTAAATCTTTATGAGAATTACTGAAGTATGTGCAGATTTCTTTAGTCATTTGGGTATATTTAAAAAGCAAATTAAATTTGAGAAACCATAGTTTAAAATATTTAAGGGAACAAATGTATAACTACACGAAAAACCTTAGTTGCAAATGACTTTTCTTGATAAATGGATTACAAAGACTTATAAATTTAACTTCAAGCTCAACGAAGAAGTATCTCTCCATTGGTTAACCCCCCACACACAACTGAATGTTTATGCACCAAAATTACCAATGGATAATTACTCTGGCTTTCAAATTCACTCTCAAGGGCATGACAAAATCTTGGAGTGACACTGTAACTAATATCTGAATTCAGAATCATCTTTGGACTTTTCAGTTACTTAAACCAATGTATTTCATTTTCTCTTTTTCCCAAAATGCAATTATTTTGAGCTGGTTATCTAAGAGTTGGAACAGAGAATGTTTTGACTAATAAAGTCAAGTTTGAGTGTGTTCTGAGTATGGTTTGAAAAGAAACACATTAAGAAATGTGTTGGATGGTCTTGAGAGTTTGAGTGTATTTTGAGTATGGTTTGAAGAAAAACACATTAGGAAATGTGTTAGATGGTTTTGAGAGTTTAGGAAAAACACTATTTCAAGTGTTATATTATTTATTTGAATAAAGATATTTATTGATAGTGGAGAGTACTAGGAATAGCCTTTTGGAGAAAAACTAGAAAATTCCAAATGTCTAAAAATATTCTACTATAATCTTACCACCTAGAAATATGCAGAATTTCTCCTACTATTTTTATTAGGGCATTGTCATGTATCTGTGTATAGTTATACTTATTTGTATAAACTTTTTACGATAACAATGCCTATCAATATATGTATTATCATTACAAGGACGGTTCATGCACAATAAAGAAATGAAGTTTTTTGTCCAATGGAAATACATCTGTTTTCTTAAGTCTTTCTTTGGTGCCAGCCTGTGCTGTCCTTGCAAATAAAGCCTATTTATGTTTCATTCCACATAACCAGATGCCATGTCTACATTCTTTCCAAATCCTTCCTAGAGCCTGGTTTCAATGTTTATCAGTATTCCATGGAATACAACTGATAATACTTGAAAGCTTTAAGAGATCTTGAGCCTTACACTCTAGTCTACTGTGAGAATTCTTTACCTGTGAAACCAGGTTCTGGGTCAGATAGGTTAGGAGAGACACAGATAAGACAGGTGAATTCTTGATTCAGGCAACAGTGCCACCTGCCCAGTGTCTTCCCAAGCATACCAGACCAGCCAGATCGCTCAGTTTATACTGAATTCCAGACAAGCAGTGGATAGAGCTCTAATAAAGCAATGTTCCATAGAGTATTTGATATATCCCTTTGCTAAAAAACCATTTATTGTGTAATTGATGTTACAACTTGACTGGTGTCTTGAATTTTTGTTGATTAATCCACTAACTCAACATATAACCCCACACATTGCTTTAGGTTGAAGTGAGAAAAGCTACAGTCTCTGTTATTTAGTACACCATCATCTGGATAAAGTCCAATTACTTTATCTTTTCTGGGGCCTTGTATGTAGTTTAAAAGCCCACAATCAAACTGAACACAATAACATTCTAACATAAAGCCACTGTGACAGATCTAGACAGGAAGACATGTATAAAACATATTCTGGGTGTAGAACTGAGACAGTAGCAACTAAAGGATGAATCTACTGGTTCACTTATTGCCATATAAGGAGATGGTTTTGCTTGCAGGAAAGAGAATTAGGATGCAGGGAAGTTTGATATGACAGAAGGGCTGTAGGTCTAGGGCTATTAGACCACCTCTCTCGAATACTATTCATACTTCCTCTAGCGTACGAGGATAGAATGGAAGTGTGACTTGGTAGAGCTCTGTAATTAGAAGAGAAGCTATGGTCACTCACAGAGGAAGAGTCTTTACAACAATCCAGCCTGCAATATGTTCCATCAACAAAACCTCACAATGATGACAGTATAATTTCACTGTTTGACATGGCTCAAGACTAGAGAAAAGAATAATTTCATATCTGTGAAACCTTTTTGTAGGGTGTTTTGATGAATTAAGCAGACTAAATTTGTTTGTTAATCCATATATCACTATTTAAAAACACATGAGAGCATTATCAGATCAAATAGACAGATATAGTTTTCATCAAATAAGTTAGACTATATATATATATATATATATATATATATATATATAATGGAATATTATATATATATGATGGAATATTATATATATATATATATAAAATGGAATATTATTTTGCATGTAATGGAATATTATTTTGACATTGTATTGTAGAACAGTTAATGACAGTGTTCACAATGAATTATTCAACTAAAAATAATTATAAAATATTATGCCCAAGGTATCATATTTGCAATTTTTCCAAAATAGTAGATGCATAAATATTCATCAAATAATCAGAAGGATATGAACTAAAATGTAAATACTGGTTATCTATGCAGCACTGTGATACGTGATTATATTATCTCTGTATGTTTTAGTTTTCTTACTTACTACAAATATCATAATTTATATTTGAATTTCAAAAAATGCTATTGAATAAACAAGTATTTAACTGAAATTACAGAATAGTAACATATTAAATCTCAATTTTGTTGATGGAAGAAAATCTTTATAAAATAATTTGCATATTGCCAGAAAAGCTGAACATGAACTATAGGAAATAATTCAGTACCTTAAATATTACATCTACCTAAAGTTACTGGATTTAATGGGTTGCATTTGAGTTCATTTAATCTTATATCAAGATTATGTCTAGCTTTTATGAATATATTTCAAAACTGTATTTAAGGTGCTGAACAGATTTTCAAATATACAAATTACTCTTTAAGTTACATTAGATGATTGCTGTAAAAAAAAAATCCTTAAGAACAGATTTAAAACTTAGAGGCAGACTTGCCTTGTAAAGTGCCTACAGTTATATCCTGACTACTTGACAATCTTAATGTGAAACTCAGATAAAAATCACTGTAACTCATAGCTGGATGCAAAGTGTCTACAGCAAAATTGCAATGCGTTTTAGGATTGACACACAGACCATATACACTTCCCTGAAGTCTACTCAGACCCAGATAAGATGAAAATTCTTTTCAGCCAAACTATAACAACTTTTTAAAATAGAAATATTCTTGAGGTTATTTGAAACCACAATCTTACAACCACCCAAAAAGCATTCTGTGAGGAGTATGAGGTATCTATTTTGGGTGAAGTTCTCGGTAACAATGCTGAAGTTGTTTCTTCTGGCATTTCTGGGGTGGCGTTACAATGATGGGACTTCGTGTGTGGCCTGAGTTCCCACAGTTGTGACAAGTGACTGAAAAGATGGGAGAAAGCCAGTTCATTAATGCACCCAGATCTCACTTGGATCAATGTTCCCTGGACAGGGAAATCTTGAAGTGATGAAACAAATGAAACCACTTTAATTTATTTTGTGAGCGTTAGTGGGCATTGGTGTGACTCCCCACCGCCTCCCACAGCCTGCTAGAAAATGTCTGTTACTCATTTTTCAACACCTGTTTGCAGGAAGGTTATTGGTAACTTAGTCTGGTGCTCCCAGCTCCTCTTGCCTCGTGCTTTGTGTCGTGTTCCATGCAGCTGATCTGGGGTATGTGAAACAGTTTTTCTGATGCTCAGGCTCGTGTTCTAGAAGCTTCTGGAGAAGATGACTTGACACATGGCTTCCATCTTCTTTCTTTGGCAGCATGTGAAGCCAGATTGTTGGCTGGTTCCAGGTCCATAGTTGAATTATAGTCTGCTATTCTTGCATTGAGCTTAGGTTCTGCTGTTGCAGCACAAACGAACTTCTCATATATGTGAAATGAAAGGCAGCCTGGTTCAGGGAGGAAAAGAAAGAAGCGAGGCAAAGTGGTAGAGATGGTGTATTTAATGGTGAAATGTAAAAACATGATGAACAATAATGGCATGTCCAGAAACTGGGCAGATAAGTGCTATATGGACAACTTTTGCATGAGAATAAATTCCTTCCCATTCCAGTTGTTCATGTAGCATCTCTTCAAAGACCCGCTCTTATTACCATAGTCACTCCTCTCAAGCTTTTTTAAAACAATTTTTATTAGATATTTTCTTCATTTACATTTCAAATGCTATCCTGAAAGTCCCCTATACACTCCCCCCCCTGCCCTGCTCCCCTACCCACCCACTCCCATTTCTTGGCTCTGGTGTTCCCCTGTACTGGGGCATATAAAGTTTGCAAGACCAAGGGGCCTCTCTTCCCAATGATGACCGACTAGGCCATCTTCTGCTACATATGCAGCTAGAGACACAAGCTCTGGGGGTACTGGTTAGTTAATATTGTTGTTCCACCTATAGGCTTGCAGACCCCTTCAGCTCCTTGGGTACCTTTTCTAGCACCTCTATTGTGGGCCCTGTATTCAATCCAATAGATGACAATGAGCATCCATTTCTGTATTTGTCAGGCACTGGCATAGCCTCACAAGAGACAGCTATATCAGGGTTCCTTCAGCAAAATATTGCTGGCATATGTAATAGTGTCTGCGTTTGGTGGCTGATTATGTGATGGATCCCCGGGTGGAATAGCTTCTTTTTATAGAAGTTGGAGTTCCCTTAGCAAGTGCTATGCTTCCTACTGAAAATGAAATGCTCTGTTCTTTGCTTTGTTGATGTTTCAGCTAAGCTGTTTTTATGCATTCCATCCCTGCCTTCTCTAGAGACTATATAAAAACTAGACTTCAATATTGTTCTTGGTACTAATTGCCTGAGACATTAATTTGATGGGGATTTGTTCATAGATTGATGCAGAGTTAGCTTTTGGCATAGCCCATCTAGTGTTGTTATGAACTATTGTGAAAGTATTTGTAAAATCCCAGGAGTGCTTTTTGGTCTCAAGATTTCATCATACAATAACAAAGAGGATGTCAAAACCAGGCTGTGGCTGGCTACCATTGGCCCTACCCTAAAGTAGATTAGAGGAGAATCTGGTTCTGTTTATCTTGCTCCCAAAGGTGCCTTGTTTGTTTTTCAGGATCATTTTTGCTGCCTAGGGTGGTATCACATGTCTAGGTTCTAGGGATATTCCTGACTCAGTCTTCCAAGAAATTGGACTATAGACATGAGCTACCACCGTCTCCTCTTGATCACCATTGAATTGCAAGACAAGTTATATCACAACCTTTGGAAGTGGAAGCAGGGGCATGTGGAATCCAGCCTGTTGTATAGCCAAGAAGGGCAGAATGGCCATTGCATTTGCTCTTTTCCCCACCAAACTATAGAGTTGTTAATACAGATTCCTTAATAGACTTTTACAATGATGAGTTTTCCTCTCAGAGCAGTTGTGGGAGGTGACTTAATAAAATAACAATTTTATTTAATCTTGATTATGATATTAGACCATATAAAATAATGGCCCACTTCAAGAGTTCTGTCGTATATTTTAATATACAGATCCAGTGAGCCTAGGGAAGTTAAGAGGGACTTATTTTCAATTTAAAAATTTCTGTGATTCTTTTTTGTTTATTTTTGAAATGTTTTGTAGAGAAATGTCTATTTTTCCATAATTCCCGGCTTTTAGAGCATTTTATAGATATGTTTAATACTAATGGCCAAATATGTAGTTTCATTATCTTGTTATGTTTGTTTCCTTGTGTATGGGAGGTATGTACATGTGCATGTGTACCATCCTGAACATGTATAGGTCAGATGACAATTTTCAGGGCTCAATTCTCCCCTTGAATTTGTGGGCTCACTTGCTTGGTTAGAGTTACACTAAGATATTTTATACTTGTGGCTGAGATCCAAGCCATGGGAGGGAGTCCAAAGTCTGATATTGCCTGGAGAGTGAGGATTCAGAGACTGGATAGCCCACAGAGATAGGATAGAATACAACTAGGTCTCTAGGATAGAGATGTAGAGCACAACTGGCCAAAAGTCAATGAAATGATTCCTAATGATATTCTTCTGTACTCATAGATTGGTGTTTAGTTCAGTTGTCATCAGAGAGGCTTCATCCAGCCACTGATGGAAACAGATGCTGAGACTCACAGCCAAACATTAGATGGAGCTCAGAGAATCATGTGGAAAAGGGGAAGAAAGGATGGTAGGAGCCGGAATGGTCAAGGACACCAAGAACATCCACAGAATGAATGAACTTGGGCTAATAGTGACTCACCTGCACAGGTCTGACCTAAGCTCTCTGTATATAGTTATAGTTTTAGATCTTGGTCTTCTTGTAGAACTCCCAACAGTAGGAGCGAGGGATATCTCTGACTCTTTCATCTGCTTTTAGAACTTTGTTCCTTCTACTGTATTGCCTAGTCCAGTCTTAATATGAGGGAGGTGCCTAGTCTTATCACAACTTGACATGCAGTGTTTGGTTGATATCCATGGGAGGCCTGTATTTTTCTGAAAAAAAAAAAAACAAAACAGGAGGAGTGGATGGGGGGCCAGATTGGAGATGAGGAGTAGGGCAAACTGTTGTTAAAGTGTATTATATAGGAGAAGAATAAATAGAATTTTATATATTAAAAGACATTTATTTTATCCATAATTAAATGAAGGCAATTTGTACTACGTTCTGTAGAATAGGTATACATAAGGAATGCTTTCTAAATTGAAGGAGTTTATATTATAACTGGAAAGTAAGTCTCATTAGTAATTAGTTAACTAAAAAATATTTAGTTGTATCCACCAATAGGCAGTGAGCTCTACACGGAGGTGAGAACAACGTTCAGTCCTATAGGAGAGTTGTCCTAATGAACCTTCAGGATCTAGAGAAGACAGAGCAAGCAAGTGGGCAAATCCACCAATATTTGGTGTGCATAGAAAAACAGGATACTATGAGCAATCAGGGAGAGCTCTTGAGAAGGGGCTACTTTAGTGTGAAGAGGGATGCTTCTAGAGGTGATTTCAGCAATGGGAGCCTGTTAAATGATTTAAAACAAAGTACTCTAAAGGAGATATATATATCCTTTATATATATACACACACGCAAAGTAGAAGAAGAAAGGTCTGACAAGATGGAGCCAATGAAACCAGAATGATGTTGCCTGGCTTGAGATGAAGGCTGGTAAGGGAAGCCACTGAACTTGAGACACATTTTATAAGTAAGACCAATGGAGTCTGCTGACAGACAGAACACTACCTAATGCATTTAATAAAGCATTGTATGTGCTAGTATATTTATGAGCAGAGTAAGAGTGCACAGTGCTAGAAAAGCCTTGGTAGAAGACAATAGCGTTGAACTGAGTTTGTGTTCACGGGCAGCTACAGACTGTACATTTGGGTAGTGCATTAGCACAGAAGAAGATGACAAAGGGGAGGGTGCAAGAGAGTGGGCAGGAAGAAATGCAGTGAGAGGTGGTTTACTTGGAGCTTTAGTCAGGGTTCTCTACAGGAGTAGACCTGGTAGGATGAATATTCTTAAAGAGAATATTCATTAGATTGGCTTCCACAACATTATCCAAGTAGCCCAACAATGGCTGCCTCATGTCAGAGAGGTTGAGATCCTGGCAGCCACTGAGTTCATGATGCTGAATGTCTAAGTAGTCCAAGTTCAGTGTTGAAGGCCTTGGGGATTCTTGGAGAGCTGCTGGTCTTCAGTTCACCTTGGATGGGTTAATAAACTGCATTCAGATGTTCATGAAGAACGGCAGCACCTCAGACAACAGCAGCAACTGGGTAAATGACCTCTATCATAAGATAGGAAGGGAAACACAGGCAAGCAAGCAAGAAGTAAAGCATTTTCCCCTTGGACTTCCTTTTTTATGGATGTTAATAGAAGGTGTTGCTCACACTTGGATGTGTCTTCCCACTTCACACAACCAGAAAAAGAGAATTATTTACCGAATCACAGATTCTTTTAGTTGATTTCAGATCCAGCATGTTGACAACCAAGATTAGCCATTAGGGCGTGGAACTAAGAAGTTGAGGTGTTATCCTATAGCAGGCAGTACATTATTTGGAAGAAGACAACATCATTATAAAGTGGATTAAGTTCAGTATATTTTCTTAGTGGTAAAGACATTTGCCAAATTTATCAACTAGTTGTAATGCAATCAGTTTTGAATAATATAAACTTGAACATGTTATTTTAAAATTACTATGACTATACATTTTAAGTTTTCAAAATAATTAATGATCTCTAAACATTGTGTCCTAACAGATAACATTGGCTTTAACAAGAACATAAATTTTACTATTTGTGGCAACAAAAGAAGTCTAAAAACACAAATCACTTATATATATGAAAAGTATCTTTCTTGAACGTTATTCTTAAATGTTCATCTACCAAACCAAATGCCATTGGAAATTTAAGAACCCTTGACACATTATTTCATTTCATCTTATGACCTGTAGGGATGAATATAATAGATATGATCACCGTTTTCTGAATTCTTCATGTAATGAATCTCTGACTTTTCTATGAATTATTATTTGTTCAGAATTTCTAAATCTAAGAGGTACATTTAAGTCTGTTTCTATGGGGTAAAGGTCTTTCAGTGGAGAATTTTAAAAGCAATTGGAAGTGAAAATGGGATTGTAACGTAAGTTGTCTTGAGACAATAATGAGGTAAAAGTGTTTTGTACGACATAAGCCACAATTACATTATTGCAGTATGAGCAGAGTGTCAAGCACTTTCAAGGTAATGAATGCACAGTGGAAGGCTGTGCTTTTTCCATACACCAAATAGCAGGAAGATGCTTGAAACAATTTACTGTGGCATCAAAGACATCATGGAGGGTGTTACCTTCACAATTGAAAGGCAGAGTTTAGCTTTGGCAAAGAGTAGCATTTTTCAATGAGTAATAGCTTACATTTTTCTTGGCATTAGGTTTGTATAGGCTCATATTTCCCCTTCTTTGGGAAAAGATACAAAAATGCAAAGAATGGCTATCATAGTTAATCAAAGTGAATGTCCAGGCTTGTAGGTATTTTAGCAAACTCCAGGTAGCACTCTGAGAGTTTTATTGATTGATTGCTTCACCATGAATGTTGATTGAAAAAACAGTTCTTAAAGTGTCAAACTACCGTTTTCCTTAAGACTTTTCCATATACAATAAAGTAAGGTTCAGGAGGACCTGACAAATTTAGTAGAACAAGAAAAGTTAGTATTGTGTCAAGAAACTTACTTCCCTGGATGTTGTCAGGGCAACCATTATGTTTATTCATGGAATTACATTTAATCACATGTAGGAATATTAAGGATACAAGCCCCATTATTCTACTCTGTAGAGATCTGATACATTTTAAAAGTGCAGAATGACTTTGTTTTCTTTGATTTTACTGTCATGAGAAGTGCTTATTATTATGCTTTTAAAAAACAAATGTCTCTCATGCCATATGGGGATGAAGGAACAAAAATCCCTCTTAGTTCATTGATTTAATTGTAGAAAAATCTCCTGACATCTTCAGGAATTTTTATGGCCTTTTGTGAAGTGCTTCCTATGTCAGTCCTACGGTATGCTGACATTTGGTATCAGTTTTAAAATTAGTTTAAGCTGTAATTTAAAAACATGGTTCTCATCATTTTAAATAAAAATTTGAGGGATTTTTGCAGACACAAATAACGCAAAACAAGTTTTAAGACAGAGATAAATGTATGCTTGTTGTATGTTTTGTCTTCAAATTTTGTATTACGGCTTAAGAGTGTAAAATACATTAGATATATGGAGGAGAAGAAAGCTGTCAGCACTAAAATTTGGGATCTGAGCACACATCATTTAAAGGGAGAAGTATAATTTGAAATATAAAAGCCTCACATTAAATAATGTGTGCAGCCGGGCAGTGGTGGCGCACGCCTTTAATCCCAGCACTTGGGAGGCAGAGGCAGGCAGATTTCTGAGTTCGAGGCCAACCTGGTCTACAAAGTGAGTTCCAGGACAGCCAGGGCTATACAGAGAAACCCTGTCTCAAAAAACCAAAAACAAACAAAACAAAACAAAATAAAGAGTGGGTGCAAGATGTAACTTGATTATATTAGACTACAGCAATACTTGTTGTAGACCCTTGCTCACATAAGATGAACAAAGAAATAAGTAAGCATTTTACTGAGCATTCTTCATTACTGTCTTTCAGAGAGGTTTTAGGGTATATGATCAGGTAGTGTGGGCTGACTGTGTTAGCAGGTACCAGGGAAGGAAACTGCCATGAAACTTTAAGGGTGGAATGGATGACACCTAATTGAGGGAAGCATTTTTAATGGGTTTGAAAGGTTGACAGCATTTGCATATCTAGAAGAAAAAATTCCAGTTGGAAGAACAAAGATAGAAATCACTTTAGATTGCAATCATTTCCATATAGGATGCCAGGCAAGAAAGGAGAAACATGATGGGTTTTCTGGGGATAATATCGGTTTGGAGTTAGGTAGTTCTTGATTCTTTACTCAACTGGACCACTAACAATTGCTTAAAATTTATTTATTTATTTATTTTTTTAAATGTGTGCATACGTCACTCTCTCTCTCTCTCTCTCTCTCTCTCTCTCTCTCTCTCTCTCTCTCTCTCTCTCTCTCTCTCTCTCTCTCTCTCTCTCTCTCTCTCTCTCTCTCTCTGTCTGTGTGTCTGCAGGCATGCATAGTGAGTAGAAGCCAGGAGATGGTGTCACATCGTAGAAGCTGGAATTGCAGTCAGTTTTGAGCTGCCAGATGGGTGCTGGAAATGGAACTCCAGTTCTTTAGAAAAGCAGAAAGCACTCTTAAGCAATAAGCCATCTCTCCAGACCCCATTAGCAATCTACTGCTGTTGTTTGTGTGGGCACATGCCTGTGTATGTGTACATAAGAGTTCATGTGTATGTAGTTATGTGTTGTGTGTGTACACAAACATACATGTACGTGTGTGTGTGTGTGTGTGTGTGTGTGTGTGTGTGTGTATTGTAGACATGAGAATAATCAGGTGTCATCCTTAGAAGCATCATCTACCTCATTTGAGAAAGGGCCTCTCATTGTCCTGGAGTTCACCAATGAGATTAGAACAGCTGGTAGCGAGTACCAGGGGTGCTCCTTTGTTTACCTCCTCAGCTCTGTGATTACGAAAGCACAGCAGCACACCTGCCTGTTTTTACATGGATTCTGGGGTTAGTACTCAGGTCTATATGGTTGTACAGCATGTACTTAACTCACAGCTATCTCCGCCACCCGCTATCAACAGTGTCTCAGAGTTGACAGGTGGAAAGTCCTAGGCAAATACAATTTTCAGATGTGCTCAGGCAAATATTGAATAAGGGGAACACTAATTCTGTTAATGCCGTACAGGAGTGTTCTGTTATGGTCGTGGTGAATTGTGGTGGCTGGTGGAAGGAAAGAAAGCTGTTCATCCAAGTCATCCTTGGAGATTTAAGGTTGGGGCATTATAAACCTATAATGCTTGTTCCTGGTATGTTAAGAATTTGTTTTTCATTTTAATAATTCATAAAATTTCATGTCCCATGACAGAAGAATGGATACAGAAAATGTGGTTCATTTACACAATGAAATACTACTCAGCTATTAAGAATAAG
>NC_034599.1:78736759-78761064 GCF_900095145.1 Mus pahari
TCACTAATAAGTGGATACTAGCCTCCCCCCAAAGTACAGAATACCCATAGTACTGAAAAGGTCAACAAGCTGAAATGCCCAAGTGAGGACTCCTCATTCCCACTTGGGAGAGAAAGTAAGCAACCACAAGATGGGAGGAAGGGAGGCAAAGTGGAAAAGTGGAAGTGAAGAGGGAAGAGGGGAACTGATCTGGTATTGGGTGAAGGAAAAGGACTGAAACCTTGAGGGCTAGGAGAAAGAATGGAAACAGAAAACCTTGGGAGATAGGAGGTTTGGGGGTGACTGAGAAGAAGTTTAGAATGGCAACCCGTAGGAGGATCAGCAACCTCAATTATTCTCGACCTTTGAGATCTCTCAAACACTGGACCAGCCAATAGGCAGCATACATCAGCTGGTATGAGGTCCTCAACACACATACAATAGAGGACTGCTGGGTCTGTGTTCATCCAGACATGATGCACCTAACCATCAAGAGAATGGAGGCCTCAGGGAGTTTAGAGGTCAGGTATCATAGGGGGTGGGGATATCCATGTGGGGATAGGGAGTCGGGGAGGAGGTATGGAATGTGGAAGAGTCGGAGGGTGGATGGCAGGGGCGGGGGTGGATAAAATATGGAGTGTAAAAAATAAACTTATAAAAATTATATATATAAAAAATTTCATCATCAAGTAGAAATTAACTCCTTGTAAAATAAACTGGATCCTCCTGTTTGTGAATAAAACTTGAATAAAAAAGAAAAGCAGGCAAAAAATGCCATTACACTAATTACTCTATTTCTTAGTGAATACTCGAGGAGAGTCACATTAATACCATAAGTAACCAACTGGATACACTTTGTGCTATTTGATCCAATGGTTTAAATATAAGTTGTTGACATTCTTTTGAATTTGTTTTCTTGATAATTTCTCAATGGTCACAATTATATTCTCAAACAAACCAACAAGAACAACCCAAGTGACATTGATACAGATCTGCCATGAAGATGGAGGCCAGTGGGTTTCTGCTGGACTAAACATGTGGAGAATTCCCAAGAGCAGATAAAACAGGTCCTGCCATCTTCCTCCTCTTATCACAAAGCTTTGCCAACAACGAAAGATCAATTCTGGACAAAGAAGTTCTGTTTCTTTAACCTTTGCAAATCAGTACAATCCAAATGCCACCTGCAGTACCCACAAGGCACACATTGTCTCCTTTAACGTCGTCTTTGAACTTTGATTATGTCTTTTGGCTCATACGCTATTTGGTGTCTGAAATAGCAAACTTTAATTATTAGCAAATAATGTAATTTGAAAAGCCCCACCTTGACATTTATTCTGAAGTACTTACCCTGGGTCAATATATTTTATGATAGAACCTGGATAAAGGTTATCCAGGCCACTCCTGAACCTTTTGAAAGGTGCGTTACAGTTAAAAGAGAACCATTTTTCTAATGATTTCTCGGGTCTCACCTAGAAAGTAAACTGAATGTAAATTGTAACCATCTCTATTGGATTTACTGAAAGTTAACACAGTTTAGTCTTAAGTGAAGCTGTGTAAAGTGGCTCTCTAGGGCATGTCTTTTGAACGATGCTGGCTGTCTGGCCTATTTTCAACTGCATCTAGTTGTTTCCATTGGTTTTGAAAGCCCATTTAGAGTGACTGTATGTTAGAAAGATATCTTCCATGTGGCCTGTCATGTAAGCCTCTCCGTTTTAGCCCCATGTACATGACTAAGTGAGGAGCAGAATTTACCATGAGAACTGTTATAAGTTTCATGGTGTTTTTACTGTATATGAAACCAAGTCTTTCTTTTCCTGCATGTACAGCATCTAGCTGCTTTAGCCCTTCTCCCAGCTAGTTTCCCTGGGCTTGGTAGCTTAAGTTGCAGTGAAGACTGGAAAAATGTTCTTTTTTATGTGGACACTCTTTCTTCCTCATAGGACAAGCTCAGTCTATTTGTTTGTATGCTCAGGATATGACTGAAGAACTCTATGCATCAATCATACCATTTCCACATGTTCTGTCTTTATAAAAATCAGTAAGAGTAGTACTGAATTTCCTAGACCTCAAAATGTTTACTTTGTGGTTTAGGATATTTCCTGTACATTTTTCATTATCTTGCACAGTATATTTATACTAAATATATGTAACAATTTTATATATGCTTGTTATAATATATAGCAAATAAAGACTATTGTATATATAAATATATGTAACAGTATAAATCTGGTTAAGTTGTATTCATTAAATCTAAAGATATCTCATTGCTCGGGCCATAATTCATGTTCAATCTCTCTTCTTTTATAATCCATGCCAATCGAGCTCATTATTGCTGAGATTAACAGATGATTTTGAATATTGGTAACATATCTTTCCAGCTTAGTATAGGAGGCATTGGTTTGCACAGATTAATATTTTTAGTTGTCATATGATATGTAAGCTTCCTCAAGAACCTTATCACAATACAGAGTGAATTTGAAGGGTCTATTGGTTAAGAGAGTCACTGGGACTTAAATTGGTTTTGTTGTGGACTTCTGGTGCTTAAGATGCTATTATATACATGACAGGTAGATTTAATTGCAAAGTACCATTCAAGTTGATAGGTTGATGTGATACCCTGTCCAGTTTTCTCTGCCCATCTACATTGCTTGTATCTCAGGGCTTCCTATGGAAACGACTTAGTTCTATAATTGGCAAAGTGCAATTGATTAGAAGTAGAGAAAGTTTTTGGTCTAGCTTGCCTTTCTCTATTCCTCTAGCTTGGAATTGAGCTTAATGAAGATGCAAATTAAATATACTTGGTGGGTTTTGATAACATTTCTACTTTCCATTTCATTCTACAATTATATACTATTATAAAACCATATAGTATTTACTGACTTACACTTTTATCTATTTGAATTTTTCAGCTATTAACTCTAAACATTGGTCAAAGAAAAAATTTTCTATCAGTTTATCAAAAATTTTCAAAATCTAGTTCTAGAGGCACAACTTTTCTCCTCTTCCTTTGTTTTCTTCTATACTGTTTTCAGTTTGGATATTACAAATTGTGTACCACCTCAAAGCGCTCTGTCAAAGGCTACAGGATGAGAGAGCTGTTGAATAGATGGAGAAGGAAGAAACAGGAATAGTTTTTGACTCCAAATGTATTCTCCAAATTCTTTTCTTTTGTTGTATTTAAACTTCTACACTAAGAGGGTGAGGATAAATCAGGACTGTACTGTGTTTTCCAAATAACTTGATATAGTAAGAGTCAAGAACATATCATTGGTAACAGAGGCCAATTCTTGATCCAAATCATCTGTGATGTGGCTGTCAGTGTACAAATGGTTCATACATTTTTTTTTCTTTTAAAATATTTACCTCTGACCTCCAGGGATTTGATGGGCTCAGAAATAGAATTACAGATGTCTTAAATGAACGTTGATTTGGAAAGATATTCTGCTTAGCTTTTCAAATCCAAGATGTTAGACTTTATACAAACCAAAGAGAAGTATTTTATGAAATGAGTTTAAGCCTAAATAAATGCACCTCATTTATCTAAAAAATATATATTTTTATAAGTACAATATGCAGAATATAGAAACCATCAGTGCATAACTTGATTTTATTGTCATAAAATAAGCAATTGTGAATTATCAGCATGATGATTAAAAACCATACTCTGTATTGGGACCCTCTCCAGTCGCCAGCACCACCTAAGCTTCTAATGTTAGTTGTTCCTATTTTTGATTGCTTTTATTAACAGAATCAAAGAAAAATTCATTCCTTTGTGCTTGGATTTTGAAAATCATCATAAAATTTTCAATATTATTTTTTCTTTCATTTTTATCTTTGTTGATAAGAAGCATTACTGTGTAGTCCAAGCTGGCCTTGAGTTCACAGTCTTCTCTGCCTCAAGAGAACCAGGTTTGCTGATGGGCGCTCCTGTGCCTGCCTCATATGGTTTCTTTATGTGTGTTGAATAAGCTAGTGGAGAAAACATATGCACTGAAGTTGGACTATTTGGAACATAGATCTTGACACTGTTGTTTGTTCCTGTCATTAGATTTTTATAAACTATTTTACAACTCAAGGCTTCACTTTTTCACCTGTTAATGAAAATATTAAAATGCTTGACTACTGGACAGACTGAGAAGTGCATAAATAAAATATCTAGATGACAGTTGAAATTCAGTAATTGTTAGTCTCATGCCTCAATATTTTCCAAATTTTGTCAGTGGAGATCCATATATTTTCAAAGGAACAAAATAAACTTTGTTAGAATATTTATTAAAACACACAATTTTACTTTTTCTTTACAGTCTGAAAAACTCAACTGCGTTGTAAGTCTACTAAAATGTTAGGAATGCTAGGTTTTATCAAATACTAAAGGAAATGTCAAGGGACATCTGATATACAGTACTGCCAAGGGCTTACTCAGTCAACAGGATGAATGTAAAGTCTTGCCTTTCCCCAGTGGCTTCTTCTCCCCTTTTGCAATTGACTAAGGAAGAATTCTTAGATTGTATTTTAGACAGGCTTATTGAACAGTGATTTCCATTTGGTATATTAATGATTAAAAATAAGAATATTATTATACTCAGTGTAGAGGTATTTACTGTTACACACCTATGGTAATTATTACTATGAAGAAAAAATAATGCCTGAAAACTACAAAATGAAAGACAAATTCAGCTAATTCAAAATTGCAATGATTTTTTTTTTGATTTGCTGTAGATACATGGAAGAAATATGTCCTACAGAAGACACTCAATTCAATTACAAAATGCAAATAAAAGAGATCAAGTTTAGTAGAATCCAAAAGTTACATTTTTCTAGAAATGAAAATTACAAATGTGAGATAGGAAGAACCACTGATAGAGTAGCTTAATTGTCAATAGTATTTAACTCTATCTAACACTGGATGGGCATTATATTTATTTTAGTTTATTATAATGTTAAAATTACAATTTAAAGTAAGATTCTGACCTTGGAGATAAAGATATCATTGGTAGTCATTGTAGATATTCTGAACCTCAACCGACAATAGGAAGTTTTCAAAAGAGGACATGCTAGCATCCAAGAGGCATATGAAATCACATTCAACACACCCAATCATCAGGGCAACAGAGACGGAAATGACAGTGTCCAGTGGCATCTATCACGTGACTATTGTAAAGGAAGTCAAGCATTACTAAGGATTGGGAGGGGAGGAAGCCTGGTGTGAGGGATGTCCTGAATGAATGGATACTCCTGATATGGACATAGCCATGTCAAGGATGCCATAGCCTTAGACCAATGGAAAAATGACAAAGCCCTGCAGAGGGATAGCAAAACCTTTCTCAGGGAACAATGCATGAATAGTGTGTACAGAAAATATATACATAGCTCCTCCAGACATTTATAGCCTAAGACTTCTCCATATCAAGACTGTTCCTCCCAAGTAAAACTATCCCTTGGGCCCGGCTGGTACCACAACCCCTGACTCCTTTTGATATGTATGCATTAAATCTACTTCCCTGTTCAACTCTATAAACACAGTGACCTTGGGAGGTGGGATGTGGTTTCTCCAGTGAAGGGCAGTCCACCTCATTTGAGATTTTCTGTTGTCTGTTCATAATTTCTTCATTGCTTTGTTGTTCCCAGTCAGGACCAAGTCCCTGGGGCTGTTCAAAGAGGTGTCAGTTATGGATGTGGACAAACTGGAATCAGAAAACAGTGATAGTGAGAATGAACAGTAGACACAACGGCCAACAGTACAGAGAACCATCAAAAAGCCTAAATGATGTGATACAGTTATCTCATCCATGCGTATTTCCCCCAAAGAATTGAAATCAGGACCTCAAAGAGGGAAAGGAGAGAACTGGTATATCCCCGTAGCTTCCCTCAGAGTGGCCAACGTGTGGAAAGGACCTAACTGTTCCTGCAGAGCAGATGAAGTGCATCATATAGACAGGCACACACAGGCAAGAAGGAATTCTGTAATGCATAGCAATTTGGATGGGATTTAAGGACAATGAGCTGAATGAAACTAGTAGAACAAAACAAATGCTGTGTGGTTCCACTGCTGTGCAGCACCTTACATACCAGATGCTGGGGGCTGAGTGGTGGGGCATAAAGTTTCAGTAAAAGCAGTGGTTAAGCTCCTTATGCCATTCTATATACCTGAACTACAATGTGCTCCTCACTAAAGTGTCTTTTAGGGCGTAGTAGTAGGTTTCTTCAACAGTTTCTCCCGTTTGTTAAGTTTCAGTATCCCTATCTCTAAATTAAAACCGCTGGCTTAAAAAATTGAAGTTGCAAGCTGGCTAGTGTCCCTGCCTGTGCACAGTGTTCCTACTGTGGTTCCTTTGTTTGCCATACAGAAAACTTACCTGGAGATATTACCGAGATGCGCATATACTTCTCTCACACATAGATGGCGCTACTGACCCATCATCCCTGACACTTGTGAGCTTTTAATGGCTGTGGATAAGCACTGGTCTGTCCTTGTCTGGTCCCCAGATAGTTTCTATTTTTGGATCACTAACTGGGGTTTGGGTGGGGTGAAGTCTTTAACAAGGATCTGTTATTGTATGTACCCAACCCTGCTAATATATATAAGCAGGATCTACTCATTGAATAGATCTTTCTATTTCAGCGGATTAATTGGCTGTTATTGTGAGTGAGGACAAAGGACTCTGATTTGTACACTTTTGCTTCATGGGATGGTTTGTGAGATGCTGTGTGCTTCTCTGAATCATCTTGGTCTCTGTCATTCTAATTTGGATGGAAGAGGAAAGGAACCAACACTTATTGATGATCTAGTATATGCTAGTAACTGACTATCCGTAAACGGCATACCACCCCAAATCTCTTCATTCCCTATGAGAGAATGGCTGATTTTCTTTTATTTATATGTCATAAAAGTGAAGGTTAAATATTTTACAATTAAACTAATAAAGATTGTTAATTTGATTTCAGATCAAGGCTGTATGTGAACAAAATGTGCATATATGTGCTGCAAATGTAATACTAAGCTTAAAATAGGTTCTGTACTAGCCTTGTATTAACATTGCTGCCATAAGATAGAGGAGCCATAGATCATTGGAAGGACCAATAACAAGAGAAGCTCATTTAAATCCCTTTATTGACTTGAGCATCATCAGATTAACCAATGCTCTCTTAGCTTCTGTATAGAACATACTGTCTTGTGTACAGGCAAGCTTTAAAAATAGACCCTCCCTGTTGTTTCAAATTGTTCAGTCTGAAACATGAGATATTTAAATTTTATGAATTGATGTGTATGAGTTTTAGTAAGGACTCCGTAGAGTTGAGGAAGTTCTAAGAAAAAATCATATATATATATATATATATATATATATATATGGACAGTTTATTAAAATTGTATATTTTGTGATTTTATTAGATTTTATTAGATTGATGTGACAAGCATGCATTTTTCATTATATCATATATTCATATATGGTAATTTCTTCTGAAGATTGTCAGAACCACTGTCTGTAGGGCCAGAAGTTAAGAAATTTGCTGGTAGTTATTTTGAAATTTAAAAACATCTGTAAATGTTGGGTTATCTCTCATATGCTCAGTCTAGCACTCATGCACAGGATAGACTCATTTTTGTATTGCAAGACCATATGATAAGATTTTTATGACAACCCTTAATTATTTTCTCTATAATTAGGCAACAAATCCCTTTTACTGCATTCTTTCAATTTAATTATGCTTCTTAATCTGTATAGTTTAGTGACTTTGCAAAGTTTTTCCCATATTTTTGGTTTTAAACCATTTGGTTAAGAGACCCTGTAATGTGATTTATGATGGTACTTAGGGAGTTCTGTCCCACAAAGTGTATCCACGCAGTAGAAAGGCAATATTTTCAGTACAGACGCAGAGACCAGGGGCTGGGGCTGATTCCCATGGCAAATGGGTAAGTAAACAAAAGACAAACATTCAAAGTAAATTAAAGAGTTTTGGCCTCCGTTTTAGCGGAAAAGGGGCTTACAGTTTATAAATGGTACAAGTCCAAGCATTTGGCACTCACCTGGACAGTGGGGAATAGTTAGGTAAATTCAACATTGGAAAGGCTACATCCACACAGAGAGGCAAAGAGATGGTGTTCACCATTAAAGGGAGAACTGTTTCTGGAGAAAAGTGAAAACTGGGTAGAATGTGAAAGAGAGTCAGTGAGCAGCAGGGGGATTCATTCACCTAAGAATGAAGAGTTCTGCTTCGTATCCATTTCTGCTCCTTTTTTTGCTTTATTCCTATTATATATGGTCTTCACATGAAAACCAGATCCCATAAATTAACCTTTACACATTTATACTAATTCTCTTTTCTTCTCTGTATGACTCTTGTTTCAGTGACTCAAACAAAACCCAGTATATTCCAGTAAAAACCAAGAGTCTCCTCTGTCAAGTCTGCTACCTTATTATATCACATTTCACCCTTGTCCTTAGTAAAGCAAAACAAAGAGGAAAGATTCTGTATCCCCAGAACTTCCTTTCTTTCCCAGTCTTCATTTTCCAGCTTCCCATTTTCTTGGCAGAGTTTTACTGTGTATCTCCATCCACCTCTAAAAGAGTTTTTTACAAATTCCACTGAGTTCCATGTTGTCAAATTCAAAAGACACTCCTCTGCCATCATTTCCCTGCATTTCCTGGCAAGATTCAGCAAAAACTGTTCACCCTGTGCTGTAGGCATTTCCCCATTGATCGCTACACCAGTTTTCATTTAGTCATTCATAACAGACATAATGTGGATTATGAATCAGCAATGACAATTTTGGGACCTGAGAATTTTTAGATTTCTATGGGGCCTCTGAGTTTTGCCTTGGGTGTGTATTATAAACTTTAACTGGAGAGCAGATCTGGGGGAGAAAGGAGTTAGAGGGAGCTAGAAGAAGTGGGGGAGGGGAAACTATGGTTACGATGTACTGGACAAGAGAAGAATCTATTTTTTAAAAATGAGAAAATGTTTTAAAATATGTATAAAACAAAACATTAATAGGAAATGCAGTTTATTTTTATTTATTTACTTATGTGTGAGAGTGGGCCTTGGTATATAGCTCAGACTTCCCTTGACCTCAGAATCCTTCTCTCTCATGTTCCTTAATTTTGGCATTGAGGCCTGGATCAGTCACTACATCCACTTAAAATGATCTCTGTTCATAGATTCATGTGGATGTTTCCAGGGTTTCTTAACTACACCTAGTTAACATATTTATAGGTGTTCCTTGATCAACCACTTTCTGGACATTGAGCTATCTCACCTCAGACCAGCTCTTTTAATATCTTCATAGTAAGTGCATCTGTCAGTTATCCCCATTGTGTTGATTAGGCCAGCTGGATCATTGTATAGTAGGAAATCTCAGACCAGAAGGAGTCAATGGATTTATAGAATAAAGGGAGTTGAATTCTCAAAAGTATAAAACAAAAACTATTATTTCCATGAAACAGTTCAGTTATTGTTGAGGTGTGACTTTATCGCAATAGAAACATTAAAAGACAATGTGTTTCCATTTATTTCCTTTGATACAGTGTAAGTGTTCTGCTAAGTTGAATTTTTGTTTTTAAAATTATTCTCTTAAAACTGGGTTATAACGACCATCATTTACTTTCAGATTAAAGTATTCTGGTGATTAATTTTATTTTGACATATCCAGAAGTATATTTTAGGTGCTAAAATGTGTATTATTTTTGTGCATGCATGCAGATTTCAGACTTGGTTGACATTACATATAAAGTGATTCTATAGTTTGGGACTTACGTGGACTTCAAGTTCAGCCTTGTAATGCTTATATGTGTTTATGGAAAAGTGAATTGAAATGTAAAACTGCAACCATCATCTGCATTTTATAGTCTTTGCCAGGCCTCAATGCCATTTTACTTAGAGAAATTTCCATGCCTTTGGTTTATTGAGGTTGAACATGATATAAACATGCACATTGTTATTCGATTGCCTAGTGGCAACATCATCTTTATATGGGCTTTGCCTGTGGCTTCTTGAACAACAGTGAAATACCACGAACATGGGAATAAGTCACTCTAAGTGATGGAGCTAGCACAGGAAGAAGGAGATGATAAGCATAATTGTAGCATTTATCATCACAGAGAGCCTCGGACTGATTTAGGATGATAACTGGAGGTGAAAGGCTCAATGCTCCTTAATGGCTACTTAGATGCATGTGAAATACTTGTGAAAGTCTTGTGACACATTCTTGGATCCAAGTAGCTTAAAACTAAACCCCAGTCTTTAGCCAAAAAGACTGGGGCAACACCCCTCTCAGAAGAAGAATATTATGGTCCGATGAGGGCAAACCAACTCTTGGTTTTAGAGATGGAAATTATCTAGTGCTGGAGTCTATTTTTATCCAGGAGATAGTTTCCTGTTCCTTAGGTGACAGATCTTAAGCCGGTGCTTGAAAGGCTAAAGTTTTAATGATGAAAAAGCAGAAATAGAATCACACTGGAACTGTAGAATAACTATTGAAAACTCAGTCAAGTCGGTTATGCAATTTTTACTTGCCTGTGAATGCATGAATTTGTTGCTTGCTTCTTGCATTCATTTGAAATGGTTTTGATTTCTTTTTGACAATTTCATGCACTAACTAGTACAATGTACTACAATCTGATTTACTTCCTGTAGCCCGTTTACCCCCATACTTCTGACTCCTCCCACTTCTTGGTGTTTCCAGGTAGCCCTGATCCTACTTTCTTGCCTCTTTTTGTATAGTCTTGTGCAGATCATGTTGTCATGATTGCAATGTCTATGTCATATCCCGAAGATAACATTCCGTAGCACTCTTATAACGTCCTCCAGCTACTGCAGTATCCTCTCTTCTACCTGGCTCTTTCTTTAGCAGCGGAGGAGGTGATTTAGATGTTTCATGAAGAGCTGAACATTCATTCACCAGTCATTTATTTTCAGTACTTTTAGCACTTGTTGAAATCTCTGCCTTGATGGCCACCCATGAAAGAAGCTTCTGTGATGAAGGTCGAGAGCCACACCATTAATTTGTGCTATAAGCCTAAGTGTTTAGAAAGCAGCCTGCTTACATGTCCACTTGAACTTCTTATTCCTGTCTAACTGCAACTTAGGCCATTGAAATTTTTCACTAATTCCTCTCCACAGACTCTGGAAACCACTACTGTGCTTCCATGAGATCTGACTTGTTAGATTCTATATATTAGTGAGGTAATGTGGCATCTGTTTTTCTATTTCTGGCTAATTTGGACCTGATGTATGAACCTGTAATATGCCTTTATTGGCATAGTATCAACAGATAAAAAATCATGAGCTCAAACACTATCATAACAAACTAAAAAGTACAAATAACCCATGTTTATTAACTGATGAATACATAAAGAAATTTGGTATGTATGTACAATGGAATACTTGTCATTAACATACAAAGTGAGTTGATGATATTTGCAGCAATATGGAGATTATTGTAGAAAGCAAATAAGTCAGAATTTTCTTTCAATTACTGTGCTACCCAGTGAACTTAAAATTTAAAATTTTTATGTAACAGATAACATATGACATTTATTGAAAACTAAATGTGTTTTCCACCAGGCACAGTGATTTTTTTTTCACATAAGTGCTTTTATTTAATGGTCATGAAATAGAGTGAGGTTCTGTACCTCCCTTTTTCAACTCACATGTGGGAATCATCCCTGTGTGAAGAAGCCTGCAGATTCTGACTCAGTTGGGTGAGGTGAATCAAATATCATCTTGCTTTATCAAGGGTGCAAATCAAGCTTCATTCAGCTTATTTTTAACTTACATATGAAACACACAATTGTACACAATAGTCGATTGTTGTAGAATACATGACACAAGTACACAATCTGTATAATGTTTAACTCAGGCTAAACATTCTCTCTTTGTACTCACTTTCAGCCAGCTTCCCAAAGCATCTTCTCATGCTTATTACCCTACACAGTGGAATGACTGTTCACCTACAGAAAATACTTTATAAGTGTCATTACAGCTGAACATATGCAGATTTATTAAAAATCTTTGAGGAAATGTAACAGCAAAATTTGGTGACTTAATGATCAGATGATGTCCATGGTTTATTATCTCACTGGATCACATAGAGATTGCATTTTCGAGGCTCTGCATTTTGGAGTTGAACACCCTTTGCCTTGGGGTCTGCTGCACTTTGGACCATTTCACATTCCGTTCCTGTGACTGACTGACTGATGTGCATGACTATGACAAACACTTGGCAGCCCTGCTGGGCGAGGCCTGAGTGTGAGGACTCAGACGATCATTAAACTGGGGCCTGAAGCCAAGAACTGAGTGCATGCTCCAAGCTCCACCATCCTACTGGCCAAAGCACAAGTGCAAATTGTACTTGTGAATTTATCATAAATTATTATTTTTTAATAGAACATTTTAACCTAGACAAAGAAAATGCTCTCCCCAACGGAATGGGTTTGTAATGCGAATTTTACTTGATAAATAATGGGGCAAGCTACTGAGAGAGATTACAAATTGTATCTCTCAGGGGCTTTTAGGAGAAGAGCCATCTATACAGGATGACTTTGAGGTAGGGCTGAGTGTGAATCTGAAAGGCAAGTGATATTGTGAAAGGAACATTTCATAACAGAAAGGAGAACAAATTTTAGCTTTCATCTTTCCAGTAACTCCTTTTATGTGTGTGATTTATGCAACTTGGTTAATACTCATGGTCTCTTTTTGTCTTACTGTGAATCCGCCAGAAAGTGAAGACTTGGAACACATCCATAGTAAGAAAGCAAGCCTACAGGAGGCTGAGGCAGTTATGCTCAAATTTGTTATATGAAAACTAGCTTCACAGGAGGCTAACAACTTGTTATTAAATTGGGGAAGTGAATTGCATGAGTAAAGTGTGTTTTTAAATTTCAAGGAGATATAAATATGTTTAACATATCAATTTTGAATCATTTGAGGAGTCATCAGACACACACAATTTATCAAGTAGAGAAACATGAAACCCATTCTATACAATGGATGATAGACTGGGTATTGTAGAAAACATACTCTGCTCACTGAATTTTGAGTATGATTTTCACTTTTGAACATTTGGCATTTCTGTATTCTACAACAATTCTGGTTTTGTCATACATATTATAGGATATATGAAAACATAAAGTTTATTAATCTTTTCAGAAAAGATTTATTTGGGTCAATGTGTGTTAGGGTAGTGCTTAGTACTAAACATGTTAGCAAATGTACAACAGTAATAAAATTCCTGCCCACACAAAAGCTTACATTTTTAGGGCAGGAAGGCATATAATAAACAATTACATAATAGGAAAATATGTACTATGGAAAAAATAGAAAAAAAGAGATTCTGGTTTTGCTTGAGTGACTCATTTACAGCAAGTGGAGGCCAGAAGGGGACTGCATAACTTCTGCAGCTGGACTGTCAACATAGATTAAATAACATACAAAACTAACATTTGAGATATTTTGAGGACATGTATATCTCAAAAATTATAAATTAATAAAAACAGAAAAATATAGTGAAAGTGTGTCATCTTTTGCAGACAGCTCTCTCTGATTCCAGGCAAAGGCCACTCTGGAGATGAGAAACTCTGAACCAGCCAAATTAGGCCAGATGTTCTGCATGTAATCTCTGCCTCAACATCCTCTATTCATTGGTTGAAGATTCCTGCCTAGCATCCATAAGGTACAGTTTGAATTCCTACCACTACAAATATAAACATAAGGAAGAGAGATCTTCATGCCAGAAGTCAGATTAGTTAGTATGAATGAAATTCAGGAGTTGGTCAACTAACTGGTAATTAATCTATAATAAATTGTCCATTCTAATAAGAGGCACTTATTCTCACAGTACAGGGAGTTGAGTATAATTGCTTAGTATATGGAACTAAGTGAGAGATTAAAATGTACATATATGTGTGTGTGTGTGTGTGTGTGTTTCTTGATTTCCTAATTTTGAGATACACACTTCTCAAAACATCTAAATAGAGTATTGATATGTATATGTGTGTATAGATATGCATATATGTGTTTGTGTATACACACACACACACACACACACACACACACACACACACACACACATCTATATGTACAAGAAAGCCATGCATGTGTTTAGACTGATTTTGGTCAAATTCATTCTATACAATTGATTCAATATTCAGATCCCCAAATTGGGGAGTCAAATTAACTCTCCCTCATTATTGTAAGGGGTAGACTTAGGATCATAAGAAACTGCAACTGTGAAGTCAATGAGCAAACATAAATTCTAAAGAAATCTATGAAAGAAGGCATTGCATTAACAGGCATGATGAAGGACAGCACAGGTAATGAACAGAACATGAATTCTGTGTGTGATAGTGTATAACTTCACTATATTTCTATTTGTACAAACCTATTTTAAATTATTCTGAATAGCTTTGATGACAACTTATAAAATCCATATTGCTGTCCTATATATAACTTGTCCAACTAATTTTAAGCCACACATTTGAAAACTTAAATTATCTTTTAATGGCGCTGACAGGCAAATTGCTACCATTATACAATTAATTTATGTGCAAAGAGAATTCTGTGGCCAATGTATTCTGAATCTCTTAATTAATTAATTATTATTGATGAGAAAGAATATGTCCTAAACACTACTGCAAAGTCAACCAAGCTCCAACATATCTATTTCCCTTGGATTATTTGTGTTGATCATTGTAAGTGAACTGTGATCTATTTTGGATGGACATCCTACAGAAAAAAGAACTGTGATGAGCAGGAGAGAAGTTAGTATGCATGCGGTTCATGACATTTCCCACATATCCCAAACCTACTGTGAAACAGGATGATCCTGACCACCATCCTAATCATGTAGGATGATTCTCTATCCAATATGCTTGATTTTGTACTGCTCATCCCATTCCAGTGGGGGCTGATTTCATAGAATAAGAAACACTTTATTAGAAATAAACCCAATTTTGTTTGTGTGTGTGTGTGTCTGTAGGAATTCCACTGTTGTTAAGGTGAGGTATTTTGAACAGAGTGGGACTGGTAAAACTGAATACAAGCCAAGTGGGTGGCTCTCAGGATATAGGTAAAAATACATTTTTGTGTATTCCATACTTATCAAACTTGCTTTGTTGCTTTGGAATCTTCTGAAATTAAAATGATTATGCCAACTTTCCTGTGATCTATGCTCCTTTCAGAACCATTTTTACCCTGAGGTTTCATTCTAAAGGTAGAGGAATGTCTTTTCCTCTTCTGTACTAGCTTTTCTCCTGTTTCCAAGAATAATCAAAAGATCGGGTTTTAAGGACTGGTTAGTACCTTGGATAGTTCCCGAGCCCATCTCCCTGATTTAAATCTATGGCTTCACTGGGTCTTGATTCCAGAACATTCCAGTGATCTACCAGTTGCCTTTCTCCTCCACTCCTTTCAGGGGATATCTGACCTGAAAGAGACTCAGTTAACTTTATTTAATAGTTAATTTTCAATTCTTCCTGATATTGTCTGGAAATGGCTGCAGTGGAGTGATGCCATTGAATATGGCTTGCTTATCAAGGTGACAAGATTGCTCATCTTCATTCTACTCACTAACTATCTGCCCTCTTCACATATGTGGTGTTTTGTCTACTAAGGTATGCCACAGTGATTACATGACCCCAGGAGCTCTCTTGGTTTTGTAATAACATATTTCGAGGAGCTAATCAGGAATTTAACCAACAGGGATTAAGAGTAGAGATTTAAAGCAATTTCACAGCATGGGGTATAATTGGTTTCTTTTGTACTTTGCTCTGCTGCTCAGCCAAGGATATTGTATAATCATTCATTTGCTCCAAAATGTATTACCCTTTAATTTACATAATCTAGTTAAATACAAACATCAGGTAATAAGTAGATCATATTCTGATCTTCAGATTGTTGTTTTATAAAATTAACTCCTCACAATGTTCACCTATATTCTAGAACAGTGAGAAAAATATGTTACTCTGCCTTGTTTGTCATTCATGGAAATCCATCTCCTTTACTTCGTATGTACAAAATAATTGTCCCATCTTATTTACTTTTTGTTTCTATTGCTTTGTTCTTTCTTGACACAGAAACAAGAATGAAGTTACAGTACTGTCTAGACTCCAGGTCTTCTTTTCATGAGCCAGATGTGTGTTATCCAGCAGAGGCTTCTTCTCTTTCTATAATCCTACTGACAATTGCTTTGCATCACTGTTTATCTTATTTTGGACGAAATTCTATAAAACATTTCTGAAATATTGAGGAAAAAAACAGATCAAAAATCTCATGAGACAGCATGTTAGAAGAAATAGAGAAAGAAAAAATCTCACATATTTTAAGAAGTCTAATATATCTTTTTAGTTTGGGAGTAACTACAATTGAGCAACAGTACTAATAAAACAAATCTGCCTTGCTTCACTTAATTCTTGAAACAACAAAACGCTGACCTAATTGACGGATGTGCTAACAGATACACAGAGAATTCAAACCCTTTCACTCAAAGCATGCGACCTTACATTGTTACATAGATCTAAGCTATATCTCCTTTACAATCTGCTTTATTCATGATAGATTTAAACTGTCAAGATATGGAGCAGCATATAATAATTTTAATTATGAAGCCAAACCATTAACCAACCAAAAATCAGCATGAACTATTCAAACGTCTGACGTTAATAGTAGTCTGATTCTAAAAATAGTTTAGTGTATTGTGGTATATAGTAGAAGACTTTGTGATTCTAATGATGAGTGACAATTCTGGTGAAATACAGAAAAAGTTATATATTGACATGAAAAAAGTTAAAACATATGTGGATTAGGAAATGCATATCTGCCCAGGAGGGGTCTCAAGGCCTGAGCTGGTAGGAGAGCTATCTTTGCTCTGGTGCACTGCCTGGGAGAGGGCGGCCTGCAGAAGTGACACAGCTGTTGTGACAGCCTCTGTTTCTGGCTCCAGACATCCGGCACCTTCCCCACCAGAGGAGAGGTATCTGCCCAGTAGTGCACTCACTGCCTGAGCTGGTTGGGGAGCCATCTTTGCTCCAGTTCGCCTAGGCTCCAGTCTGCACTGGTGAGAGTGTAGACTGCAGAAGCTACACAGCTTTGGGACAGACAGAAGCAACCTAGCTTCTGGGACAGATCCTGTTTCGGGCTCCAGAAATTTGGGCACCTTCCTCACCAGAGGAAAGGTGGCCACCTGTGAGGGCTCTGTCTGCCAGAGCAGGTGAGAGTCATATTGTGTCCAGGGTCCCTCGGGGGCTAGTCTGTGTAGGTGAGTGAATAAACTGCAGAGGCAACACATCTTCTGGGACAGGCCCTGTTTTGGGCCTACATCTTCAGCCAGGAGGCAGATCTGAACACCAGACCTCTGTGCACCTTCCCTGCTAGAGGAGAGCTTGCCTGCAGAGAGTAATCTGACCACTGAGACTCAGGAGAGAGATGGACTCCCAGGACTGCTGACAGAGGCTAACAGAATCACAGGAGGAAGAAGCTCCAACCAGAGACAACTATAACAACTAACTCCAGAGATCACCAGATGGCGAAAGGCAAATGTAGGAATCTTACTAACAAACCAAGACCACTCACCATCATCAGAACCTAGCACTCCCACCTCAGTCAGTCCTGAATACCCCAACACACCCGAAAAGCAAGAATCAGATTTAAAAGCCTACCTCATGATGCTGGTAGAGGACTTTAAGAAGGGCATTATTAAAGAAATGCAGGAGAATGCTGCTAAAGAGGTACAAGTCCTTAAAGAAAAACCGGAGAATACTTCTAAAGAGGCAGAAGTCCTTAAAGAAAGAGAGAACAGAAACAAACAGGTGATGGAATTGAACAAAACCATCCAAGACCTAAAAAGGGAAATAGAAGCAATAAAGAAAACCCAAAATGTGACAACTCTGGAGATAGAAACCCTAGGAAAGAAATCAGGAAATGCATATCTATGTAAGTGTAATAAGTAATTGTACTGGCTGGTTTTGTGTCAACAAGCTGAAGTTATCACATAGAAAGGAGTTTCAGTTGAGAAAATGCCTCCATGAGATCCAGCTGTAAGGCATTTTCTCAATTAGTGATCAAGGGAGGAGTGCTGGTAGTCTTGGGCTCTATAAGAAGGCAAGCTGAGTAAGCCAGGGGAAGCAAAGCAGTAAGTAACAGTCCTTCATGACCTCTGCTTGCTGACCTGCTTGAGTTCCAGTCCTGACTTCCATTGGTGACCAACAGCAATGTGGAAATGTAAGCTGAATAAACCCTTTCTTCTTCTACTTACTTCTTGGTTATGATGTTTGTGCAGGAATAGAAACCCTGACTAAGAGAGTAATGTTATTCAAATAAATGTTAATTTCTTACATTACTAAAGAGCTTTTGAATAGGGGAAATATTTTTCTGGGGTATCATACTATGGACACATTTTATTATAGGAATCCTTGTAAAAATCTATAAAGGTGTTCATATCTATGGTTACATTATTAACTATGTAACTTAAGGTACAAAATGAATGAAGCACTATGATTTGTTATCAAAGTTTGAAATTATGATTAAAAATGATACTACTAGCCAATAATGTCAATGTGAAAGAAACAGAAATGGACATTTAAAAAATTAACACAGCATTTATTTCAATCAGTAAATTAGATTCAGCATGAGCAAATTTTTGCAGGCCAAAAATATACTGTAACTTTCTCATAACAAAATAACATTTGCAAGAATGCCTCCTAAGTCATCTTCTACCAAACATTTAGAAATAAATCTTCGTGGTCTAAATCAATGACTATTTCAAATATCAAATGACTCAAATTTTTCGAAGAATCATGTATCATCTTTTTCCTTTAAAAAATGTGATGTGTTCTATTTATGAAAAATTCAAGCAATATCCCAACACTGTCAATAGGACAAAATTACAACCAACAGATTGGGAAAAGATCTTTACCAATCCTACATCCAATATATACAAAGAACTCAAGAAGTTAGACTCTAGAGAACCAATAACCACATTAAAAGTGGGGTATAGAGCTAAACAAAGAATTCTCAACTGAGGAATATTGAATGGCTGAGAAGCACCTAAAGAAATGTTCAACATTCTTACTCATCAGAGAAATGCAAATCAAAACAACCCTGAGATTCCACCTCACACCAGTCAGAATGGCTAAGATCAAAAATTCAGGTGACAGCAGATGTGGAAAAAGAGGAACACTCCTTCATTGCTGGTGGGATTGCAAGCTGGTACAACCACTCTGGAAATCAGTTTGGTGATTCCTCAGAAAATCAGACATAGTACTACCTGAGGACCCAGCAATACTACTCCTGGGCATATACACAGAAGATGTTCCAATTTGAAACAATCATTGAAATTCAAACAGTATTTGTTTTGTTTTGTTTTGTTTTTCAAACTGTTAAAGGGAGGAGACTTTGCAGTCAGCCAATACTCCCTGTCTTAGCTGTAGTTAAAGAAGAAACACAGGTCCGTTACCTCCAAGGTCAAGAACTTGGGTGAGGGCCTAACTTGGTACCACAGACCTATATTCTCAGCTACTGAAACAAGAGGATGTGCAACTCCAAGGCCTTCCTAGGCAGTTTAGTGAGGACATATCTCCAGGTAAATCCTGGCTTGGCTTATTATTCAGTGTTACAGGACTTGCTGAGCATATGTGGGATCACAGGCTCTGTCTCCAGTATTGCAAAAGAACAATAACAAAAATACCATATGTCTTCTAATTCTGGTTCAGGATCCAGTTGGGGGTTAAACAGCTAGGGAAGATGAAAAAATACAGGCTCTCCTTTGGGTTCAGGTCTCCATGAGTAGCTGGAGGCACCCCAGACACTGGCCAATGTGAGTCACTGCAGAAAGAGTGTCAGATAGTATGACTGGCAGTGATCAAACAGAAGCAAAGCGTGAGTCTGAGAGTCTCCTTCTGTTATCCCCACCTCTCCTTCAATCAGCCTGGGTCAAGTGAATACTGGAACTCTTTTGTCTAGTTTTGCATCGTAATTGATTTTGCTCAGGGTGCAGTAGATCTCACTCTTTTAAAGTCAGAACAAAATTTGACTTGGAAGTGTCACTTAATACAAAGTCATTGTAATAGTGAATGTCCACAACTTCCATATACACCTTTCATGGATGTGCTCTGGAAAGGATGGAAGACTGGCACAGTCTTAGAAGGAGATAATCAGATAGTATAATTCATTAGATTACTACATTTCAACATAAGGAATATTCATATTAGAATACTAGACAATTCATATAGAAGTTTAATATAGATTAATCATATCAATTGATTATGATAGAAATAATCTATTTCTAGATAAAAATAAAAATTCATATTTCTAGTTATTTAGCCTAAAGCAATAGTGATTGATTGTCTTTGTAATATTGTTGGTATAGTAAGTCTTGGAAAATATCACTAATATATATTATAGATTATTATATACTCTTTGAATGATCATATAAATATAATATTGACAGAACATATTATGAAACTATTTTATAATGTAAGTTTTAGGCTCTAAAATTATACTTAAGGGATATATATATATATATATATATACCCAGTGTGCTTAAATGGATATTAAAAGGAGAATGTGTCATATTGTGACAGTTTTCTGGGTAGAGCTTCCTAGTTTTTCTTTCAAGACACTTCAAACTAGGTATCAACAAAGAAGAAATACAATTAGTGAACACAGTAGAAAACTTATATAGGAGAGCATGTGGTTATTAAAGCCCACTGTAATTTCATTCATGAATTAAATCGTCATTCCTCAGTAAACAGAGAGAGATGACTGTAGGTCTTTTTAGAATCATAGTTCATTTTACTGCTAACAGTTTTGTTATTCTTTCAGCAAGTAATGCTCACTCTTAGTGCTTGACTGGGCTAGATAATTAGTGTGACACCCACCCATCCTCTGTAAAACAGGTCATGGTCTCCCTTGGATTATTTTTGTTGATTTTCCTGATTTATTGGACCCAATACATTTAGGGCATTGAGTAAGGAATTGATTATTTTGGCACTAATCTAGTGGCCCCTACTTTCCAGTTACTTACCGTATTACAGCCATAGAATCCAAAACTGGAGAGCCACATCTGCCTCTTAACCTAGCTACGTCAGTTCCTGTGCCAAGTCCAGTCCCACACATGAACAAGAAGAAATCCCTTGCGAATTCTCCACTAGTGGCAAATGCTTTTGGTGGAAGCCAGAGCAGATGAGGATAGCAACTATGTAATGAGTAACGTTTCTTAATGTCCTACAGGTCTGGCAGGAGTTCACCTCTAGGCACCCCTGGAGAGTGCTTGGGAGCACAAAGTAGGATCTTATGCAATGGACTAAGTTGTATTAGTCATATTTACTTACCTTATAAAACCAAAATTATATCTCTCAATTGTTTTAAAGACAGCTGCAGCTTGTGTATCTATCCCTCTGGGTACTCTCAGGCTTGGTTTATATTTTCTCAACTGGTTGGAACCGTTCAGACCCTGGCTACCACACTGCTATACTGCAGCAAACAAATTATTCACAGCTTATTATTACTATGATTCACCACAAAGGCAACTTCAGGTTTAGGAAATTCTCAGTGTTGTAGGGAATGGAAAACTCTGAAACTGTGTCATAACAAGTTTTACTAAGAAGCCAAGAATTTAGGGTAGAGAGTTGGCTTTGAGCCATTGATGAGAAAGTTGATTCTTTGAATAGTAGGTACTGGATAGCATGGAAGAACAGAGAAAAGTGAACAAATTAGAATTTAGAACAAAGGACACAAAATGACCTATATGCTATGAATGCATTATGTTTATAAAGATTTATATAGATTATGTCATAGAATGTAATCCTCACCTTCATATTTGCCATTACTAGGCATTGATTAATTTCTTATGTTGGAATTATTAATTATGCAAAGGTTGTAAGCTTTTTGTCCATAGAAAGACAAGCAATAAATATTTTTAGTCTTTGGGGCCATAAGGTCTCTGTTACAACCTACTCAGTGGCTGTTGTAGCCCAAAGCAATCAGAAAATAAGGACAAACAGATCTAGCTTGCTTTTTGAATTTTCATTTCCACAAACTGTAGGTCAGGTCATGCAAAAGCATCAGGGATTGATACTTTACATTCTTAATCTCTATTATATTTTAATACCACTCTGAACAATTACAATTAAATTGTGTCATACAGTTTAAACTTCAACATACTAAAAATCCTGAGATTTTATTTTTAGGTAACTTAAAATTCAGCTCTATTCTTGCTTAGTCTATAAGTAATTTGTGAAACAGTCAATGCAATTCATGCATCCCTATTCTAGGACGAGTCCATGACCTCCTTTGTTTAGGAAGTAGTTGTGCATCTTCATGGGACTGCGTCAAATCTGGATTTCATCATGAAGGAAGCTTCTCTTCAAGTATCAGTTTAACATAATCACAGCATGTTGGTAAATTGCTTTTACTAGTTGTTTTTAAAATCTAAGGCCCTGATAAAAAAGTATTGGACAATATGAAATTAGGGATTTTAATGGGCTAAAAGGGACCCTAAGGGAGCATGACAACTTGTGCTACCCACCAAAAGCCCATTCCTAAACATTTTGTGGTCAGAATGTATTTTACAGAATAAATCAGTACATTTGCTTTTAAGATTACTGGTCTTCAGTGGCCCACTCTGACATTCATATTTATTATGTACTTTGTATCTCTATTTGACAGAAAGTCTTTGTAGCTAAACACTATACTGATAACTGACTCTATATCTTGCCAATTAATGTTATTATATGGAAATGTCATGGAATCTCTGAGCTAACAAAGACTTATAAATTATGTATATTTTTTCACTCCATACCATGTAGTGAATATTGTCCAAATTTATAATATTTTCTTCTGGTGGCTATTTTACAGTAAGTAAATAATTGGAAACGAATTAAGAAAGTTATCAATTACTGAATTTTATAATGGAATATTTAAAATAAAGTCAATTGAAAAGACAAAAGGAAAGTTGTTTTTCTTCTAAACTTGTAGAAATTTTGCTGAGTGGAAAATAAAATTACAGACACAATTGTAAATTTGACTTTTATAAATTACTTTGAATTCTGTGACTTATAATTCATTGTACATGTTTATATTGAAAACTAAGAAAACAATTGGCCTGCTAAGATACAGAAGTGTTGAGGATGTCTCTATGTGGTATTTGTTGTTTATTTATTTACTTGTTCATCCACTTTACATCCCAATATCAGCCCCACTTGCCTCCTAGTGTCTCCCTCTCACATCTCCTCCCTCCATTCTCCCTGGCCTTCTCCTCTGACAATGGGAGCCCTCTAGTGCATCAAGTCACTGCTGGGCTAGGTAAATCCTCTCTCACTGAGGCCAGACAATGAGTCCATCCCAGTTAGGGCAATTGAATCCACAGGAAGGCAAAAGACTCAGGGACACCTCCCTCTCCCCCTCCAGTTGTTGGGACCAAGCTGTTCATCTGCTACATATGTGCAGAGGGCCTAGGTCTGGCTCCTGCTCACTCTTTGGTTATGTTTCAGTCTCTGGGAGCTCCCAACTGTCCAGGTTAGTTGACTCCGTTGGTCTTTTTGTGGAGTCTCTATCCTCTTCTGGTCCCTCAATCCTTCTCCCCAAATGTTTCACAAGACTCCTGAGCTCCATCCTGTGTTTAGCTGTGGGCCTCTGCTTCTGTTTTTGTCAGCTGTAGGGTGGTCAGATGACAGTTATGCTCGGAACCTGTCTGAAAGCATGACAGAGTATCACTCACAGTGTCAGCGACTGCCTCTTAACCGTGGGATGGATCTCAATTTGTGCCAATCATTGGTTAGCCATTCTCTCCATCTCTGCTCTATCTTTGCTCCCGCACATCTTGTAGGCAGGGCACATTTGGGTTGTAAGTTTTGTAGATGAGTTGTTGTCCTTATTCCTCCCCTGGGAGTCTTACCTGGCTACAGGAAGTGGTCACTTCAGGATCCATGTCTGCCACTGCTTGGAGTTTCAGCTAGGGTCACTGCCATAGACACCCTCCATAGACAGCCACTTCCTCCATCTCAGGTCTTTGGAAAAACCTAAAGATCCATCTCCCACAGCTGATTTCTGTTCTCTCCTGCCATGTCAGTGATTAAAATAATTAACCCTCCCAAGTCCCTCTTTTTTTTTTTTTCTAAACTCCAAATTAGGAAATCATGCAAACAGTGCTGTGTGAGTTAAATCCAAAATAAAATATAAGAATACATGCCGGCAAGATACTGCTGAAGGGTCCCTGATATTGTGGCCTCTTGTGAGNCTACGCCAGTGCCTGGTAAACACCGAAATGGATGATCACAGCCAGCTACTGGATGGAACACAGGGTCCCCAATGCAGGAACTAGAGAAAGTACCCAA